>NC_092499.1:129570265-129872220 GCF_047511675.1 Marmota flaviventris
TTACACTAATCCTAACCCTAACACTAACCCTGTCACTAAACCTAACACTAACCCTGTCACTAAACCTAACCCTAACCCTGTCACTAACCTAACCCTAACCCTAAACCTAACACTAAACCTAACCCTAACCCTAACACTAACCCTAACACGAACACAAACCCGAAGCCTAACCCTAAGCATAACTCTAACCTAACCCTAACCCTAACACAAACCCTGACCAAAACCGTAACCCTAGCAGTAAAATAACCCTAACCCTAACCTAACCCTAACCCTAACATTAACAATAACCCGAACCCTAACTCTATGATTTACCCTAAGCCTAACCCTAAACCTAACAATAATGCTAGTCCTAACCTTAACCCTAACCCTAACACTAACATTAAACATATCCCTAACCCTACATGAAACACTAACCCTAAACCTAACCGTAACACTAACCCAAACCCTAATTCTTACAGTAAACTAACCTTAATCTTTACTGAAACCTTAACCTAACCCTAACATTAACTCTTAAACTAAATGTAAGCCTAACCAGAACCCTAATTTTAACCCTTACCCTAACACTAACACTAACTCTAAAAATAACCCTAAACCTAAACCTAACCAAAACCATAACACTAAACCTAATACTAACCCTAATATTAACCCTAACCCTAACCCTAAACCTCTCCCTAAACTTAACACTATCCCTAACACTAACCCTAACCCTAAAGCTAAACCTAATTTTAACACTAAGCCTAAACCTAACCCTACCACTAACCCAAACCTAACCCAAATTCTAACCTAACCCAAAATACAACCCTAACCCTAACCCTAACCTAACCCTTACACAAACCCTAACCCTAATCATAACTCAACAAAAACCCTAACCCTAACTTTAACCCTAATACTAACCCTAACACTAAACCTAAACCTAACATTAACCCTAACCCTAAACCTAAACCTAACCCTAACCCAAACGTTAATACTTACCCTAAACCTCACCCTTTCCCTAACCCTAACCCTAATTTCAAAACTAAATCTAACACTAAACCTAACCCAAACATTAATACTAAACCTAACCCTAACCGTAACACTAAACATAACCCTAAAATTAACCCTAACCCTAACACATATTCTAATCCTAATACTAACTGTAACACTAACCCTAACCCTAATCCTAAACTTAACACTAATCCTAATTTTAACCCTAATCCAGTCACTAACCCTAAACCTATCCCTAATCTAATACTATTCCTAACCCTAAACCTAAACTTAAAACTAACAGTAACACTAAGCCTAAGCCTAAATTTAACCCTAACACTAACCCTAACCCTAACACAAACGCTAATCCTAATACTAAAACTAATCCTAACCCTAAACCTAACCCTAAAAGTAACCTTAAACCTAAAACTAAACATAACACTAACCCTAAACCTAAACCTAACAAAAACCCTAACCCTAAACCTAACCCTAACACAAACCCTAACCCTAACCCTAACTCTAAGACTAACCCTAAACCTAAAAATAAACTTAACAAGAAATGTAATCCTAACCCTAACCCTAAGCCTAATGGAAACCTAACCCTAACCCAAACCATAACCCTAACATAAACCCTAACCCTAACACTACCCCTAATTCTAATCCTAACACTTACCCTTACCCCAACCCCAACCCTATAACAAGCCATAACCCAAACTCTAACCCTAAACCTAACACTAAACCTAAACTTAACCCTAACCCTAGCCCTAACACTAACCCTAACCTATGCGTAACCCTAAAACTATGCCTAAACCTAACCCTAAGCCTCACTCTTACTCTAATATTAACCATAAGCATAACACTTACTCGTATCCCTAAACCTAACACAAACCCTAACCCTAACCCTTACCCTAACACAAACCATATTCTTCACCCTAAAACTAATCCTAACACTAACCCTAACCCTAACCCAAACTCTAAAACTGATCCTAACCCTAACCTGAATAATAACCCTAAAACTAACCCTAAACCTAAAATTAACCCTAAACATAACCCTAACCCTAAACCTAACATGAACCATAACCATAAAATTAACCCTATTAATTACACTAACCCTACCCCTAACCCTAAAACTAACCCTAAACCTATACCTAACCCTAACAACATCTATAACCCTAACCCAAACACTAATACTAAAGGTAACCTTAAACCTAACTCTAACCCTAACATTAACCCTAACACTAATGCTAACATGAACCCTAACCCTAACATTAACACTAACCCTAACCCTAACTCTTAAACTAACCCTAAACCTAACACTAACCTTACCACTAACCCTAACCCTAACCCTAAACCTAACCCTAACATTAACCCTAACCCTAACTTTAACGTAAACCTAACATTAACCCTAACCTTAACCCTAACTTGAACCCTAACGATAACCCTAACTCTAACTTAAACCTAACCCTAACCAAAACCCTAAAAATAAACCTAACCCTAACATTAAACCTAACCCTAACCCTAACCCTAAGACCTAACAGTACCTAAGTTACCCTAAAAGTAACCCTAACCTTAAAACTAATGCTTACTGTAATCATAACCCTAACCATAATCCTAATCCTAACACTAACCTTAAAACTCACCCTTACCCTAACCCTAATTCTAACCCTAACACTATGCCAAAACCTAACACTAACCCTTACCCAAACACTATTCCTAACACTAACCCTACCCATCATTCTAACCATAACCATCACTGTAACCCTCAACATAACACTAAAACAAATCCTAACACTAAACCTGGTATGAACCCTAACACTAACAATAACCATAACACTAACCCTAAACCTAACCTTAACCCTGACACTAATCCTAACCCTAACCCTAACACTAAACCTAACCCTCACCCTAACTCTAAACCTCATCCTAACTCTAACACTAACTCTAACACTAACACTAACCATAAACCTAAAACTAAACCTAACCCTAACTCTAAAACTAACCCTAACATTAACCTAATTCTAAGCCTAACCCTTACATAAACCTAACCTTAAAACTAACCCTAACCTAAACCTAACACTAACACTAATTCTAATCCTAACACGAACCCTAACACTATGTCTAACCCTAAGCTTAATCCTAACACTAACACTAACACTAAACCTAACACTAACACAAACCCTAAACCTAAACTTTACCATAACACTAACCTCAACCCTAATATTAACCATAAAAATAACCCTAAACCTAACACTAACTCTAAACCTAATACTAACTGTAATGCTAACCCTAAACCTAACCCTAACACACAACCAAAACCATAACCCTAACCCTAACATTAATCCAAACCCTAACCCGAACCCTAACGCTAACTCGAACACTAACCCAAACCCTAACCCTAACTCTAACCCTAACCCTTACATTAAAAAAACCTAACCCTAACCCTAACCATAACACTAACCCTAAACTTAACCCTAAACATAACACTAACCCTAAACTTATCCCTAACCCTAACATTAACTATAAACCTATTTCTATCCCTAACAGTATTTTTACCCCTAAACCTAACCCTAACCCTAACACTAACAGTAAGCCTAACCCTAAACATACCCTAACCCTAACAACACTAACCCTAAACTTAATCCTAACACGAACCCTAATCCTAACATTAACACTAACCTTAACTCTAACCTTAACACGAACCCTAACCCTAACCAAAATCCTAAGAAAACCTAACCCTAACACTAACACAAATCCTAACCCCAACCCTAACCCTAACCCTAACATTAACCCAAAACCCAACCCTGATCCTAACTTAACCATAAACCTAAACCTAAACCTAAACTTAATACTAATCATAACTGTAACCCTAACCATAACACTAACCCTAAACCTAACACCAAACTTAACCATAACCCTAACTCTAAACCTAACACTCTACTTAAACCAAACCATAAGAGTAATACTAAATGTAATCATAAACCTAAACCTAACCCTAAACCTTAACTTGACCCTAATCAAACACTAACACTAACCTTAAACCTAATCCTAACACTAACCATAACCCTAATGCTAACCCTAACCCTAACCCTAAAAATTACACTAAGCCTAAAACTCACCCCTAAACCTAAACCTAACACTAACCCTATCCCTAAACCTAACACAAACCATATACCTAACCCTAAATAAACCAAAATGTAACCCTATACCTAACACAAAACCTAACCCCCAAAATAACCCTAACCCTAACACTAACTCTAACCCTAACCCTAATCCTAATCCTAACTTAAACCTAACCCTAAACCAAACACTGACCCTAATCCTAATCCTAACACTAACTTTAAACATAACACTAAACCTAAACCTCACACTAACCTTAACCCTAACCTAACCCTAACCGTAACACTCACTCTAACCCTAACACTAACAGTAAACACTAACTCTAATCATAACCCTAACCCTAAATCTTAAATTAACCCTAACCCTAACACTAACCCTAACCCTAACCCTAACCATAAACCAATGCTAACCCTAAACTTGCCCTAACCCTAACACTTACCTAACACTAACCATAAAACCTAATCCTAATACTAGCTCTAACCATAAACCTAACCCTAAACTTAATCCAAACACTAAATCTCAACCTAAAACTAACCCTAATCCTAACCATAACTCTAAATCTTACACTAACCCTAACTCTCAAAAGAACTCTCACCCTAACCGTAACAGTAACCCTAACACTTACCCAAAACCTAACCCTAAGTCTAAACCTAACCATAAACCTAACACTAACACTAACCCTAACTCTAACCCTAACCCGAATCCCAACACTAACCATAATCCTAACCCTGAACCTAACCCTAATCCTAACCATAAACTCACCCTAACCCTAACCCTTACCTAACCCTAACCGTAAAAATAACATCAACCTTAAAGCAAACCCGAAACATAAACTGAAACCTAACCCTAACCCTAACACTAACCCAAACCCTAAACCTACCCTAACCCTAACCCTTACATTAAAAGTAAACCTAACTTTAAACCTGACACTAACCCTAATCCTAAGCCTTACTCTAAAGCTAAACCTAATTATAATGCTATACCAAACACTAACGCTAACCCTAACTGTGGCCCTAACACTAACCTAAACCTAAACCTAACTCTAACCCTAACCCTAACCTTAAATGTAACAGGAACTCTAAGCCAAACGCTCACCCTAACCTAAATCTAAACCTGAAAATATCATTAACAGGAACCCTAAACCCAAACCTAACCTTAACCCTAACCCTAACCCTAACTCTAACCCTAATTTAACACTAATCCTAACACTAACCCTAACATTAACACTCACCCTAAACCTAACTCTAAAAAAAAAAACTCTAAATCTAAATTAAACACTAACCCAAACCTAACCCTAATATGAACCCAGACCTAATCCTAACCCCTACCCTAACCCTAACCCTAACACTAACACAAACACTAAACCTAACCCTAAACATAACCCTAACCTTAGCCTAACCATAACCCTAACCCTAACCTAAACCTAACACTAACCATAACAATAACCCTAACCCTATCCCAAACACTAACACTAATCCTAAATCTAACCCTAAACCAAATATTAATCCTAATCCTAACCCTAAACCTAACCTTAACACTAACCCTAAACCTAACACTTACATTAACACTAACCCTAAACCAAACATGAACCCAAAACCTAACCCTAACTATACCCTAACCCTAAACTTAACCCTATCCCTAATCCTAACCGTAACCCTAACACAAACACAAATCCAAATCATAAACCTAACAGTAACTAACCCTCACTCTAACCCATACCTAACTGAACCCTAACTTTAATACTAACCCTAATGCTAACCCTAACCCTAACCCTAATGCTAACCCTAACCATAATCCTTACCCTATCACTAACCCTAAACCTAAACCTAACTTTAACCCTAACCCTAACCCTAACACTAACCCTAACCCTACCCTTAAAACTAACACTAAGCCTAACCCTAACCCTAACTCTAACCATAATCCAACACTAACCCTAAACCTAACCCTAAAACAAATCCTAAACCTAACTCTAACCCTAACATAAACCCTAACCCTAACCCTAACACTAACCCTAACACTATCCCAAAACCTAACCCTAACAATTACTCTGACACTAACCCTAAATGTAACTGGAACCCTAACCCTAAGCCAAACACTAACACCAATCCTAACCCCAACCTTAAACTTTACTCTAACCTAACCCTTACTCTAACACTAACATAATCCTAAACATAACACTAAACCTAACACTAACACTAAGTCTAACAATAACATCAACCCTAACCCTAACCCGAAACCCTAACCCTAACCCTAACACTAACTCAAACCCTAAACCTACCTGAATCCTAACCCTTACACTAAAAGTAAACCTAACTCCAAACCTGACACTAACCCTAATCCTAAGTCTAACTCTAAACCTAAACCTAATTATAACGCTATACCAAACACTAACGCTAACACTAACTGTAGCCCTAAAACTAACCCTAACAATAACCCTAAACCTAAACCTAACATTAACCCTAACCTTAACCCTAACTGTAACAGGAACTCTAAACCAAACGCTCACCCTAACCTAAATCTAAACCTGAACCTATCCTTAACAGGAACCCTAAACCCAAATCTAACCCCATCCCTAACCCTAACCCTAACCCTAACTTAAACCTAATCCTAACACTCACCCCCCTAACCATAACACTCACCCTAACCTAACCCTAACACTAACACTAAATTTAATTATGACCTAAACCTAAATCTAAACCTTACCCTATCACTGACCCTAACCCTAACACTAACCCTTACTCTAACATTAACATAACCCTAACCCTAATACTAAACCTAACACTAACCTTAAGGCTTACCCTAAACTTAAACTTAACACTAACTCTAACCCTAACACTAACACTAACCCCAAACCTATAACTAATCCTAAACCTATCACTAACACTAACCCTAACACTAATCCTAACCCTAAACATAACATGAAACCTACACCTAACAATAACCCTAACCCTAAACCTAACCCTAACCAAAACACTAACACTAACACTAATCATAACTCTAAACCTAACACTAACCCTAATCATATCCCTAAACCTAACTCTAATCCTAACGTAAACCTAACACTAACCCTAACCCTAAACTTAACCCTAAACCTCACCCTAACCCTAACCCTAACCCTATCTCTAACACTATCTCTAAACTTATCCATAACACAAATCCTAAACCTAACTCTAACCCTAAGCGAAACACTAATCGTAACCCTAAACCTAACCCTAACACTAAACATAGACCTAACCCTAACACTAACAGTAACCCTAACACAAAATAATAACCTAACCCTAAACCTAACAAAAACCCGATCCCAAACACTAACCTTAACACAAATCATAATCCAAAACAAAACCCTAACCCTAACTAAATCTCAATCCTAACCCTAAACCTAACCCTTAGCCTAACCCTATTCTTAACCCTAAAACTAACCCTAACCCTAACTCTAACCTTAAATCTAACCCTAATTTAACTGTAACCCTAAACTTAACCCTAACCCAAACACTAAACCTAACCCTTAACCTAACATAAACCATAACCCTAACCCTAACACAACCCTAACACTAAACCTAATCCTAACTCTTAATCTAACCCTAAACCTAACCCCATCCCTAACCCAGATACTCACCCTCATTCTAAAACTAACCCTAACCCTAACCTTACCCTAATAACCCTAACCCTTACCTAATACTAACCCTAAACCTAATTGCTGCAATTAACACTAACCATAACCATAAACCTAAACCTAACACTAACCCAAACCCTAATCATAACCCTAACCATACCCTACCTTTAACGTAACACTAACCCTAACCCTAATCCTAACTCTAATCCTAATCCAACCCTAACCATAACGCTAACCCTAACCCAAACCCTAACTCTAACGCTAAACTTAACACAAACCATAATCTAACCATAACACTAACCCTAACATTTTTCCTAATCCTAACTCTTAAACTAACTCTAACCCTAACCCGTTCCCTAATCCTTATCCTCACTCTAATTCAAAAATAACCTTAAACCTAAACCTAACCCGTACCCTAACAATAATCCTAAATCTTACCTAATACTAAACCTAAACCTAACCCTAACCCTATCACTAACCCTAAACGTAACCCTATCCCTGAACCTAACACTAACCCTTACTTTAACACTAAACATAACCCTAACCCTAACACTAACACTAACACTAACCCTAATCTTAACACTAGCCCTAACACTTACCCGAACCCTACCTTTAACCCTAACACTAACCCTGACTCCCCTACTCTAACCATAATTCAATCATAACCCTAAACCTAGCCCTAACACAAATTGTATCCCTAACCTTAAACTTAACACAAACCCTAACCCAAACCCTAACCCGAACCCAATCCCTAACACTAACGCTAACCCTAACACTTACCCTAACACTAAACCTAACCATAACCCTAAACCTAACACTAACCATACCCTAACACTAACACTAACACAAACACTAAACCTATCCCAAATCCTAAACCTAACACTAACACTAATCCTAACCCTAAACATAACATAAACCCTAACCTAACACTAACCCTAACCCTAAACCTAACCTTAAGTGTAACACTAAACCTAACCCTAAACATAACCCTAAAACAAACATTAACCCTAATTTTTACCCTAAAATGAATCTTAACCCTAACACGAAACCTATCACTAACACTAATTCTAACCCTAAAACTAACACCAAAATTAAACTTAACCCTTACCCTAACACTAACCCTAACTATAAACCTAATTCTAACCCTAACCCTAACCCTAACCCTAACCCTATTAATAACCCTAATACTAAACCTAAACCTAACACTAACCTAAAGATAAACCTAAATCTATCCCTAATCCTAACCGTAACCCTAACCGTAACCCTAACACAAAACCTAACCCTAACCGCACCTATCCCTAACCCTAACTCTAACCAAACCCTAATTCTAACCCTAACTTTAACTCTAACACTAAACCTAATCCTATTCCTAACCCTAACCCTAACCCTGAACCTCACCATAACCCTAACTCTAACCCTAACTCTAACACAAACCCTAAACTGAACTCTAACCTTAAGCCAAACACTAATCCTAACCCTAACCCTTACCCTTACCATAACACTAACCCTAACACAAACCGAAAAATTTACACCTAACCCTAAAAATAAACCCTAGCCCTAACCTAACACGAACCTTAGGCTGAACCCTAACAGTAACCCTAACTAAAACCCACACCCTAACCCTAATCCTAACACAAACTCTAACTCTAAACTTAACACAAACCCTAACCCAAACCACAACCCTAACCCTAACCATACCTAACTCTAAACCTAACCATAAGACTATCACAAACACTAACCCTAACACTAACACTAACCATTAAACCTCACCATAAACGTAACGTTAACCCTAACACTTTCTCTATATCTAATCCTAACACTAACCTTAAACCTAAACTTAACACTAACCCAAAAAATAATCCTAACCCTAACTGTAACAATAACCCTAATCCTAACAGTAGACCTACATGTAACCCTAACACTAACACTAACCCTACCACTAACACGAATCCTAAAACTAATCCTAACCGTAACCCTAACAGGAACCCACACCATAACCCTAACCCTAACACAAACACTTAACCTTATGATAACCCTAACACAAATCCTAACCAAACCCTAACCCTAACCCTAACCTAACTAACCCTAACCCCTACCTAAACCTAATTCTTAACTTAACCTTAACCATAACACTAACACTAAACCTAACCACAACCCTAACCCTATAACTAACTTTAACCCTAAACCTAAACCTAAAACTAACCCTAACCCTAAATGTAAGCCCAACCCTAACCCTAATTCTAACTCTAATCTTAACCCTAACCCTAATGATAACCTTAACCCTAACTCAACCCTAACCGTAATCAAACACTAATCCTAACACTAACCTTAACACTAACCCTAAAGACAACCGTAACACTAACTCTAAAACTAACCCTAACCCTAACCTGAACCCTAAGCCTAACCTAACCGTATTACAAACACTAACCCTAACCATAACACTAACCTAACCCTAACCCTAATACTAATCCTAACCCTAACCATTACCCTAATATTAACTGTAACACTAAGCTAACCCAAACCCTAACCCTATCACAAATCCTAACACTAAACCTAACACTAACCCTAACGCTAACCCTAACCTTAACCCTAACACTAACCCTAACCCTAACCCTAACCTGTCTCTAACCCTAACCTTAACTCTAATCGTAAACCTACCTCTAATCCTATCCATTACCCTAAGTCATACCCTCATCCTAATGCTACCCTAGTCCTAACATTATTCCTTAGCCTATCCCAAACCCTAAATTTATTACTAGTCCTAACCATAGGCCTCATTCTAGCTCTAGCCCTAACAAAAACCCTGACCATTATACTGACCCTAACATCCCTAGATCTAAACCTGACACTAACCCTAAACCGGACCCTAACTCTACACCTACCTGAACCTATACCTAAACCTAACAGTAACACTAGCACTAGACCAAACCTAATCCTAAATAGAGTCATAAATCTAGACCTAGCCCTAAACAAAAACTTTGAACTAGCCCTAACAATAACCCTTAATCTAGCACAAAGACTAGCCCTATCCCTAGACCCACGCTATTCCTAATTCTAGCCCTAACCCTAACCCAACACTACGCTTACCCTAACACAAACCCTAGCTCTAAAACTTATCCTAACCCAAAATCTAATCCTAACACTAGACTTATCCATGACCCTAACCGTAAAACTAGCATAATCATAACCCAAGCTCTTACATTACCCATAGCTCTAATGCTAGCCATAAACATCACACAAACTTAGCCCTTATCCTAGCCTTAAACCTAGCCCTAATTATAACCCTAACCATAAGCCTAGACCTAACCCTAACCCTAACCCTCATCCTAGTCCTAAACCTAGCTCAAATTCTAACCCTTTCCCTAATCATAACACTAACCCTAACCCTAACCCTAGCCCTGACTCTAACCCTAACCCTTTCCCTAGACCTAACCCTAGCTCAAACTTTAATATATACCCTAAACCTAACCCTGACATCAACCCTGGCCTAACCCTTACCCTAGCCATACACTTAATCTTATCTCTAGCCCTAACCTTAGCTCTAACCCTATCCATTACCCTAAACATAACCCTAAACCAAATGCTAACCCTATTGCTAACAATAACCATATCCATTACTCTGACATTAGCCCTAAACCTAACCCTATGCATTATCCTACTCCTAAACCGATCCCTAATGCTAATACAAGCCTTAACCGTAAACCTTAACCTAAACCAAACCATACTCGGATCCTGACCCTAACAAAACACCTAGCTCTAAACCTTACCCTTACCCTAAACCTAATCCTTACAATAGACCTAGCCATAACTTAACCATAAAACTACCACTTACTATGAACCTAGACCTGACATTAGCCCTCGCCCTAATCTTAGCCCTAGCTCTAACACATACCCTTATCCTGGCACTAAACTTAGTCTTTATCCTAACCTGAACCCTAACCCTATAACTAAATCAAATTCTAACCCAAACCCTAGATATAAACCTAGCTATAACCCCATCCCTTCCCCTAAATCTAACTCTAAACCTAAAACTAACACTAACCATAACCCTAGCCCTAACCCTAGGCCTAAACCTAACACTAACCCTAGCGCTAATCCTAGCCCTAATTTAGCCCTAACCCTAAACCTTCCCCTAACCCTAGCCCAAAGAATAACTCTAATCACACCCCAGTCCTATTTATAGTTCTAACCCTGTTATCATAACCGTAACACTAGAGCTAACCTTAATTGTAATACAGGCCCTAGCCCTAAACCTAGATCTTACCATAACAATAAATCTAAGCCTAAACCTCATCCTACTACTAGCCTAATCCTAAAACTAGCCCTAACTGTAGCCCTAGCTCTAAAACAAAACTGAGCCATAGCCATAACCCTAAACCCAGCCTAATGGTAATGCTAGATCTGACATTAGCCCTATCCCTAATTCTTACCCTAACCCTAACATAAAACCTAACCCTACACCTAGCCTTAATTCTAGACCTAATTCGAGTCCTATCCCTAACCCTGATCAGTAACACTGATCCTGACTCTGACCCTAACACTAACTTTATCTCTAATCATCTCCCTAAACCTAAACCTAATCTAAAACAAGTCCTTGACATAGACCGAATGCTAACTCTAAAACTAGCCCCAATCTTAACTCTAGGTTTTACAATAGCCATAGTCCTACCTTATCGCTAACCTACCCCTAATCTGAGCCCTAGCCCTAGCTTTAACCCTATCCCTTACCCTAACCCTAGCCCTAACACTTAACCTAAACCTAACCCAACAACTAAACCTTGACCTAACCTGAACCATAGCCCTAATTCTAAACATAAACCTAGCCCTGTCCCTACCACTAATCTTATCCATTACCCTAACCATAACCATAACCGAATTCTAACCCTAGGCCTAACACTAACTATAGCCCTAACCTAACAATAACCCTAGTCCTAACTGTAGCTCTAATCCTATCCATTACCCTAACCATAACCCTAACTGAATTCTATCCCTAGGCCTAAACTTAACACTATCCCTAACCCTAAGGCTGTCCATAACCCTAAACCTAAACTGAACCCTAAACCTAACCATATCCATTACCCTAACCCTAACAC
Source organism: Marmota flaviventris (assembly GCF_047511675.1). Taxonomy (NCBI): domain Eukaryota; kingdom Metazoa; phylum Chordata; class Mammalia; order Rodentia; family Sciuridae; genus Marmota; species Marmota flaviventris. Next base: position 129,583,052 of record NC_092499.1, read on the forward strand.
TAACCCTAATGCTAATTTGAGCCCTAACCCTAATCCTTAACCTAACACATACTCTAACCCTGATTCTGACCCTAATAATAAACTAGCTGTAAAGCTGACCCTAACACTCAACCTAACACTTACAAAAGATCTGGCTATAAATCTAATCCTAAAACTATCCATAACCATAACCCTAGACCTGACATTTGCCCTAGCTCTAATATGAGCCCTAACCCTACCACAAACCCTAGCCCTAATCCTAGCACTAAACCTAGCCTTAATCCTAACCATAACCTTAACCCTAACCCTATTCCTAATTTATCCTTTGACCTAGCCCAAAACATAGCTGTAACATCATACCTTACCCTAAACCTAGCACTAAACCTAGGCCTAAACCTAACACTAACCCTAGCACTAATCCTAGCCCTAATATAGCCCTAACCCTAAACCTAACCCTATCCCTATCCCTAAGACCAACTCTAATGCTCTCCTTAGCCCTATCCCTAGTTCTAAACCTATCCCTTTCCATTACCCAAACTCTAGCCCTATCCCTAGACCCAACCTTAGCCCTTAACTTTGCCCTAGTCCTAAACGTGAATCTAACCCAACCTTAAGCCTAAATCTCACCCTAATACTAGCCTTGACCCTAATGCTAATTGGAAAAGTAGCCCTAACCCTAATCTAGCCCTAAAACAAAACTGAACCATAAACCTAACCCTAACACTTAACCTAAACCAAACACCAACCCTAAACCTAGCCCTAAACCTTGCCATAATTTGAGTGCTAAACCTAACCCTAGAAGTAACCCTGACCCTGACTAGGATCCCAACTCTAACCCTAGCTCTATACATTGCCCTAACACTAACCCTAGAACTAGCCCTAATCAAAAGCCAAGTTTTTTTCATTACCGTAGCACTAAACTATCACAAATCCTAGTGGTAATCCTAGCTCTAACCCTAGGTTTAACCCCAAGACTAACCCTAACCCTAACCCTAGCACTTAACCTATCCTTAACCCTAATCCTACCTCTAAACCCATCACTTTCCATAAGCCAAACCCTCACCCTAATGTTACCTAGTCATAACCCTAATCCTTAGCATACCCCAATCCCCATCTCTATTATTAGTCCTAACCCTAGCCCACATTCTAGCTGTAACTCTAACCCAAACACTGATACTTATTCTGACTCTAACACTAACCCTAGAACTAAACCTCATACTAACCCTAAACTGGACACTACCCCTACCCCTACCATTAGACCTATACCTAAACCTAACAGTAACACTAGCACTAGATTAAACCAAATCCTAAATATAATAATGAATCTAGCCCTAGCCCTAAAGGAAAACCTTGAACTAGCCCTAAAAATAACCCTTAACCTAACCCAAAGACTAACCCTATTCCTAGACCCAACACTAGTCCTAATTCTGGCCCTAACTCTAACCCTAACCCTAACACTAACACTAACTGATAGCCCTAATGCTAGCCATAAACACCACAAAAACCTAGCCTTATACTAGCCCTTAACCCTAATCATAACCCTAACCATAACTCTAGCCCTGACTCTAACCCTAACCATAGCCCTAGCCCTAACCCTAGCTCATATACTAACATTTACTCTAAACCTAACCCTAACACTAACCCTAGGCCTAAACCTAATCCTAGGCTTAATCCTAATAGTAACCCTAGCACTAAACTTAGCTCTAAACTTAGCCATTAACCTAAAGATAAGCCTAATTTAAATGCTAACCCTGTCACTAACACTAACCCTATCCATTACTCTAAACTTAACCTGAACCCTAAACCTAACCCTATCCATTAACCTAACACTAACCCTAACCCTAATGCTAATTCAACCCTTAACTCTAAACTTTAAACTAAACCAAACCCTACCCAACCCTGATCCTAATAATACCTAGCTCTAAACCTGACCTTTACCCTAAAAGTAATCCTTACACTAGATCTAGCCATAACCTAACCCTAAAACTACTCCAAACCATAACCCTAGACGTGACATTAGCCCTATCCATAATCCTAGCCCTAACCCTACTCAAATCCTCAAACCTAGCCCTAAAGCTAGTCTTAATCATAACCTGAACCCTAACCTAGCCCTAACCCTAATTCTAATCTCACCCTCTCCCTAAACCTAGCTATAACCCCATCCCTTTTTCTAAACCTAACCCTATCTCTAACACTAACACTAAGCCTAACCCTGGGCCTAACTCTAACACTATCCCTAGCGCTAATCCTAGCCTTAATTTAGCCTGAACCTTAAACCCACCCATAACCCTAGTCCTAAGACTAACTCTAACTCTAAATCTAGCCCTATTTCTTGTTCTAACCCTATCTGTTATCATAACCATAAAATTAGCCCTAACTTTAGCCCTAACCATAGCCCTAAACCTAAACCTAGATATAACCATAACAATTAACATAAGATTTAACCTCACCTAACTACTAGCTCTAACACTATCAATAATCTCAAAACTAGCCCTAACCCTAGCCCTTCTCTAAAACAAAACTGAGCCATAGCCCCAACCCTAACCCTAACCTAAACTAACCCTAGACCTGAAATTAGTGCTATCCTTAATTCTTACACTAACCCTAACACAAATCCTAACCCTACACCTAGCCTTAACCCTTGCCCTAATTCGAGTCCTATTCCTAATCCTAGAAGTGACACTGATTCTGACTCTGACCCAAACACTAACCCTATCTCTAATCATCCCCCTAAAACTAAACCTAACATAAACTCTAGACTTAGTCCTAATGCTAACTCTTATACTAGCCCTAATCATAACCCTAGTTCTTACATTAACCATAGTCCTACACTAGCCCAAACCTAACCCAAAACCTAGCCCTAATCCTATTTTAAACGTAGCCCTAACCCTATCCCTAGCCCTAACACTTAACCTAAACCTAACACTATATCTAAACCTTGTCCTAACCTGAAACCTAAACCAAACCATAGCCCTATTCCTAACCATAACACTAGCCCTAAACCTAGATATAATATTTAATCCATTACCCTAACCATAACCCTAAGCAAATTCTAACCCTAGGCCTAAACCTAACTATAGCCCTAGCCTAACCATAATCCTAGTCCTAACTGTAGCTCTAATCCTATACATTACCAGAACCATATCTTTAACCAAATTCTATCCCTAGGCCTATCTCTAACCCTATGCCTTACCCCAACCTTGTCCATTATTCTAAACCTAATCCGAACCTGAAACCTAACCATATGCATTACCCTAATCATAATGCTAATTTTATCCCTAACCCTAAACCTTAACCTAACTCATACCCTAACCCTGACTCTGACCCTAGTAATACACCTAGCTGTAAACCTGAACCTAACCTTCAACCTAACACTTACAATAGACCTGGCCATAAACCTTAGCCTAAAACTATCCCTAACCATAACCCTACACCTGATATTAGCCCTAACCCTAACCCTAGCCCTAACCCTAGCACAAACCCTATCCCTAATTCTAGCCCTAAGCCTAGCCTTAATCCTAATCCTAACCTTAACTGGAATCTTAACCCTAATTTTATCCTGTACCCTAGCCCAAAATGTAGCTGTAACATAATACATTACTCTAACGCTAATGCTAACCCTAGCCCTAACTCTAGGCCAAAACATAACACTAACCCTAGGGCTAATTCTAGCCCTAAATTAACCCTAATCCTAAACCTATTCTGATCCCTAGCCCTAAGACTAACTCTAACTCTTGCCCTAGTCCTATCTGTAGTTCAAAACCTATCCCTTACCATAACCCAAAACCTAGCCCAATCTCTAGCTCCAACCCTAATTCTAACTATCACACTAGTCCTAACCCTGGTTGTAAACCCTAACCTTAAACCCAAACTTCACCCTAACACTAGCCCTAAACCTAATGCTAATTGGAAAACTAGCCCTAACCCTACCCTAGCCCTAAAACAAAACCGAGCCATAATCCTAACCCTAACCCTTAACGTAAACCAAACACTAACCTTACACCTATCCCTAAACTTAGCCTTAATTTGAGTCCTAACCCTAACCATAGTAATAACCCTGACCCTGAGTCGGACCCTAACAGTACCCCTAGCTCTAAACATTGCCATGACACTAACCCTAGAACGAGCCCTAATCAGAAAACTAGTTCTTTCATTAGCCATAGCCCTAATGCTAACACAAATCCTAGTCCTAATCCAAGCCCTGACTCTAACTCTAACCTAACTGTGCCTCTAAACCTATCCCTTACCCTAAGCCATACCCTCTTCCTAATGCTACTCTAGTCCTAATCTTAATTCTTATACTGCGCCAAACTCTAACTCTATTACTAGTCCTAAACCTAGCCCTCATTCTAGCTTCAATCCTAATGGTAGCACTGACCCTTTTTCTGACCCTAACACTAACCCTAGATCTAAACCTGACCCTAACCCTAAACCAAACCCTAACACTACCCTTACAGGGAAACCTATACTTAAACCTAACAGTAACACTAGCACTAGACCAAACCTAATCTTAAATAGAGTCATAAATCTAGCCTTAGCCCTAAACAAAAACCTAGCACTAGCCCTAACAATAACCCTTAACCTAACATAAAGACTAAACCTATCACTAGACCAAGCGCTAGTCCTAATTGTGGCCCTAACCATAAAACTAACACTAACCCAATGATGACATGAATCTAATAGAAACCCTAGCTATAATTTTTATCCTAAACCAAAACCTAACCCTAACACTAGACTTATCCATAACCCTGACCCTAACACTAGCCATAAACAAATCCCTCACTCTTACATTACCCATAGCCCTAACGTTATCCCTAAACATCACACAAAACCTAGCCCTTATCCTAGCCCTAAACCTAGCCCTAATCATAACCCTAACCATAACCTTAGACCTAACCCTAATGCTAAACCTCGCCCTAACCCTAACCCTAGCTCAAACTCTAATCCTTAGTCTAAACATAAGCCTAACCCTAAACCTAACCTTAGCCCTGCCTCAAACTGTAACCTTTGTCCTAGGCCTATCCCTAGCTCAAATGCCTACACTTAACCTAAACCTAACCCTAACATTAACCCTAGGCCTAACCCTAACCCTAACCCTAATTCTATCCTTAACCTTAGCCCTAACCTTAGCTCTATCCCTATCCATTACCCTAAAGAAAAGCCTAACCCAAATGCTATCCTAACGATAACCCTATTGCTAACACTAACCCTATCCATTACTGTAAACCTAACTGGAACCATAAACCTAATTCTATCCATTACCCTAACCTTAACCCTAACCCATTGCTGATTCAAGCATTAACCCTAAATCTTAACTTAAACCAAACCCTACCCGGAACCTGACCCTAATAATACACCTAGCTCTAAATCTGACTCCTACCATAAACCTAACCCTTATACTAGACATAGCCATAACCTAACACTAAAACTAATACTAACCATAAACCTAGACCTGACATTAGCCCTAGCCCTAATCCTAGCCCTAGCCCTAAACAAACGATCAGCTTAACCCTAAACCTAGCCTGAATCCTAACTCAAACCCTAACCTTAGTCCTAACCCTAATTTTAACCCTCACCATAGCCCTAAAGCTACCTATAACCCTATCCCTTCCCCTAAACCTAATCCTAACCCTGACACTAACACTAACCCTAACCCTAGGCCTAACCCTAACACTAACCCTAGCGCTAATCCTAGCCCTAATTTAGCCTTAAACCTAAACCTACCCCTGACCCTAGCCCAAAGACTAACTCAAACTCTGGCCCTGGCCCTATTTCTAGTTCTAACCCTATCCATTACCATAACCCTAACACTAGTCCTAACCTTAGCCATATCCCTAGCCATAGACCTAAACCTTGATCTAACCATAACAATAAATCTAACCCTAATTATTACCCTACATAGCCCTAACACTATCACTAATCATAAAACTAGCACTAACCCTAGGCCTAGTTCTAAAACAAAACTGAGTCATAGCCTTTTCCCTAACCCTAGCCTAACCTTAACCCTAGACCTGACATTAGCCCTTTCCCCTGGACCTAAACCTAGTTCTAAGCCTAGCCTTAATCCTAATCCTAATTTTAACTCTAGCCCTAAACCTTATGTTATCCCTTGTCCTAGCACTAAACACAGCTGTAACATCATACCTTACCCTAATCCTAATGCTAACCCTAACCCTAGCCCTAAACCTAGGCCAAAATCTAACACTAACTCTAGCACTAATCCTAGCCCTATTTTAGCCCTAACAATAAACCTAACCCGATCCCTATCCCTATTCCTAAGACTAATTCTAACTCTCGCCCTAGCCCTATCCGTAGTTCTAAACCTATCCCTTACCATAACTCAAACACTACCCCTATTCCTAGCCCCAAACTTAGCCCTAACCTTCACCCAAGGCTTAAACCTGGATCTATAACTAAAATTAAGTATAAATCTCACCTTAACACTAGGCCTAACTCTAACTCTAATGCTAATTGGAAAACTAGCCATAAATCTACCTTAACCTAAAACAAAACAGAGCCATAACCCTAACCCTTAACTTAAACCAAACCCTAAAGCTACATCTAGTCCTAAACCTAGGCCTAATTTGAGTCCTAACCCTAACCCTAGAAATAACCCTGGCACTAACTCGGACTAACTCGGCCCCTAATATAACTCTAAACATTGCCTCTAACCCTAACACTAGAACTAACCCTAAATAGAAACCTAGTTCTTTCATTAGCCATAGCCCTAATGATAACAAATCCTAGCCCGAATCTGACACTTAACCCTAATTATTAACTCTAACCCTAACCCTAACCCTAGCACTAAACCTAACCCTAATCCTAACCTACCTTAAACCCTATCCCTTTCCCTAAGCCAAACCTTAACCCTAATGCTACCATAGTCCTAAAATTAATCCTTAGCCTACCTCAAACTCTAACTCTATTACTAGTCCTATCCTAGCCCTCATTCTAGCTCTAAACCTAACCGTAACCCTGACACTTATTCTGACCCTAACACTAACCCTAAGTCTAAACCTGACCCTAATAGTAAACAAAAACCTAACACTTCCCATACCGGTAAACCTATACTTAAACCTAACAGTAACACTAGCACTAGACAAAACCTAATCCTAAATATAATCATAAATCTAGCCCTAGCCCTAAACAAAAACCTAGCACTAGCCCTAACAATAACCATTAACCTAACTTATGACCCAACGCTAGTCATAATTCTGGCACTCACCCTAAACCTAACCCTATCCTGAAAAATGACCCTTAACCCTAAACAAACACTAGATCTAACCCTAACACTAGACATATCCATAACCCTGACCCTAAACCAAGCCATAAACATATTCCTAGCTCTTATATTTCCATAGCCTTAATGTTAGCCCTAAACCCTCACATGAAACCTAGCCCTTATCCTAGCCCTAAACCTAGCCCTAAATGTAACCCTAACCATAATCCCAGACCTAATCCTAATCCTATGCTCGCCCTAGCCCTAAACCTAGCTCAAACTCTAACCCTTAACCTAAACATAATCCTAACCCTAACCCTAGCCCTGACTCTAACCTAACCCTCACCCAAGACCTAACCTTAGATCAAATACTAATACTTACCCTAAAACTATACCTGATATTAACCCTAGCCTAACCCTAACCCTAGCCCTAATCGTAACCTTATCCCTAGCCCTAACCTTAGCTCTAACACTATCCATTACCTTAAAGATAAGCCTAATTCATATGCTAACCCTAGGCATAATGCTAACCCTATTTCTAACACTACCCTATTCATTACTCTAAATCTAATCTGAACTCTAAACACAATCCTATACATTACCCTAGCTGTAACCCTAATCCTAAAGCTAATTTGATACTTAACCCTAAAACTTAACCTAAACCAAACCCTACCTGGACCCTGACCCTAAAAATATAACTAGCTTTAAACCTGACCATTACCTAAACCTAACATTTACACTAGACCTAGCCATAACCTAACCCTAAAATTAACACTAAACATAAAACTAGACCTGACATTAGCTCTTATCCCTAATCCTAGCCCTAGCCCTAACACAAACCCTCATTCTAGCACTAAACATAGCCTTAATCCTAATCCTAGTTAAAACCTAATTTTAACTCTTCACCCCAGCCCTAAAACTAGCTATAAACCAATCCCATCCCCTAACCGTAACACTAAGCCTAACCCTAAAACTATCCCAGCCTAAATCTATCCCTAATTTAGCCCTAACCCTAAATCTAACCCTAACCTTAGCCCTATGATGAACTCTAACTCTCGCCCTAGGCCTATTTCTAGTTGTAACTCTATCCGTTAATAACCCAACACTAGCCTGAACCTTAGCCCTAAATCTAGCCATAGCCCTAAACCTAGATCTAACCATAAAAATAAATCTTAGCATAAACCTCACCATACCACTTGCACTAACTCTACAGCTAATCCTAAAAGTAGTCCTAGTTGTAAAACAAAACTGTGACAGAGACCTAACGCTAACCCTAACCAAACCATAATCCTAGACTTGACATTAGACCTGTCCCTAATTCTTACCCTAACCCTTACACAAACCCTAACCCTACACCTAGCCTTAACCCTAGCCCTAATTCAAGTGTATCCCTAACCCTGATCAGTAACACTGATCCTGACTCTGACGGTAACACTAACCCTATCTCTAATCATCACCCTAAACCTAAACCTAAACTACACACTAGATTAGACATAATGCTAAACTTAACACTAGCCCTAATCATAACATTAGCCGTAGTCCTAAATAGCCCTAACCTAACTCAAAACCTAGACCTAATCAGAGCCCTAACCTAGATTTAACACTAGCCCTAACCCTAACCCTAGCCCTAACAATTAATCTAAACCTAACCATAAAACTAAACCTTGTCCTAACCCGAAATCTAACCCAAACCATAGCCCTAATTCTAACCATCATCTAGCCCTGTCCCTAGCTCTAATTTATCCATTAACCTAACCATAACACTAACCAAATTCTAACCTTAGGCCTAACTCTAACCATAGCTCTAACCTAACCATAACCCTAGTTCTAACTGTAGCTCTAATTCCAATCTATTACCCTAAACATAACCCTAACCAAATTCTATTCCTAGGCCTAAACCTAACCCTATCCCTAACCCTAAACCTGTCCATTACTCTAAATCTAACCTTAACCCTAAACTTAACCGTATCCATTACCCTAAACCCTAAAACTAACCCTAATGCTAATTTGAGCCCTAAACCTAATCCTTAACCTAACCCATACCCTAAACTTGACTCTGACCCTAATAATATCCCTAGCTGTAAACCTGATCTTAACTTCGACCTAACACTTACAATAGACCTAGACATAATCCTTACCCTAAAACAATCCCTAACCATAACCCTAGACCTTACATTAGCCCTATCCATAATCCTAGCCCTAACCCTAACATGAATCCTAGCTCTAATCCTATCCCTAAGCCCAGCCTTAACCTTAACCCTAACATTAACCCTAGCCCTAACCCTAATTTTATGCTTTGCCCTAGCCCTAAATGTAGCTGTAACATCATACCTTACCCTAACCCTAATGCTAACCTAACCCTAGCCCTAAACCTAGGCTAAACCTACCACTAACCATAGCTCTAATCTAGCCATAATTAGCCCTAACCCTAAACCTAACACTACCCCTAGCCATAAGATTAACTCTAACTCTTGCCCTAGCCCTATCCCTACTTCTAAGCCTATCCATTACCAAAACCCAAACCCTATCCCTATCCCTAGCCCCAAACCTAGCCCTAACCTTCATCCTAGCCCTAAATCTGGATCTAACCCTAACCTTAAGTCTAAAGCTCACTCTAACATTAGCCCTAATCCTAATGCTAATTGGAAAACTAGCCCTAACAGTACCCTAGCCTTAAAAAAAATAAAGCAATAACACTTAACCTAAACCAAACGCTAACCCTACACTTAGCCCTAAATGTAGCCCTAATTTGAGTCCTAACCCTAATCCTAGAAGTAACCCTGACCCTTACTCAGACCCTAACAGTAATCCTAGCTCTAAACATTGACCTAACGCTAACCCTAGAACTAGCCCTAATCAGATTCCTAGTTCTTTCATTAGCTGTAGCCCTAATGCTAACAAAAATCCTAGTTTTATTCTGAGCCCTAAACCTAGGTTTAACCCTAACCCTAACCCTAACCCTAACTCTACCTCTAACCCTATCCCTTATCCTAAGCTAAACCCTCACCGTAATGCTATCCTAGTCCTTACCATAATCCTTAGCCTACTAAAACTCTATTTCTATTACTAGTCCTAACCCTAGCCTCATTCTAGCTCTAATACTAACTCTAACACTGACCCTTATTATGACTCTAACACTAACCATAGGTCTAAACCTGACACTAACTCTAAAGCAAAACCTAACCCTACTCCTACTGGTGAACCTATACCTAAACCTAACAGTAACACTAGCACTAGACCAAACCTAATCCTAAATAGAGCCATAAATCTAGCCTTAGCCCTCAGCAAAAAACTAGCACTAGCCCTAACAATAACCATTAACCTAATGTAAAGACTAACCTATATACTAGACCAAACACTAGTCCTAAATCTGGCCCTCAGCCTAAACATAACCTTAACCCAAACAATGACCTTTACCTTAAAACAAACCCTAGTTCTAAAACTTATCCTAAACCAAACCCTTAACTAGAAAATTAGACTTATCCATAACCCTAAACCTAAAACTAGCCATAACCATATCTCTAGTTCTTACATTACCCATAGCCCTAATGCTAGACATAAACCTCACACAAAACATAGCCCTTATCCTAGCCCTAAACCCAGTCCTTATTGTAACCCTAACCATAAGCCTAGACCTAACCGTAACCCTAACCCTTGCCCCAACCCTAATTCTAGCTCAAACTCTAACCTTAATCTAAACTTAACCCTAACCCTAACCCTAACATTAGCCCTGACTCTAACCCTAACCCTGATGCTAGCCCGATTCCTAGCTTAAACACTAACACTTACCCCAAACCTAAGCCTGACATGAACCCTAGGCCTAAACCTAACCCTAGTTCTAATTCAATCCTTATCCCTAGCCCTAACCTTAGCTCTAACCCTATCCATTACCCTAAAGATAAGCCTAACCCAAATGCTAACCCTAGCCTAATGCTAACACTATTGCTAACACTAACCCTATTCATTACTCTAAACCTAAACTGAACCCTAAATCTAACCCTATCAATTACCCTAACCTGAACCCTAACCCGATCCCTAATGCTAATTCAAGCCTTAACCATAAATATTTACGTAAACCAAACCCTACTTGAACTCTGACCCTAATAATACACCTAGCTTTAAACCTGACCCTTAACCTAAACCTAACCCTTACACTAGACCTAGCCATAACCTAACCCTAAAACTAACCATAACCATAAACCCCGATCTGACATTAGCCACAGCCCTAATCCTAGCCCTAACCATAACACAAACTCTAGTCCTCATCTTAGGCCTATACCTAGCCTTAATCCTAACCCAAAAACCTAACTCTAGCCCTGTCTCTAATTTTTGACCCTTGCCCTAGACCTGAAATTATGTATAACCCCATATTATCCCCCAACCCTATCACGAACCCTAACCCTAACACTAACCATAACTCTAGCTCTAGCCATAGGGCTAACCCTAACACTAACCCTAGCACTAATCCTACCCCTAATTTAGCCCTAACCCTTAATATACCCCTAACCTTGGCCTAAGACTAATGCTAACTTTTCCCCTAGCCCTATTTCTAGTTCTAACCCTATCCATTACAATAAACCTAACACAAGCCCTAAACTTAGCCCTAACCCTAGCCCTAGACCCTACCCTAGATCAAACCATAAATCTACTTTTGACCCTAACCCTAAGCCTAATCCTCAACCTACCACTAGACCTAACACTATCACTAATCCTAAAACTAGCAGTAACCCTATCCTTATCCTTTAAAGAAAACTGAGCATTGTCCTAACCCTAAATGTTAACCTGAATCAAACTGTAACCCTAAACCTAGCCATAACCTTCTAGAACTAATTCGTGTCCTTGTCCTAAAATTAACCCTGACCCTGACTAATATCCTAACACTAACTTTAGTTCTATATTTCACACTAATCTTAAAGATAGTGCTAATACTAGATCTAGACCAAATACTAACTCTAATCATAACCTTAGTTCTTATATTAGCCATAGCCCTGAACCTAGCCTAAACCTAACAGAAAACCTAGCCCTAATCTGAGCCCTAACTGTAGATGTAAACATAAACCTAATCCTAGCCCTACCCATAACCCTAGCCCTAAACCTAGCCCTAAACCTAGCTCTAACTCTATTACTTACTCTAAGCCAATTCTATCCATAATGCTAACCTTAGTCCTAATCCTAATCTAGAGCCTAATTCAAACCCTAACCCTATTATTAGTCCTGATCTTAGACCTCATTCTAGTTCTAACCCTAACTCAAATCCTTACCCTAACACAAAACCTCAGTCTAAATCTGACCCTCACCGTAAACCAAACCCTTAAAATTAGCCCTACCAGTAAACTTATACATAAACCTAACCCTAACGCAAGCCCTAGACCTAAGCCTAATCCTAAATATAGCCATAACTCTAGACTTCGTCCTAAAAAATAACCTAAGCCATAGCCCTAACACAATCTTAACTAAAGCAAACACTAACCCTATCCCTAGACGTAACCCTAGTCCTAATTATAGCTTTCACCCTAAAATTAACTCCAATGTGAACACTGACCCTAAAACTAACACTAAACCTAGCTCTAAACCTGAACTTAACACAAAACGTAAACCTAACACTAGATATAGCCATAACCCTAACCCTAAAACTAGCTCTAATCAGAACTCTAGATATTACATTACACATAGCCTTAACCCTGGGCCTAAACCTAACACAAAACCTAGCCCTAATCCGAGGCCTAAACCTACCCTGAGCAAAACCATAATCCTAAATGTAGCCCTAAACCTAATCCTTGACATAACCCTAGCTCAAAGACTAACCCTTAGCCTAAACATAACTGTAGCTCTATTCCTAAACATAAACCTAACCCTAGCCCCTAATCCTAATATTAAACCTAGTACCATCCCTAGCTCTAACCCTTACATTACCCTAACCCTAACCCTAACCCTAATAATAACCCTAGCCCTAAACCTAACCCTATCCCTAACCCTAATCATAAAATTAACCCTCGACCTAACCCTTAACCTAAACCTTGCCATAAATTTAACCCTAAACCTTACCATGAATCAAAACTAAACCTATCCCTAAACCTAAATTTAAACATAACCTAAACTTAACACTAAACCTAACCTTACATCTAATCCAATACATTACTCTAAAACTAAACCTAACCCCAATGAATACCCTAGCCCTAACCCCAACCCTAACCCTAACTATAAGCATAACCCTAACCTAGACCTAACACTAAACCTAACTCCCCCCTAGCCCTAACTGTAGCTTAAACCCTAACCCTTACCCTAACCCTAACCCTAGCCCTAGACCTAATCATAAACCTAACTCTAGCCCTAAACCTAACATTAAACCTAGCTCTAATCCTAGCCCTAATATAGCCCTATTCCTAACACTAAAAATCCCTAGAATTAAGAATAACTGTAATTCTCACACAAGACCTATCCCTGCTACTAACCCTCTCCCTTACCATAACCCTAACCCAAGTCCTAACCAAAAACAACCATTGCACTATCCTGAGCCCTAGCACTAACTCTAGATAAAAACCTATCTCTAAAACTAACCCTAACCTGATGCCTCAGACTAACCCTGAAATTAGCTCTAACCCTATGCTATCCCTAAAATTAGCCATAACCCTATCTCTAGCCCTAAAAAAATACTGAGCCATACCCATAACACTAATCCTTACCCTAGACCAAACTCTAACCCTACACTAGCCCTAACCCTAGCCTTAATTTGAAACCTAACCCTAACCCTAAATATAGCCATGACCCTGACTCATATTCAAACACTAAACCTAGCTTTAAACATCACCCTAACCTTAAAACTAACCTTAACACTACACCTAGCCCTAAACTTAACCCTAAAACTAACCCCAATAGTAACTCTATTTCTTACAATAGCCATAACCATAACACTAGCCCTAACCCTAATACAAAACTAGCCATAATCCAAGCCCAAACACGAGTTTAACCCTAAACCTAACCCTAACCCTAGTCCTAATCCTAGCTCTAACCTTATCCCTTACCCTAAGCCAAACCCTCACCCTAATGCTAACCGTATCTTTAGCACTAATCCTTAGCTTAACCAAAACCTAACACTATAACTAGTCCTAACCCTAGCCTTCATTCTAGATCTAACAATAACCCAAACCCTAACCCTATCCCTGACCATTATTCTGACCCTAACACTAATATTAGGTCTAAAGCTAAACCTAATCCTAAAGAGTACCCTAACACTATCTCTACTGGTAACCTTATATCTAAACCTAACCCTAATGCTAGCCCTAGACCTATACCTAACCCTAAATTTAGCCATAACTATAGTTTTAGTCCTAAAGACAAACTAGACCTAGCCTTTACAGAAACCCTTAACCTAATCAAAACTAACCCTACCTCTAGATCTAACCGTAGACCTAATTCTGTCTTTAACCCTAAACATTACACTACCTGAACACTGTCCCTGACACTAACACTAACCCTATCTCTAAACTTAACCCTAACCTTAAAACTAACCCCAAAACTACACCTAGCCCTAACATTAACCAGAAAACTAGTCTTAATCATTACACTAGTTCTTACATTAGACATAGCCCTAACCTATTGCAAAACCTAGCCCTAATTCAAACCCTACCTTAGCTTTAACCGTAAAGCTAACCCTAACAATAACCCTAGACCTAATATTACCTTAAGACTAACCCTAGACCTAATCCTAACCATAACCCTAACCCATAACCCTATCCATTACCCTAAGATAACTATAATCCTTATGCTAACCATAGGCGGAACCCTCATCCTAGCACTAGCCTTAACCCTATCCATTAACCTACACCTAACCTGAACCCTAAACCTCACTGTGTCATTACCCAATCCCTAATCATAAGACTAATTTGAGTCCTCAACCTAAACTTTAACCTTACCCTAACCCTAACCTTGACCCTGTCTCTAATAATACCCATAGCTCTAAACCTGATCCTAACAAGAAACCTAAACTTTACAATAGACCTAGCCATAAACCTAACCCTAAAACTATCTCTAACCATACCCTAGATATGACGTTAGCTCTAGCTCTAATGATAGCCCTAACCCTAATACAAAACATAGTCCACATCCTAGCCATGAACCTTGCCTTAATCATAACCCTAACCCTAACGTTAACCGTAACCTTAACTCTAATTCTCACCCTAGTCCTAAAACTAGTTATATTTCTATCCCTTAACCTAAACCTATCCCTAACCCTAAACCTAACACTAACCCTAGCCCTAACCCTAGCCCTAACCCTAACACTAATCCTAGCCCTAATCCAAGCCCTAATTTAGCCCTATCCCTAACCCTAACCCTAGCACTTAGACTAACTCTAACTCTTACACTAGCTCTATACCTAGTTCTAACCCTATCCCTTACCATCACCATACACCTATCCCTAAACGTAGCCCTACCCTAGCCCTATACTTAGCCCTATCTCAACACCTGGATCTAAACCTAACTCTAAATTTAACCCTAACCCTAAGACTAATTCTAGCCATAACTCTACTCCTATCCTAACCCTTAACCTAAGCCTAAATCTCACACTTACACTAGGCCTAACCCTAAGATTAATCTTAAAACTAGCCCTAACCCTACCCCTAGCCCTAAAACAAAACCAAGTCATAGCCCTAACCTTAAAACCTTAACATAAACCAAACCCTAACCCTAACCAAACCCTAACCCTATCCCTAATTATAGTCTAATTCTAACCCGAAAACTAACCCTGAACCTGACTCTGACCCTAACACTAACCCTGGCTCTAAACATCATCATCACCAAAAACCTAAACTTAACACTAGACCTAGACCTAACTCTAACCCTATAACTAGCTGTAATCATAAACCTACTTCATACATTAGTGGTAACCTTAACCCTAGCCCCAAACTAACCCAAAACCTTGCCTGAATCCAAGTCCTAAACCTAGCTTTAACCCTAAATATAAACTTAACACTAACCCAAACACTAGCCCTAGTCCTATACATAACCCTAGCAGTAACATTAGAGCTAACCCTATCCAATACCATAACGATAATCATAACCATTCTGACAACCCTAGGCCTGTAATCTGTAATCCCATAAATTACACTATAGCAAACCTAAACCCTAAACCTAACCCTGTCATTACCCTAACCCTTAATCTACCACTAATTCAAGGCCTGCACCTAACCACTAACTTAACCAAAACCCTAGTCCTGGCCCTGTTTCCACAGCAGATCTAAACATGACCCTAACCAAAAAACTAACCCTTACGATGGACCAAGCCATAAACTTAACACTAAATCTATCCCTAACTGTAACCCTAGCCCTAACATTAGCCATAGCCCTAATACTATCCCTAACCCTAAAACAAATCCTAGTCCTCATTATAGCCCTAAACATAGCCTTAATCATAACCCTAACCCTAACCCTAGTTCTAATTCCAATACTAACCCTCGCCCTTGCCCTAAACCTAGCTATAAACACATCCCTTAACCTAAACTAAACCCTAACTCTAACCCTAATCCTAGTGGTAACCCTTGCCTTATCCTTAGCCCTAGAACTAATCTTAGATCGAAACCTAATTCTAAATCTAACCCTAACTTGATGCCTAAGCCTAATCCTAAAACTAGACCTAACTCTAGCTCTAACATAACCCTAGCCATAATTTAGCCCTATCCCTAAACCTAATCCTAACCCTAGCCCTAAGACTAACTCTAACTCTCACACTAGCCCTATGACTCATTCTAACCATATCCCTTACCGTAACCCTAACCCTAATGCTAACTCTCTCCTTATCCTTATTCCTAACACTAACCTAAGGCAAAACATAACTCTAAATCTAGCCCTAATCCGAAGCCTAAGCCTAGCCCTAACACTAGCCCAAACCATAACACTATTCCTAAAATGAGCCCTAATGCTAGCCCTATCCCTAAAACAAAACCAAGCCATAACTCTAACCCTAACCATTAACCTAAACCAAACCCTAACCTTACACCTAGACCTAACACTAGCCCTAATTTGAGTTGGAAGCCAAACCCTAAAACTAACCCTGAACCTGACACTGACACTAACACTTCTAGCTCTTCACATTTCTCTAACACTAAACCAAACCCTAACAGTAAACCTAGCACTAAAACCCTAAAACTATCCCTAACTGTAAACCTAGTACTTGCATTAGCTGTAACCCTAACCCTAGCCCTAACATAACTCAAATCCTAGCCCTTATCTGAGTCCAAACCCTAGCTTTAAACCTAAGCTAACCCTAACACTAGCCCTCATTGTAACCATAACTCTAGCCTTAAACTGCTCTCTAACTCTATCGATTACCATAACCATAAACCTAACCATAATGATAACCCTAGACATAAGCCTAACCCTATCCTGAATCCCAACCATTTCATTACCTTAAACCTAACATGAATCTAAAACCTAACCCTATCACTAGCCTAACCCTAATCCTAAAACTAATTTAAGCCCAAACGTGAAACCTTAACCTATCCCAAACCCTAACCCAGACCTTGACCCTAATAATACCCCTGGCTCTAAACTTGACCATAACCCAACACCCTAAACCTTAGCCTAGACGTAGCCATAAACCTAACCCTAAAACTATCTTTAACCATAATTCTGGACCTGAAATTACCCCTAGCCCTAATACTAACCCTAGCCCTAAAAACACACCTAGCCCTCATCCTAGCCCTAAACCTAGCCTTAATCATAACCCTAACTCTAGCCCTACACCTAACCCTAATTCTAACTCTCACCCTACCTCTACATCTAGCTATAATGTCATCCCTTACCCTAAATTTAAACCTAACCCTAACCCTAACCCTAGGCTTAAACACAAAATCTAGCCCTAACCCTAGCCCTAATTTAGCTCCATCTCTAACCCTATCCTAACCCTAGCCCTAAGACTAACTCTAACTATTGCCCTAGCCCTAGTTCTATCCCTATCCACTACTGTAAACCTAACACTAGCCCTAACACTTGTCCTAAAGTTAGTCCCAGCCCTAACCCTAACTCTAAAACTAACCTTAAACCTATGCCTAAGCCTAACACTAACACTAGCCCTAACCCTAATGATAATCATAAAACTAGCCCTAACCATAATCCTAGCAGTAAACCAAAACCGAGCAATAGCCCTGACCCTAAACCTTAAGTTAAACCAAACACTAACACTACACCTAGACCTAAACCTAGCCTTAATTAGAGTCCTAAGCCTCACCTTAAAACTAATCCTGACCCTAACTCATATCCTAACACTCACCCGAGTTCTAAACACTGCCCTAAACTCAAACCAAACACTAATTAACAATAGCCCTAATTCGAGCCTTAATGCTAACCCTAAAACTAACCCTGACTCTGACACCTATCCTAACATGAACTGTAGCTATAAATATCACCCTAACCTTACACCTAACCCTAGCACTCGAACTACCCCTAACCCTAACCCTAAAACTAACCCTAATGGTAACCCTAGTTCTTACATTAGCCGTTGTCCTAATCCTAGCCCTAACCTAACACAAAAAATAGCCCTAAACTGAGCCCTAAACCTAGCTTTAACTCTAATTCTAACCCTAACCATAGCCCTAACCCTAGATCTAAATCATCCCTTACCCTAAGCAAAACCCTAAACCTAAGAGTAACCCTAGACCTATCACTAGTCCTTAGAGTAACCAAAACCCTAACCCATAGTCCTAACCCTAGCCTTCATTTTAGCTCTAACACGATCCCAAACCCTAACCCTATACCTGACCCTTATTCTGACCCTAACACTAAACGTGGGTCTAACCCTAACCCCAACCCTAACCCACAATTTACCATAATACTATCCCTAGATCCAATTCTGAACCTAACTCTCAGCCTAGCCATAATCATACCTCAGAACCTAACCCTTACACTAAACATAATCCTAAACCTAATCCTAGTTCTAACACTCACCTTAACCCTAACACAAGACCTAATCCTAAACATAACCCTAGCCCTAACCTTAACTCTAACTGTATCCATTACCCTAAACATAACCTTACCATAATGCTAATCCTAGGCTTAACCCTAACCCTATTGCTTTCCCCAAACCTATCAATTACCCTAAAGCTACCCTGAACCCTAAACCTAAACCAATCTTTATACTAAACATGACCCTAATGCTAATTCGAGCCCTAACCTAACCTCAAACATAAAACAAACCTTAACACTGACTGTGACCCTAATAATTCCTTTGGTATAAACCTGACTCTTACCCTAACTAACCCTTACACTAGACCTATAATGTCTAGCTATAACGTCATCCCTTACCCTAAATTTAAACCTCTTACCCTAACAAACCCTTACACTAGACTTATAACATCTAGCTATAACGTCATCCCTTACCCTAAATTTAAACCTAACCCTAACCCTAACCCTAGGCTTAAACACAAAACCTAGTCCTAACCCTAGCCCCAATTTGGCTCTATCTCTAACCCTATCCTAACCTTAGCCCTAAGACTAACTCTAACCCTAAACCTATTCCTAACCTTAACTCTAGACCTGATATTAACCCTAGCCTTAATCCTAGACCTAACCCTAACACGAACCCTAGCCCTTATCTAGCCATGAACATAGCCTTAATATTATCCCTAACTAAAACCTAGGCCTAACCCTAACACTAACCCTAGCCCTAATCTTAGCCCTAATTTAGCCCTATCCCTAACCCTAACCCTAACTCTAGCCAAATACAAACTCTAACTCTCACTCTAACCCTAACCCTAGTTCTAACTATAACCCTTAGTAGAAACATAATCCTAGCCCTAACCCTTGGTGTAACCCTAGTCCTATTCATAGCCCTGTCCATAAGCGTATATCTAACCCTAACTCTAAATCTAACCCGAACCCTAAGCCTAAACCCAAACCTAACACTAGCCCTATCACTAATGCTAATCATACAACTAGCTCTAACTCTAACTCTAGTCCTAAAACAAAACTGAGTCATAGCCATAACCCTAACCCTTAACCTAAACCAAACTCTAACCCTACACCTAGCCATAACCATATCCCTAATTCTAGTCATAACCCTAACCCAAAAACTAATCCTGACCCTGACTCTGACCCTAACAATAACCCTGGCTCTAAACATCTTCTTCACCATAAACCTCAACCTAACACTATACCTAGCCCTAACCCTAAACCTATAACTAGTGCTAATCATAACCCTACTTCATACATTAGCAGTAGCCTTAATGCTAGCCCTAACCTAACCCAAAACATAGCCTTCATCTGAGTCCTAAACCTAGCTTTAACCCTAAATTTAAACCTAACCCTAACCTGAAACTAGCCCTAATCCTGTACAAAACCCTAGCCCTAAACTTAGGTCTAAACCTATCCATTACCCTAACAATAACCCTAACTTTAAGCTAACCCGAGGCCTAACCCTAATCCTATCCATTTTCTAAACCAATCCTAAACCCTAAAACTAACCCTGTCATTACCCTAAACCTAAACCCTAACCTAACCCAAACCCTAATCCTGACCCTAACTCTAAAAAACCCTAGATACAAACCTGAATCTTACCCTAAACCTAATCCTTACACTGGACTAATCCATAAACCCAACACTAAATCTAGCCCTAAATATAACACTAGACCTGACATTAGCCCTAGCCCTAATACTATCCTTAACCCTAACACAAACCCTAAACTCATCCTAGCCATATACCTAGCCTTAATCATAACCCTAACCATAACTCTACCCCTAACCCTAATACTAACCCTTGCCCTAGCCCTAAACCTAGCCAAAACCACATCCCTTACCCTAAACATAACCCTAACTCTAACTCTAACCCTTGTTGTCACAATTGCCCTATCCTTAGCATTAGCTTTAACAATAGATCGAAAATAACTTTAAATCTAACCCTAACTTGATGCCTAAGCCTGATGCTAATTCTAAAATTAGCCCTAACCTTAGCTGAAATGTAGCCCTATCCCTAACCCTAACCCTAACTCTAGCCCTAAGAATAACTATAACTCTCACACTGGCCCTATCACTAATTCTAATCCTCTCCCTTCCCATAAAACTAACCCTATCCCAAATCCTAGTCCTAACCCTTGCCCTATCTTTAGCCCTAGGACTAACCTTAGATAAAAACCTAACTCTAAATTTAACCCTAAACCAAAGCCTAAGCCTAATTCTAAGACTAGCCCTAACCCTAACACTAATCCTAAAAATTGCCCTAACCCTAACCCTAGCCCTAAAACTAAACTGAGCCAAAGCTCTGACCCTAACCCTTAACATAAACCAAGCCCTAACCTTACACCTAGCCCTAACCCCAGCCTTAATTCGAGTTTTAAGCCAAACCCTAAAACTAACCCTGACCCCTACTCTGACCATAACACTAACCCAAGGTTTAAATATCAACCTAACCCTAAACCTAAACCTAACACTAAACCTAGCCCTAAAACACTAAAATTAGTTTTAATCATAACCCTAGTACTTACATTATCTGTAACCCTAACCCTAGCACTAACTTAACACAAAACCTAGCCCTAATCTTAACCATGACACTAGCCCTAAACTGATTTCTAACTGTATCCATTAACATAACTCTAGCCCTAACCCTAATGCTAATTCGAGCCCTAACTTTAGAACTTAACATATCCGAAACCCTAACCCAGAACTTGACCCTAATAATATCCCTAGCTCTAAACCTGACACTAACCCTAAACCTAACCCTTACACTAGACGTACCCATAATCCTAACCCTAAAACTATCTTTAACCATAATTCTGGACCTGAACTTAGCCCTAGCACTAATCCTAGCCCTAACCCTAAAAAAGAACCCCAGCCTTCATCCTAGCCCTAAACCTAGCTTTAATCATAACCCTAAACCAAACCATAGCCCTAACCCTAATTATAACCATCACCCTACCTATAAACCTAGCTATAAAGCTATCCCTTACCCCAAACTTTGCCCTAACTCTAAACTCTAACTCTGAACCCTAACCCTAACCCTAACCCTAGGCTTAAACTAAACACTAAACCTAGCCCTAATCCTAGCCCTAATTGAGTCCTATCTCTAATCCTAAACCCAGCTCTAAGACTAACTGTCGTTCTAGCCCTATCCCTATCCCTAGTTTTAACCTTATCCCTTACCATAACCCTAAACCTAGCCATAATCCTTGCCCTATCCTTAGTTCTAGTCCTAAAGTTAGATCTAACCCTAATTCCAAATTTAATCCTTACACTAAGCCTAAGCCACACTAACATTAGCCCTAACTCTAACCCTAGGACTAAAACAAAACCGAGTATTAGCCCTAACCCTAAACCTTAACTTAAACCAAACCATAACTAGACCTACAACTAGACCTAACCCTAGCCCTAATTCGAGTCCTAACCCTAACCTTAAAGCCAACCCTGACCCTGACTATTATCCTAACACTCACCCTATCTCTAAACACGCCTTAACCCTAAACTGAACCCTAACAGTAACCCTACCCCTAATTCGAGTCCTAAGTCTAACCCTAAAACTACGCCTGACCCTGAATCCTATCCTAACATGAACGCTGGCTATAAAAAATCACCCTAACCTTAAACCTAACCCTAACATTAAACCTAATCCATACCCTAACACTAAAGCTAACCCTAATGGTAACCCTAGTTCTTACATTATCCATTGCCCTAACGCTAGCCCTAACCCTAATACAGAAACTAACCCTAACCCTCACCCTAAACCTAGGCCTAACCCAAAGCCTAGTGCTGATACTAGCCTTTATTTAATCCTATCCTAACCCTAAACCTAGCCATAAGACTAACTCTAACTCTTGCCCTAGCCCTAGCCCTAGTTCTATCCTTAGCCTTAATCCTAATCCTAGATCTAAGCCTAAGTCTAAATCTAAACCTAAATCTAAATTTAACTGTAAAAATAAGCTTAAACCAAACCCTAACACTAGCCCTAACAATAATGCTAATCCTAAAACTTGCCCTATCCCTAGCCCTAGCCATAAACAAAAACCAAGCGATAGCCCTAATCCTAAACCTTAACCTAAATCAAAACCTAACCCTACAACTGGCCCTAAAACTAACTCTAAAACTAACCCTGACCCTGACAATGACCTTAACACTAATTCTAGCTCTAAAAATCACCATAACCTTAAATTAAAACTAACACTATATCTAGCCTTAACCTAACCCTAAAACTATCCTTAATCATAACCCTAGTTCATACATTAGTCATTGTCCTAACCATAGCCCTAACCCTAACACAAATTCTACCCCTAATCTGAGCCCTAACCCTAAGTTTAACCCTAATACTAGCCCTAACCCTAACCCTAACACTAGCCCTAAGCCTAACTCTAACCCTATACCTTACACTAAGCCAAACCCTAACCCAAATGCTAACCCTAGTTCTAATCCTAATCCTTAGCCTAACTTAAACTCTAACCATATTACTATTCTTAACCCTAGCCCTCATTCTACCTCTAAACCTAACCCTGACACTTATCTGACACTAACAGTAACCCAGGTCTAAACCTGACCCTAACACTAAACCAAATCCTAACACTAGCACTACTGGTAACATTATACCTATACATATACCTAAGCCTAACACTAGACCTAGACCCAAAGCTAATCTTAAATAGAGCTATAACTCTAGCCCTAGACCTTAAAAAAACCTAGCACTAGCCCTAACATTAACCCTTAACCTAAACCGAACACTTACCCTACCCCTAGACCTAAACCTAGTCCTAATTCTGGCTCTAAACTTAACCCTAACACTATCCCAAAAACTGATCCTGATTCTAACACTTTAACTAGCTTTAAACCTGACACTAACCAAAAATCTAGACCTAACACTAGACCTAGCCATAATCCTAACCCTAAAACTAGCCCTAAACATAACCCTAGTTCTTACATTATGCATTGTCCTAAACCTAACAAAAAACCTAGTCTTATTACTAGGCCTAAACTTAGCTCTAAGCATAATGGTCAGCCTAACCCTAGCCCTAATCCTAGCCCTAATTTAACCCTAACCCTAACCCTAAGACTACTACTAAGATTAACACTAATTCTCACCCTAGCCATATCCCTAGTTCTAATCATATTCATTACCATAACCCTAACCCTTGCACTAACCCTAGATCTAACCCTAACTCTAAATCTAACCCTAACTCTAAACCTAAACCTCAACCTAATACTAGCCCGAACGCTGATGCTAATCCATAATCTAGCTATAACCATAGCCCTAGGCCTAATACAAAACCAATCTATATCCCTAACCCTTGACCTAAACAAAACACAAACCTTACATCTAATACTAACATTAGCCCTAATTTGAGTTTTAACCCTAACCCGAAAAATAACCCTGACTCTGACACTAACCCTAACAATAATCCTTGCTCTAAACATCACCCTAACCCTAAACCTAACCATAACACTAGACCTAGACCTAACCCTAACCCTAAAACTAGCACTAATTGTAACACTAGTTCATACATTAGCCATAGCCCTAAACCTACCCTAACCAACCCCCAAACCAAGCCCTAATCTGAGCCTTAACCCTGGCTATAACCCTAACACTAAACCTAACCCTAACCCAGCCCTAAACCTTACCCTAACACTATCCAGAATTATAACCATAACCCTAGCCCTATCACTAGCTCTAACCTTATCCATTACCCTAACCATAACCATAACTCTAATGGTAACCCTAAGCATAACCCTAAACTTATCCCTAACCCTAAACTATTTCATTAACCTAAACCTAATCTGAACCCTAAACCTAAACCTATCATTACCCTCACCCTAACCCTAATGCTAATTCGAGCCCTAACCCTAAACCTTAACCTAACCCAAACCCTAACTCTAACTGTAGGTCTAAACTTGACCCTAACCTGAAACTGAATCCTAACGTTAGCCCTACCGGTAATCCTATACTTAAACCTAAACCTAACACTATCCCTAGACTTAAACCTAATCCTAAATCTAGCCATATTTCTAGCCCTAGACTTGAACAACAACCTAGCCCTAGCCCTATCAATAACCCTTAACCTAACCCAAACACTAACCCAAACCCTAGACCTAACCCTAGTCCTAATTCGGGCACTAATCTCAACACTAACTCTAACCTGAACACTGGCCTTGACCCTAACAAAATCCTACCTCCAAAGCTCACCCTAATGTAAAACCTAATCCTAACACTACACCTAGCCATAACCCTAACCCTAAAACTAGCCATAATCTTAACTCTAGCTTGCCGCAGTCTGGCCGGGCACAAACAGGAGCCACTTGTCAAAAGAAACTAACTTTATATTTAGAACTACACACGCCAAACAAAACAGCTCCTCAGGAAAAACTCTCAGGGATCCAACTGCCACCACCGGCTTCCCACAAGCCTCTCCCTCAACCACAAGCCTCAAGCCTCTCTCTAAACCATAAGCCTCACCACCTCCCCCCATCCTCCTGCTCTCGAGGCCGATTGGCTGGGTCACGTGGGCAGAGACAAAAAATTCCCCCAATGAGCAGCTCCGTGGTCTGAAAGGGCAGGGAAAGAGCCCAATGAGCATCACCGCAGAGGAGCCAATCAGCTATATGTTGCTGGGGCCGCTGTGAGCCAATCATCAGCCGGCAGCTGGAAGTTTGCTGGCAGCTGGAAGTTTGCTGGGGCCCCTTCGGCTGTGGCTCTCAACATCTCCCCCTCACTGTTTAAACAACAAGCATGTGGCTTAGGTTGTAACACTAGATCATACATTAGCCATAGCCCTAAACCTACCTTAACCAACCCCCAAACCCTGGTTGCCTGCCTTAGGTTGTCCAATAGTACATATGGTCCTTACCCGTTAGGTTGGTACCATTGCAATTGGATCTTACCTGTCACTAACTACCGGTCCAGTATACAGCCACACCTGTGGAGAGGTCTTTGTACCAGCGGGGGGGGGGGGGGGTGAGGTTCTTTGCCTCACCTCTGTTGGCCCCCAAATTTTAGCTGAACGATCATGACAAGCAGAAGGGAGGAAGATACACCAAGCCAATTGACGGCTCCTTTTGGAAAAATTGTACCACCGATGACATCATTAGCAAAAATACCCCAACACTACCACAAGTCGCTGCACCAACAGATAGTTCACAATGCATACAGGTGAGTTCACAATGTGTTCAGGCAAGTTCTGCAAGCAGTTCAGTGATGGCTACTGCAGAAGCTGTAGATTGGTTTTATCTTTGTCTTCACCAGCACTGGGATGAAGATAGGAATTCTGGCAATAATGGCTAAAGAAAAAATTATGTAACATTCCAGAAGGCACTAAAAGAAAACAATTTTCTTAATAATTTGCATTGTCTTTAAGAGAATTATTAAATATAATGAAAAGGAAAGGTGAAAGTAAAAAAACAGATCTGTTAACCTCCTTTTTTGTTTGCATATTAAAACAATCCTCAACAGTTGTTTACCCATTAAATTAAACCATTTAAATCACGTGAATATATATATATATATATATATATATATATATATATATATATATATATATATATATATATATTTGGATCCATTTTTTCATGAGCTCTCATCATATATGATATATAGACATACGTACATTCAAACATATAACACAAAACACAAGTGTGCACACATAATATAATACATACAACACATAACCTAATAGTAAAGGCCTTATAACTTTTTACAGGTGAAATCTCCATTGCAATGTTTAAAAACTCTATAGTCAAAAAATAGAACTGATCAGCAAAACATTAACCTAGGTCTGTATGAGATCAAAAAACAAAATAGAATGTGGGAAAGGGCAATAATAAAATAGATATTGAAAAAAGCATCCTGGTTCTATAGCAGATGTAAGGATAGCCAAACTGGAGTTTTGGATATAAGCTGTTATGGACTTGAGTCAAATCATCTTCTTTTTGGTCTGTAGAAATCACTTTAGTTAATCTCTCTGGAATCCAAATCGACTGCTGTTCTCCCTGTGGAAACACATAAACAGGCCCCCAACTCCAGACAATCACTGGGTCAGGACCTTGGTTAATCTCTCTGGAATCCAAATCGGCTGCTGTTCTCCCTGTGGACACACACAAACACAACCATTTTTTTTTTGTCTGACATCTTGACGAGGCTCCAGTGGCTGTTGCTGCTTTCCAAGCTTAGCGATGCCACCCAAGGATGACAAGAAGAAGAAAGAAGCCGGAAAGTCGGCTAAGAAAGACAAGGACCCATTGAACAAATCTGGGGGCAAAGCCAAAAAGAAGAAGTGGTCCAAAGGACAAGCTCAACAATCTAGTCTTCTTTGACAAAGCTACTTATGACAAACTCTGTAAGGAAGTTCCCAACTATAAGCTTATTACCCCAGCTGTAGTCTCTGAGAGACTGAAGATTCGAGATTCCCTGGCCAGGGCAGCCCTTCAGGAGCTCCTCAGTAAAGGACTTATCAAACTGGTTTCAAAGCATAGAGCTCAAGTAATTTATACCAGAAATACCAAGGGTGGAGATGTCCCAGTGCCAGTGAAGACAATGTAAATTATTAAGAAAATTGTTTTCTTTTAGTGCCTTCTGGAATGTTACATAATTTTTTCTTTAGCCATTATTGCCAGAATTCCTATCTTCATCCCAGTGCTGGTGAAGACAAAGATAAAACCAGTCTACAGCTTCTGCAATAGCCATCACTGAACTGCTTGCAGAACTTGCCTGGACACATTGTGAACTCACCTGTATGCATTGTGAACTATCTGTTGGTGCAGCGACTTGTGGTAGTTTTGGGGAATTTTTGCTGATGATGTCATCGATGGTACAATTTTTTCAAAGGGAGCTGTCAGTTGGCTTGGTGTATCTTCCTCCCTTCTGCTTGTCACAAACAATTCAAATAGATCAAGGAATAAATAGACATGGACTGGGTTTTCAGAAAGGGCCACTGAGACAATAAAAATTACTTCGAAATCAGAAAGACCAGTATGGGTTCCTCAGTGGCCCCTGACTAAAGAAAAGATACAAGCAGCCCATGACCTGCTCAAACAACAATTAGCGGAAGGACATATACAACCTTCTGTATCTCCCCATAATACTCCCATTTTTGTCATCAAAAAGAAATCTGGTAATTGGAGATTATTGCAAGATTTAAGAGCCATTAATAATGAGATGGTTATTATGGGACCTGCTCAATCAGGGATTCCTCAATTGTCTGCTTTCCCAAAAACCTGGTATGTTTTAGTTATAGATATTAAAGATTGTTTTTTTTTTTTCAATTCCAATTCATCCTGAGGATAGTCCACGTTTTGCATTTACTATCCCTGCACTGAATCATGAAAATCCTGATCAGAGATATGAATGGAAAATACACCCTCAAGGGATGGCTAACAGCCCAACTATGTGTCAAATTTATGTTAACAAAGTAATCCATCCACTTAGAAATCAAAATCCTGAACTACAAATATTTCACTATATAGATGATGTATTATTAGCACACAAAGATAAAAACACATTGCTAGAATGTTATGCCACACTTACAAACATTAAAAAATTATAATCTAGAGATAGCAATAGATAAAGTACAATTAAATTTTCCAATTAATTATTTAGGAGTTCTATTATCCTCAACCATGGTCCATCCACCAAAAATTCAAATACAAGTAGATCAACTCAAATCACTTAATGACTTTCAAAAGTTATTAGGAGACATAAATTGGATAAGACCTTATTTAGGTATGCCAACAGGAGAGTTGGGACCTTTATTTGATATCCTAAAAGGTCCATCAGATCCAAATTCACCCCGAATGTTAACGCCTGAAGCAAGAAAGGCATTAAAAATCATTGAAACATATATGGAAAATATGCATTTGGATAGAATTGATATAAGTTTGCCTTTATTATTTATTGTACTACCAACAAAAAATATTCCTACAGGAGTATTTTGGCTAGAAGGTCCATTATTATGGACACATTTATCTTATTCTAACACTATCCTTACTAGGTATCCTGAGGCTGTAGGACAATTAATACTCAAATGAATAAAAGCAGCAAAGGGAGTGTTTGGAATTTCTCCCAATAAAATTATTACTCCATATACTATGAATCAAATTGATGAGTTAGCTAATGAGTTAAATACTTGGGCAATAATCATGTGCAAATCTAATGTTTCATTTGATAACCACTTAACATCTAATCCTTTATTGTCTTTTTGGTCATCGCATCCTGTAATTTTTCCAAAAATGACAAGAAAAACACCTATCATGAATGCTCCAAATATATTCACTGATGGATTAAATAATGGTACAGCAGCAATAGTTACCCCTGATCAAACTTTTACATTTTTAGTACCCAAACAATCATCTCAAAAGGTAGAGCTTAATGCAGTATTACAAGCTTTTGTGATGTTTAACGATTCTGTATTTATTTTCCGATAGTCAGTATATAGTTAATGCTATAGTATCCCTTGAAGATGCTGGTATGATTTCCCCTTCCTCTACTGTTTTTTTCTTTGCTTTCCACTATAGAAAGTCTAATCTGGGACATAAAAAATCCATTCTTTATAGGACATATCAGGGCACATACAGGATTGCCTGGAGCCCTTAGTTTGGGCAATGATTTAGCAGATAAAACTACACATGACATACATATTTTCTCTACACTAGAAGAAGCTATAAATTTTCATAAAAAGTTCCATGTCAATGCTAATACTTTACAAAAGCGTTTTAAAATAACTAAGGAACAAGCTGGACAAATTATAAAACAATGTCAAAATTGTGTGACATTTTTACCACAAGTTAACCTTGGAGTCAATCCTAAAGGATGGATACCTAACCATATTTGGCAGATGGACGTCACACACTTGCCAGAATTTGGAAAATTAAAATATTTGCATGTTACAGTTGATACTTCTTATGGATTTTTCCTGGGGCCCCTTCGGCTGTGGCTCTCAACACTAGCTCTTACATAACCCATTGCCCTAACCCTAGGCCTGAACATAGCCCTAAGTGTAATCCTGAACCTAATCCTATCCCTAACCCTAAACCAAAGACTCGCTTTAGACCTAACCGTAGCTCAAAGCCTAACCTTTACCCTTAACATAACCCTAACCCTATCCCAAACCTATCCTTACACCAGCCCTAATCCTAACCTTAACCTAGCCCTAACCATAGCTCTAATTATATCCACTACCCTAACCCTAGACACAATCCTAAACATAACACTAGCCGTAACCCTAGCTCTAAATCTATCTATTACCCTAACCAAAATCCTAACCCTAATGCTAACCCTAGGCTTAACCCCAACCCTATTACAATCCCTAAACCTATTCATTGCCCTAAAACTAACCTGAAACCTAATCCTAAGCCTATTCATTACCCTAACCCTAACGCTAACACTAATGCTAATTCGAGCCCTAAACCTAAACCTTAACCTAAACCAAACCTTAATCCATACACTGACCCTAATAATACACATAGCTCTAAACTTGACCCTTACTCTAAATCTAATCCTTACACTAGACCTAACCATTAACATAACCCAAAACATCCCTAATTGTAACCCTAGACCTACCATTAGCCCTAGCCCTAATCCTAGCCCTAACCCTAACATGAACACTAGCTCTCATCCTAGCCCCAAACCAATCATAACCCTAACCCTAATTCTAACTCTTTCCCTAGCCCTACACCTAATTATAACCCAATCACTTACCCTAAACCTATCCCAAATCCTAACCCTAACACTAACAATATCACTAACCTTAAACCTAGTACTAACCCTAACACTAACCCTAGACCTAATTCTAAACCTAACCCTAACCCTAGCTTTAAGACTACTCTGCCCTAGCCCTAGACCTAATTCTAACCCTATCACTTACTGTAAACTTATTCCTAGCCATAGTCTAGAATAACACTAGCCCTAATCTTACACCTTGCCCTAACCCTAGATCTAAGCCTAACTCTAAATCTAAACTTAATTCTACACCTAAACCTAACCCTAACACTAGCCCTAACCCTAACGCTAATCTTAAAATAAGTCCTAACCATAGGCTTAACCCTAAAACAAAACTGAGCCATAAGACTAACCCTAAAGTTTTACCTAATCCAAACACTAACCTTACCTCTAGCCCTAGGACTAGCCCTAATTTGAGTCCTAATCTTAACCCTAAAACTACCCCTGAACCTCTCTTTGACATTAACACTAACCCTACCTCTAAACATCACCCTAAACCTAAACCTTACCCTAACACTAGACCTAGTCCTAACCCTAATTCTAAAACTGGTTCTAATCATAACCCTAGATCATACACTAGCCATAATATTAAACCTAATGCTAACCAAAACCTAGCCAAATCTGATACCTAACCCTAGCTTTTACCCTAACACTAACACTAGCCGTAACCCTAACCCAAAGCCTAGCTCTAACCCTAGCTCTAACCTTATCATTTACCCTAGCCAAACCCCAACCCTAATGCTGACCCTAGTCCTAAAACTAATTCTTAGTCTAACCCAAATCCTAACCCTATTACTTGTCCTAACCCTAGCCCTCATTCTTGTTATAACCATAACCCAAATTCTAATCCTATCCCTGACCCTTATTCTGACCCTGAACCTAAACCAAACACTAACCCTAGCCCTACCCATAACCCTATATCTAAACCTAACCATAACACTAGCCCTGGATTACACCTAATTTTAAATCTAGCCATATCTTTAACCAAGACCTAAACAAAAACCTAGCCCTAGCTCTAATGAAAACCCTTAACCTAAGCCAAACACTAACCTTACCTCTAGACCTAACCAATCCTAATTATGGCTCTAACCCTAACCCTAACCCTAATTCAAACACAGACCCTGACACTAACACTAACCCTAGCTATAAAACTGACCCTAACAGAACCCTAAACCAAACACTAGACCCAGCCATGAATGCAAACATAACCCTTACATTACCATAGCACTAAAACTAACTGTAAACCTAATACAAAACCTAGCCCTAATCCTAGGCCTAAATCTAGCCCAAAGCATAACCCTAACCCTAACCTAGCCTTATCCCTTACGCTAAGCCTAACCCTCATGCTAACCCAAACCCTCGCCTTAGACCTAACCCTAGATAAAACACAAAACCGAAACCTAAACATAACTCTAGCCCTATCCCTAAACCTAATCCTAATCCTAGCCCTAATCCTAATGTTAACACTAGCCATAATACTATCTCTAAAATTATCCATTATCCTAAACCAAAACTTAACCCTAATGATAACCTTAGCTGTAATCCTAATTGTAATCCTAATCCTAGACCTAACCCTAAACCTAACCCTCCTCCTAGCCTTAATCCTAGATAAAACCCTATCCCTTACTCTAACACTAACCCTTCCCAAACCCTAACACTAACCCTAAACCTAAAACTACCCCAAACCTAACCTGACATCTAACCCTATACATTACCCTAACTCTAATGATAATCTTAGCCCTAACCCTAACACTAACCCTAAACCTAAATCTACACCTAACCCTAACCCGACATCTAATCTTATCCATTAACCTAACTCTAAATATAACCTTAGCCCTAAACCTAACACTAACCCTAGCCTTAACCATAAATCTAACCCTAGACATAATACTAAACCTAACCCTCACCCTAGCACTAACTCTAGCTCAAAACCTAACCTCTACCCTAAACCTAACCCAAACCATAACCCTAGCCCTAGCCTCTCCCTAACCCTAACTCTAGACCTAATCCTATCCAAAACCCTAGATCTAACCCTAGCTCTAATGCTATTTATTACCCTAACAATAACCCTAACCCAAATGCTAACCCTAGGCCTAACCCTAACCCTATCACTAACCCTAACCCTACAAATTACCCTAATCTTAACCTGAATCCTAAACCTAAACCTATCCATAAACCTAACCCTAATTCTAACCCTAACGTTAATTTGAGCCCTAACCCTAATAATTAACCAAACACAAACCTGAAACCTGACCTTGACCCTAAAAATGCACCTTTCTCTTAACCTGGCCCTTACCCAAAACCTAATATTAGACCTAGCCATGAACGTAACCCTATAACTATCCCTAGTTGTAACCCTAAACCTGACATTATCCCTGTCCCTAAAACTTGCCCTAACCCTAACACAAACCCTAGCCCTCATCATAACCCCAAATCTAGCCTTAATCCTAACACAAACCTAACCCTAGACCTAAACCTAATTCTACTCATCGCCCTAGCCCTAAACCTAGCTATAACCCCATCCCTTCCCCTAAATCTAACCTTAAACCTAATCCTAAACATAGCCCTAACCCTAGGCCTAACCCTAACGCTAATCCTAGCCCTAACACTATGTCTAACCCTATCCCTTACCCTAAGCCAAACTCTAACCCTAAAGCTACCCTAGTCCTAAACCTAATTCTTAGCCTAACCCAAAACTTAACTCTATTCTTAGTCCTAACACTAACCCTCAATCTAGCTCTATCACTATCCCAAACCCTAACCCTTACCTTGATCCTTATCTGACCCTAACACTAACCATGGGTTTAAACCTGACCCTAACCCTAAACCGACCCCTAACATTGGCACTACCTGTTACCCTATACCTAAACCTAACCCTAACACTAGACTTAGACCTACACTCAATCCTTCATCTAGTGATAACTCTAGGCCTAGCTCTAAACAAAACTTAGCCCTAGCCCTAATAATAACCCTTAATCGAACCCAAACACTAACCCTACCCCTAGACCAAACTGTAGTCCTAATTTGGCCCTAACAATAAACCTAACCCTAACCCGAACACTGACCCTTACCCTAACAAAAACCCTAGCTCTAAAACTTATCCTAACAAAAAACAAAACCCTAACATTCGAACTAGCCATATCACTAACCCTGAAACTAGCCATCACCATAGGCCAAAACCTACCTGTAACTTTTTCCATTACCCTAACCCTAATGCTAAACCTAGCCCTAACCCTTACATTGACTCTAACCCTAATCCTCATTCTAGTCCAAACACTAGCTCAATCCCTAACCCTTGATCTTAACCTAACCCTAAAACTAACCCATGGCCTAAACCTAAACCTAACCTTAAACCTGGCCCTAATCCTAACCTTAACCCTATTCTTAACCCTGGTTCTAAGCCTACATATTACCCTAACTCTAACCCTATCCTTAATGATAACCGTAGCCCTATCCCTAGCTCTAACCCTACCCATTACCCTAAACCTAACTCTAACCCTGATGATAACTCTAGCCCTTTTCCCTAAATCTACCCTAACCATAACCCTAGACATAACCATAAACCTAACCCTTGTCATAGAGCTAACCCTTGCTCAAACCCTAACCATTACCCTAAACCTAAACCTATCCCTAACCCTAACCTTAAGCCAAAACCTAACCCTAACCCTAACCCTAACAAGACATCAAACCCTATCCAATACCCTAAACATAATGATAATCCTAGCCCTAAACTTAACACTAACCTTAACCCTAACCATAACTATAACCTAGACCTAACCCTAACCCTAAACCTTGCGCTAGTGCTTACCCTAGCTCAAACTCTAAACCATAT
Organism: Marmota flaviventris; assembly: GCF_047511675.1. Classification (NCBI taxonomy): domain Eukaryota; kingdom Metazoa; phylum Chordata; class Mammalia; order Rodentia; family Sciuridae; genus Marmota; species Marmota flaviventris. The sequence goes on from NC_092499.1 coordinate 129,617,750, forward strand.
CCTAAACCTAAATCTAACCCTAATCCTAGGCCTAACCCTAACTCTAGCCCTAATACTAACCATAACCCTAGCCCTAAACCTATCCATTATCCTAAGCACAACCATAACCCTAAGGCTAACTCTAGGCCTAACCCTAACCCTTTTGCTATCTCTAACCCTATCAATTACCCAACACCTAACATGAACAATAAACCTAAACCAACATTATCCTAACCAAAACCTAATGCTAATTCGAACTCTAAACCTAAACCCTAAACTAAACCAAACCTGAAACCTATTTCTAACCCTTATAATACCCCTAGCTCTAAACCTGACCCTTACCCTAAACCTAATCCTTACACTAGACCTAGCCATAAATGTAACCCTCAATCTATCCCTAATGTAAGCCTAGACCTGACACTATCCCTAGCCCTAATTCTTGCCATAACCCTAAACCAAACCCTAGCCCTCATCCTAGATCTAAAACTAGCCTTATTACTAAAGCAAACCATAACACTAGCCCTAACCAAAATTCTAACCTTCGACCTATCCCTAAAACTAGCTCTAACCCCATCCATTCCCCTAAACCTAACCCTATCCCTAAACCTAAACCTAAGCCTAAAACTAGGCCTAACCCTAATACAAACACTAGACCTAATCCTAGCCCTAATTTAGCCCTAAACCTAACCTAACCCTAGCCCTTACCATATTCCTATCACTTGCCTCTTTACATTAGCCCTAACCCTAGCTCTAGCCCTAATCCTATATCTAATCCTAACTCTAAATATAACCATAACCCTAAGCTAAACCTCTCACTAACACAAGCCATAATACTAATGCTAATCCTAAAACTAGTCCTAACCTAGCCCGATCCCTACAAAACTACCAAACCATAGCCCTAACCCTAACCTTTAACATAAACCAAACCATAAGCCTACACCTAGCCCTAAACCTAGCTCTAATTTGAGTCCTATCCCTAACCCTAAAACAAATCCTGACCCTGACTCTGAAACGAACACTAACCCTAGCTCTAAACATCACTCAAAACCTAAACCTAAACCTAACCCTAGACCTAGCCCTAACCCTAAAACTAATTCTAATCATAACCCTAGTTCTTACAGTAGCTGTACCCCTAAATCTATCCCTAACCTAACCCAAAACCTATCCCAAATCAGAGCCCTAACACTACCTTTAACCCTAAACATAACCCTAATTTTAGCCCTAACAATTACCATAAACCTAACCCTAACCACAACCCTTGCCATAACTCAAAACCCAACCCTAACCCTAGCCTAAATCCTAACCATAAACCTAGCCCTAACACCAGCTGTAACCCTATCCATTACCCTAATCCTAATCCTAACCCTAATGCTAACCCTACGATAACCCTAAACATATTCCTAACCCTAACCTATATATTACCCTAAACCTAACCTGAACCCTACACCTATCCATATTCATAAACCTAATCCTAACCCTAATAATCTTAACTCTATAACTATCTCTAACCATAACCCTAGACCTGACATTAGCCCTAGCCCTAATGAAGCCCTAAACCTAAAAGAAACTCTAGCCGTAATCCTAGTCCTAATCTTAGCCTTAATCCTAAACCTAACCCTAACAATAGACCTAACCTTAATTTAACCCTCACCCTACTTCTAAAGCTAGCTATAACATCATATCTAATCATAACCACAATCATAATCCTAGCCATAAACCCAGGCTCAGCCTTAATCCTAATCCTATCTCTAATCCTAGCCCTAATTAAGCCCTAATTCTAACCCTAACACTAAGACTAACTCTAACTCTCACCCTAACCCTAGTCCTAGTTCTAACCCTATCCCTTATGATAACTCAAACCCTAGCCCTAACCCTAGCCCTAACCTTCGCTATAGCCCTAAACCTAGATCTAACCCTAACTCTAAATCTAAACTTAACCCTAAGCCTAAACCACATCCTAACACTAGCTCTAACCCTAATACTAAGTTGAAAAGTAGCCCTAACCCTAGGCCTAGCCCTCAAGAAAAACTGAGCCATAGCACTGACCCTAACCCTTAACCTCAACCAAACACTAACCCTACAGCTAGCACTTAACCTAGCCCTAATTTGAGTCCTAACCCTAACCCTAGAACTAATACTAACCCTGATTCTGAACTTAACACTAACCCTAGCTCTACACATCACCCTATCCCTAAACCTAATCCTAACACTAGACCTCACCCTAAACTTAAGCCTAAAACTAGCCCTAACCGTAATGCCAATTCTTAAATTAGCTATAGCCCTAAACCTAATGCAAAACCTAGCCCTAATCCAAGACCTAACCCTAGTTTTAACCCTAACCCTAATCCTGGCCCTAACTCTAACCCTATCCCTAGTCCTAATTCTAGCTCTAACCCTATTTCTTACACTTAGTCAGACGCTCAATCTATTGCTACCCTAGTCCTACCCCTAATTCTATGCCTACCCCAAACCCTAACTCTATTACTAGTCCTAAACCTAGCCCTCAGTCTAGCTCTAAACTTAAACCAAACCCTAACCCTAACACTGATTTTATTCTGACCCTAACACTATACCTAGGTTTAAACCTGACCCTATCCCTTGTCTGAAACCTAACACTAGCCTTCCCAGTAAACCTAACTCTAAACTTAACACTAACACAAGCACTAGACCAAAACCTAATCCTAAATATAGCCATAAACCTAGACTTAGCCCTAACAATAACCCTTAACCTAAACCAAACACTAACTCTACACCTGGAACTAACCCAAGTCCTTATTCTGGACCTAACCCTAAACCTAATCCTAACCTGAACCCTGACACTTACCCTAAAAAAACCCTAGCTCTAAAACTTATCCTAACACAAAAACTAACCATAACACTAGACAAACTCTAAATCTAGCCATAAACATAACTCTAGCTCTTACATTACCCATATACCTAACATAAGCCCTAAACCTCACACAAAACCTAGTCCTAATTACAGCCCTAAATCTAACCCTAAACATTACCCTAACCCTAACCCTAGCCCTAACCCTTACCCTCGTTCTAGCCCTAACCCTAACCCTCGTTCTAGCCCTAACCCTAGCTGAAAACCTAAATCTTACCCTAAACATAACCCTAGCCCAATCCTAAACCTCACCCTAACTCTAGCCCTAATCCTAACTGTAACCGTAGCCCAAACCTTAGCTCTACCTCCATCCATTACACTAACCATAACCCTAAAATTAATGCTAACCCTAGCCCTAAACCTAACCCTGAACTTATGCTAGAAATTACTGTAAACATAACCCTCACCCTAGCCCTACCTAGATCAATCCCTAACCCTTACACTTAACCTAACACTAACTCTAACCCTTGGCCTAACCCTAATCCTAACCCTAGCCATAATCCTAACCTTAACCCTAGCCCTAACCCTATCTTGAACCCTACCCATTACCCTAACCATAAACTTAACCCTAATGATAACACTAGACCTAAAGCTAAACCTACCCTAACCCAAAACATAAACCTACTCCTAGAATTAACAGTGAACTAACCCTAACCCTAAATCTAAGCTAGCTCAAACCTTTACCCTAAACCTAAACCTAAATCTAACACTAACCTAAACCAAACACTAGCTTTATGCTGACATCTAAACCTATTATCCTAAACCTAATGATAACCATAGCCCTAACCATAACACTAACCATGAGCATAACCCTAGACCAAACCACAAATTAACCTAAGCCATAGCAAAAATTGTAGCTCAAACCCTAACCCTAAACCTAAACCTAATCCTAAGTGTAACCCTCACCCTAACCCTGACCCTAACCCCAACTCTAGCCCTAATCCTAACAATTACCCTAGCCCTAACCCTAGGTCTAACCCAATAAATTACCCTAATATAACCATATCTCTAATGCTAACCCTAGGCTTAACCCTAAACCTATGACAAACACTAACCTTATCCATTGCCTTAAACCTTACCTGAACCCTAAACATAACACTATCCATTAACATAACCCTAATCCCTAATTCTAACCTTAATGATAATTCGAGCCTTAACCCTAAACCTTAACCTAACTCAAACCCGAAGCATGACCCTGACGCTAATAATACCCCAGCTCTTAATCTGACCCTTTCCCTAAATGTAACACTTTAATTTGATCTAGCCATAAAATTAACCCTAAAAATATCACTAATTATAAACCTAGACCTGATATCAGTCCTAGCCCTAATTCTTGCCCTAAATCTAACACAAAACATGGCCCTAATCCTAGCTTTAAATCTAGACCCAACCCTAACCCGAAGCCTCAACCTCACACTAACATTAGCCCTAACATTAACACTAACCCTAAAACTAGCCCTAATCTAGCTCAAGCCCTAAAACAAAACCATAGCCCTAACCCTAACCCTTAATCTAAACCAAAACCTAACCCTACACCTAGCCCTAACCTTAGCCCTAATTCCAGCCCTAACTCAACCCTAAAACTAACCTTGAGCCTGACTCTGACCTTACACTAACCCTAGCTCTAACATCACTCTAAAAGTATACCTAAACCTAAAACTAGAACTAGCCCTAACCGTAACCATAAAAGTAGCCCTAAACATAACTCTAGTTCTTACATTAGCCGTATTCCTAATCCTAGCCATAACTAAACCCAAAACCTAGCCCTAAACTGAGCCCTAGAACTCATTACATCCCTAACCCTAGCCCTAACTATTACCCTAAACCTAACTCTAATCTTAAAACTGGCCCTAACTCTAAACCTAACCCTAGAATAAATCCTCACCATAATCCTAGCCCTAACTCTAGCTATAACCCTATACATTACCCTAAAAAACTCTAACCCTAATAATAACCCTAGCCCTAAACTTAAACCTAATCCTAAACCTAGATATGATTCTAACCCTAATCGTTGTCATAACCCTAACCATATCTCAAACACTAACACATACCCTAAAACTAACACTAACACTATCCCTAGACCTTACCCTAAACCTAACAGTAGCCCTAATCCTAACCATAACTCTAGTCCTAACCTATCCTTTACCCTAAACGTAAGCCTAACCCAAACATAGCTCTAAATATAGTTCTGAACAAACCCATTACCTCTTGAAGTAGCCCAAAGCAGAGACTGGAAAAAAAATCACTTTCCTTTGAAAGCATTTGCCAAGCTTCCACAGAACTCCGAGTTTACTGAAATCTCAGCAAATATTTTTACACACGATCTTGTTGATACTGGGCAGGAATCATCAGTACTCCAGCTGCACTAGTCTCCCCAAATTTCGTGCTTCTAGGTTAAACCGTTCGTTTCCAGGAACACTTTGAATTTGTCGGTTTCACTTCGTTTTCCCCTACAGGTATATTCACAGTTGGAACTCAAAATCAATCACGGTTTTTGCTAGCTGCTTGAAATTTGACACACTGAATTAGTTCTCAGTGTGCTCTCTATGCTTTGTTCCCTCTTGATGTACCCTTAAGCAGAGGCACTTGTCAGTCAAGGAAATAATCACTTTCATTTGAAAGTGTTTGCCAAGCTTCCACAGGACTCCAAGTTTCCTGAAATTTGAGAAAATATTGTTTTCACCCAATCTTTTTGATACTTGGCCATAATGATAAATACGCCTCTCACACTTGGACCCCCAAATTTTATTCTTCTAGGTTGAAGCGTTCGTTTGCAGGAACAGTTTGAATTTTTAGATTTCACTTGTTTTCCCCAATAGGGAGAGATGCACTTGGAACTCTAAATCAAACACAATTTCTGCTAGCTGATTGAAACTTGATACACTCAATAAGTTCTCAGTGTACTCTCTATACTTGGTTCTCTCTTGAAGTAGCCCTAAGCAGAGGAGGGGAAAAAACACTTTCATTTGAAAGCATTTGCCAAGCTTCCACAGAACTCCGAGTTTCCTGAAATCCCAGGAAATATTTTTTCACCCGATCTTGTTAATACGTTGCAGGAATCATCAGTACTCCAGATGCACTTGGCTCCCCAAAATTCGTACTTCTAGGTTAAAGCGTTCCTTTGCAGGAAAACTTTGAAATTTGAGGTTGCACTTCATTTTCCCCTATGGTGATAGATACAGTTGGAACTCTAAATCAAACATGGTTTGGACTAGCTGCTTGAAACTTTACAATCTAAATTAATTTTCAGTGTGCTCTCTATGGTTTTTTCCTTCTTGCAGTAGCCCTAAGCAGAAGCAAGGAATAAACACTTTCATTTGAAAGCATTTGCCATGCTTCCACAGAACTCCGAATTTACTGAAATCTCAGCAAATATTTTTTAACCGATCTTGTTGATACTTTCCAGGAATTATCAGCACTCCAGCCACACTTAGCTCCCCAAATTTTATACTTCAATGTTAATGTGTTCGTTTGCAGGAATATTTTGAAATTTTAGGTTTCACCTCGTTTTCATCTATAGGTATACTCTTATTTGGAACTCTAAATCAATCACAGTTTTTGCTAGCTGCTTGAATCTTGATACACTCAATTAGTTCTCAGTGCACTCTCTAAGATTTGATCCCTCTTGATGTATCCTTAAGCAGAGGCACCTGTCAGTGAAGAAAAAATCACTTTTATTTGAAAGCATTTGCCAAGCTTCCACAGAACTCCGTCTTTAGTGAAATCACAGCAAGAATTTTTTCACCCGATCTTGATGATACTTGGCAGTAATGATCTGTTGCACTTCGACCCCAAATTTAGTCCTTCTAGGTTGAAGCTTCCGTTTGCCAGAACAGTTTGAATTTTTAGGTTACACTTCGTTTTCCCCTATAGGGAGAGATGAAGTTGAAATCAAACACAGCTTGTGCTAGCTGCTTAAAACTTTACAAACGAAATTAGTTCTAAGTGCACTCTTTATGTTTTGTTCCCTCTTGAAGTAGCCCAAAGGAGATGCAGGGAAACAACAATTTCTTTTGAAGGCGTTTGCCAAGCTTCCACAGAACTCTGAGTTTACTGAAATCTCACCAACTATTTTTTCATCTGATCTTGGTGATACGTTGCAGGAATCATGGGTACTCCAGCCAAAATTGGCTTGCAAATTTTATACTTATAGGTTAAAGCACTCATTTGCAGGAACACTTGAATTTTTAGTATTCACTTCGTTTTCACCTATAGGTATATTCCCATTTGGAACTCTAAATCAAACATGTTTTGTGCTACCTGCTTGAAACTTGACACACTCAATTAGTTCTCAGTGCACTGTGTATGCTTTGTTCCCTCTTAAATACCCTTAGGCAGAGATGCTTTTCAGTCAAGGAAAAATCACTTTTATTTGAAAGTGTTTGCCAAGCTTCCACAGAACTCTGAGATTCCTGAAATATGAGCAAATATTGTTTTCACCTGATCTTTTTGATACTTGGCCATAATGATTCATACTCCTCTCACACTTGGCTCCTCAAATTTAGTTCTTCTCGGTTGAAGCATTCATTTTCAGGAACACTTTGAAATTTTTGGTTTCACTTCATTTTCCCCTGTAGGGATAGATGCAGTTGGAACTCTAAATCCAACAGGGTTTATGTTAGCTGCTTGAAATTTGAGACATTGATTTAGTTCTCAGTGTGTTCTCTATGCTTTGTTTCATCTTGCAGTAGATCTAAGCACAGGAAAGCAAAAAACACTTTTATTTGAAAGCCTTTGCCAAACTTCCACAGAACACCAAGTTTCCTGAAATCCCAGCAAATATTTTTTCACTGTACCTTGTTGATACATTGCAGGAATCATCAGTATCCCAGCCACACATGGCTCCCCAAATATCACACTTCTACATGAAAGCGTTCACTTGCAGGAACACTTTGTATTTTTAGGTTTCACGTCGTTTTCCCCTTTAGGTATACTCCCAGCGGGAACTCTAAATCAAACATGGATTTTGCTAGCTGCTTGAAACTTGACACACTGAATTAGTTCTCAGTGTGCACTCTATGTTTTGTTCACTATTGATGTACCCTTAAGCAGAGGCACTTGTCAGTCAAGGAAATAATCACTTTCATTTGAAAGTGTTTGCCAAGCTTCCACAGAACTCCGAGTTTCCTGAAATCTGAGCAAGTATTGTTTTCACCCGATCTTTTTGATATGTGGCCATAATGATTGATACTCCTCTCACACCTGGCTCCCCAAATTTCATTCTTCTAGGTTGAAGCATTCGTTTGCAGGAAAAGTTTGAATTTTTAGATTTCACTTGTTTTCCCCAATAGGGAGAGATGCAGTTGGAACTCTAAATCAAACACCATTTCTACTAGCTGATTGAAACTAGATACACTCAATAAGTTCTCAGTGCACTCTCTATACTTGCTTCCCTCTTGCAGTAGCCCTAAGAAGAGGATGGGGATAAACATTTTCTTTTGAAAGCATTTGCTAATCTTCCACAGAACTCAGAGTTTCCTGAAATCACAGCAAATATTTTTTCACCGGATCTTGTTAATACATTGCAGGAATCATCAGTAATCCAGCCACACGTGTCTCCCCAAATTTTGTACTTCTAAGTTAAAGTGTTCCTTGGCAGGAAAATGTTGAAATTTGAGGTTTCACTTCATTTTCCCCTATGGGGATAGATACAGTTGGAACTCTAAATGAAACATGGTTTGGACTAGCCGCTTGAAACTTTACAATCTAAATTAATTTTCAGTGTGTTCTTTTCCTTCTTTCAGTATCTCCAAGCAGAGGCAAGGAATAAACACTACCATTTGAAAGTGTTTGCCATGCTTCCACAGAACTTCAAGATTCCTGAAATCTGAGCAGATATTTTTTTCACACAAACTTTTTGATACTTGACTCTAATGATTGATACCCCTCTCGCACTTGGAACCCCAAATTTCGTTCTTCTAGGTTGAAGCATTCATTTGCAGGAACAGTTTGAATATTTAGATTTCACTTCCTTTTCCCTTATAGCGAGACATGCAATTGTAACTCTAAATCAAAAACCTTTTCAGCTAGCTGATTGAAACTTGATACACTCAATAATTTCTCAGGGCACTCTCTATAGTTGGTTCCCTCTTGAAGTAGCCCTAAGCAGAAGCAAGGAAAAAACACTTTCATTTGAAACCGTTTGCCATGCTTCCACAGAACTCCGAGTTTCCTGAAATCTCAGCAAATATTTTTTTAACCCAATCTTGTTGATACGTTTCAGGAATCATCAGTAATCCAGCTGCACTTAACTCCCCAAATTTCGTACTTTAAGGTTAATGTGTTCTAAATTAGTTCTAAGTGCATTCTCTATGCTTTGTTCCCTCTAGAAGTAGCCCAAGAAAGATGCAGGGAAAGAACAAGTTCATTTGAAAGTGTTTGCCAAGCTTCCACAGAACTCTGACTTTACTGAAATCTCACCAAATATTTTTTTCTCCTGATCTTGTTGATACATTGCAGGAATCATGGGTACTCCAGCCAAACTTGGCTTGCAGATTTTATACTTATAGGTTAAATGCTCATTTGCAGGAACACTTTGAATTTTTAGTTTTCACTTCGTTTTCACCTATAGATATATTCCCATTTGGAACTCTAAACCAAACATGGTTTGTGCTACCTGCTTGAAACTTGACACACTCAATTTGTTCTCAGTACACTCTCTATGCTTTGTTCCCTCTTAAATACCCTTAGGCAGAGACAGTTTTCAGTCAAGGAAAATCACTTTCATTTGAAAGCATTTGCCAAGCTTCCACAGAACTCCGAGTTTCCTGAAATCCTAGCTAATAATTTTTCACCCGATCTTGTTGATACTTGGCGGTAATGATCTGTAGTCCAGTCGCACTTGGCCCGCCAAAATTTCGTTCTTTCAGGTTGAAGAGTTCCTTTGTATGAACACTTTGAATTTTAAGTTTCACTTCGTTTTCCTTTATGTAGATAGATGCAGTTGGAACTCTAAATCAAACACTGTTTATTCTAGCTGCTTGAAGCTTGACACACTCAATTAGTTCTCAGTGTGGTCTCTATGCTTTTTTCCCTCTTGGTCAGTACTCAAGTCACACTTGGATCCCAAAATTTAGTTTTTCTAGGTTGAAGTGTTCCGTTTTCAGGAACACTTTGAAATTTTAGGTTTCACTTCATTTTCCCCTATAGGGATAGATGCAGTTGGAACTCCAAATGCAACAGGGTTTCTGCTAGATGCTTGAAATTTGAGACATTGATTTAGTCCTCAGTGTGCTTTCTATGCTTTGTTCCCTCTTGCAGTATCTCTAAGCACAGAAAAGCAAAAAAGACTTTTATTTGAAAGAGTTTGCCAAGCTTCCACAGAACTCCGAGTGTACTGAAATCTCAGAAAATATTTTGTCACCCGATCTTGTTGATATGTTCAAAGAATGATTGGTGTTCCAGCTGCACTTGGCTCTGCAGATTTCATTGTTCTAGGTTTAAATGTTCATTTGCAGGAACACTTTGAATTTTTAGGTTTCACTTCATTTTCCCCTATAGGGATAGATACAGTTGGAACTCTAAATCAAACAAGGTTTGGGCTAGCTGCTTGAAACTTTAAAACTAAATTAGTTTTCAGTGTGATCTCTATGCTTTGTTCCCTCTTAAAGTAGCCCTAAGCACAGGCAAGGCAAGGGAAAACCACTTTCATTTGAAAGCCTTTGCCATGCTTCCACAGAACTCCGAGTTTACTGAAATCTCAGCAAATATTTTTTGACCGGATCTTTTTGATACTTTCCAGGAATCATCAGCACTCCAGCCGCACTTAGCTCTCCAAATTTTGAACTTCAAGGTTAATGTGTTTGTTTGCAGAAACGCTTTGAATTTTTAGGTTTCACTTCGTTTTCACTATAGGTATACTCCCAGTTGGAACTCTAAATCAAACACTGTTTTTGCTAGTGGCTTGAAACTTGACACAGTAAATTATTTCTCAGTGCACTCCCCATGCTTTTTTCTCTCTTGATGTACCCTTAAGCAGAGGCACTTTCCAGTCAAGGAAAAATCACTTTCATTTGAATGCATTTGCCAAGCTTCCACAGAACTCCAAGTTTCCTGAAATCCCAGCAAATATTTTTTTCACCCAAACTGGTGATACTTGGTGGTAATGATCAGTACTCCAGTCGCACTTGGCCCTTCAAAGTTTTGTTCTTTCAGGTTGAAGAGTTCATTTACAGGAACACTTTGAATTTTTAGGTTTCACTTTGTTTTCCCTTTTGAACTGTAAAACAAACATGGTTTGTGCTAGCTGCTTGAAACTTGACACACTCAATTTCATTTAAGTGTGCTCTCTATGCTCTGTTCCTTCTTTCAGTAGCACTAAAGCAGAGTCAAGGATAAATTACTTTCATTTGAAAGCATTTGCCAAGCTTCCTCAGAACTGCAACTTTCCTGATATCCCAGCAAATATTTGTTCACCCGATCTTGATAATACTTGGCAGTAATGATCACTACTCCAATTGCATTTGGCCTCCCAAATTTAGTTCTTCAAGGTTGAAGTGCTCGATTGCAGGAACTGTTTGAATTTTTAGGTTTCACTTAGTTTTCCCCTATTGGGAGAGATGCATTAAGAACTCTAAATCAAACAAGGTTTGTGCTAGCTGCTTAAACCTTGACACACTCCATTAGTTCTCAGTGCTCTCTCAGAGGCAACAAAAATCACTTTCATTTGAAAGCCTTTGCCAAACTTCCACAGAACTCCAAATTTCCTGAAATCCCAGCAAATATTTTTTCACCGGATCTTGTTGATACATTGCAGGAATCATCAGTACCCCCGCCACATGTGGCTCCCCAAATATCATCTTTCTATGTTAATTAGTTCATTTGCAGGAACACTTTGTATTTTTAGGTATTACTTCATTTTCCCCTATAGGTATACTTACCGTTGGAACTCCAAATCAAACAAGGTTTTTGCTAGCTGCTTGAAATTTGACACACTGAATTAATTCTCAGTGCACTCTCTATGGTTTGTTCCCTCTTGCAGTAGCCCTAAGCAGAAGCAAGGAAAAAACACTTTCATTTAAAAGTGTTTGTGAAGCTTCCACAGAACTCCAAGTTTCCTGAAATATCAGCAAAAATTTTTTGACCCAATCTTGATAATACTTGGTAAAGATTGGTACTCCAGTAGCACTTGGCCCCCCAAATTTTCTTCTTATAGGTTGAAGCGTGACTTTGTAGGAACAGTTTGAATTTTTAGGTTTCACTTTATTTTTCCCTATACAGATAGATTCAGTTGGAACTCTAAATCAAACATGTTTTGTGCTAGCTGCTTGAAACTTTACACACTAAATTAGCTCTCAGTTCAGTCTCTGTGCTTTTTTTCCCTCTTGCAGTAGCCCTAAACAGAGGCAATTAAAAAAAGTATCATTTGAAAACGTTTGCCAAGTTTCCACAGAACTCCGAGTTTCCTGAAATTCCAGCAAATATTTTTTCACCCAATCTTGATGACACTTGGCGGTAATTATCAGTACTCCAGTACCACTCCCCCCACCCAAACAAAGTTCTTCTAGGTTGAAGCATTCGTTTGCAGGAACAGTTTGAATTTTTAGGTTTCACTTTGTTTTCTTCAAAAGAGAGAGATGTAGTTTGAACTCTAAATCATACAAGCTTTGTTCTACCTGCTTGAAACTTTATACACTCAATTAGTTCTCAGTGTGCTCTCCTTTCATTGATGTGTTTTGAAGTAGCCCTAAGAAGAGGCAATGAAAGAAACACTTTCATTTGATAACGTTTGCCAAGCTTTCACACTATTCCAACTTTAGAGAAATCTCAACAAATATTTTTTTCTCCCCATCTTGTTGATATTTGGCAAGAATGATCGGTTTTGCATTCTCACTTTGGTCCCCAAATTTTGTTCTTCTAGGTTGAAGCGTTCATTTGTAGGTACACTTTGAATTTCTGGTTTTCATTTCGTTTTTTCCTATAGGTATACTCCCATTTGGAACTCTTAAAAAACACGGTTTCTGCTAGCTGCTTGAAATTTGACACATTGAATTAGTTCTCCTTGTGCTCTCTATGCTTTGATCCCTCTTGCAGTGGCCCTAAGCAGAGGCAAGGAAAAAACACTTTCATTTGAAAGCATTTACCAAGCTTCCACAGTACTCCGAGTTTACTGAAATCTCAGCAAATATTTTTTCACTTGATCTTGTTGATATGTTGCAGGAATCATCAGTGCTCCAGCTGCACTTGGCTCCCTAATTTTCATACTTCTAGGTTAAAGTGTTCGTTTGCAGGAACACTGTAAATTTTTAGGTTTCACTTCATTTTCCCCTATAGGTATACTCCCATATGGAACTCTAAATGAAACACGGTTTGTGGTAGCTTCTTGAATCTTGACACACTCAATTAGTTCTCACTGCAAAATGTATGCTTTGTTCCCTCTTGAAGTAGCCCTAAGCAGAGGCACTTGTCAGTCAAGGAAAATCACTTTCATTTAAAGTGTTTGCCAAGCTTCCACAGAACTCCATTTTTCCTGAAATTCCAGCCAATATTTTTTTCACCTGATCTTGATGATACTTGGCCATAATGATCAGTACTCCAGTCACACTTGTCCCCCCAAATTTAGTTCTTCTAGGTTGAAGCGTTCATTTGCAGGAACAGTTTGAATTTTTAGGTTTCACTTTATTTTCCCCTTAGGGAGAGCATGTACTTGGAACTCTAAATCAAACATGGTTTGTTCTAGGTGCTTGAAACGTTCCAAACAAAATTATTTCTCAGTGTGCTTTCTATGCTTTGTTCCCTCTTGAAGTAGCCCTATGCAGAGGCGAGGAAAGAACACTTTCATTTGAAAGTGTTTGCCAAGCTTCCACAGAACTCTGAGTTTCCTGAAATCCCAGCAAAAAATCTTTTCACCCGATCTTGATGATACTTGGTGGCAATGATCAGTACTCCAGTAGCACTTGGCTCCCCAAATTTAGTTCTTCTAGGTTGAAGCTTTCGTTTGCAGGAACAGTTTGAATTTTTAGGTTTCACTTTGTTTTCCCCTATGGATATACTCCCTTTTGGAATTCTAAATCAAACACGGTTTGTTCTAGCTGCTTGAAACTATACAAACTAAATTAGTTCTCCATGTGCTTTCTGTGCTTTGTTCCCTCTTTCAGTAGCCCTAAGCAGAGGCACTTCACAGTCAAGGAAAATTAACTTTCATTTGAAAGTGTTTGCCAAGCTTCCACTAAACTCCAAGTTTACTTAATTCTCAGCAAATATTTTTTCACCCAATCTTTTTTTATAATAGGCAGGAATGATCAATACTCCAGGTGCACTTGGTCCTGCCAAATTGGTTCTGCTAGGTTGAAGTGTTCAATTGTAGGAACAGTTTGAATTTTAAGTTTCACTTCGTTTCTCCTCTAGGGATAGATGCATTTGGAAATCTAAATCAAACACGGTTTGTGCTAGCTACTTTAAACTTGACACACTCAATTAGTTCTCATTGCCCTTTCTATGCTTTGTTCCCTCTTTGAAATAGCCAAAAGCAGAGTTGGGAAAAAGCACTTTAATTTGAAAGCATTTGTGAAGCTTCTACAGAACACCTAGTTTACTGAAATCTCAGCAATTTTTTTTTCTCACGATCGTGTTGATACTTTGCAGGAATTATCAGAACTCCAGCCTCACTTTGCCCCCAAATTTCGTTCTTCTAGGTTGAAGCGTTCGTTTTCATGAACAGTTTGAATTTTTAGGTTTCACTTCATTTTCCTCTATAGGCATAAATGGAATTGGAACTCTACATCAAATATGGTTTTTGATAGCTACTTGAAACTTGATTCACTCAATTAGTTTTCATTGTGCTCTCTATGCTTTGTTGTCTCTTGAAGTAGCCCGAAGAAGAGGCTGGAGAAAAACACTTTCATTTGAAAGTGTTTGCCAAGATTCCACAGAACTAATCCCAGCAAGTATTTTTTCACCCTATCTTGATGATACTTGGCAGTAATGATTGGTACTCCAGTCGCACTTGGCCCCCCAAATTTCGTTCTTCTAGGTTGAAGTGTTCGATTGCAGGATCAGTTGGAATTTTTAGGTTTCACTTCTTTTTTATGTTTCACTTCCCCTATAGGGATAGATACAGTTGGAACCCTAAATCAAACTAGCTTTGTGCTAACTGTTTGAAACTTGACACAATGATTTAGTTCTCTCTGCAATCTCTATGCTTTGTTTCCTATTGATGTAGCCTGAAGCAGAGGCTGGAATAAAACACTCTCATTTGAAAGCGTTTGCAAAGCTTCCACAGAACTCTATGTTTACTGAAATTTCAGCAAATAGTTTTTCACCTAATCTTGTTGATACTTGGTAAGAATGATTGATACTCTATTCACACTTGGCCCCCCAAATTTCATTCTTCTAGGTTGAAGCATTTGATTGCAGGATCAATTTGAATTTTTAGTTTTCACTTCATTTTTCCCCTATGGGGATAGATACATTTGGAACCCTAAATCAAACATGCTTTGTGCTAGCCACTTGAAACTTGACACACTCAATTAATTCTCAGTGTGCTCCCTATGATGTGCTCCCTCTTGAAGTAGCCCTAAGCAGAGCAAAGAAAAACACACTTTAATTTGAAAGTGTTTGCCAAGCTTCCACAGAACTCCTAATTTACTGAAAAATCAGCAAATATTTTTTTTCTTTTCTTTTTTTTAAAGAGAGAGAGAGAGAATTTTAATATTCATTTTTTTAATTTTCAACAGTCACATCATCTTTGTTTGTATGTGGTGCTGAGGATCGAACCCAGGCCTCACGCATGCCAGGCGATTGCGCTACCACTTGAGCCACATCCCCCACCCAGCAAGTATTTTTTCAACCGAACTTATTGTTACATGGCAGGAATATTGGTACTCCATTCGCACTTAGGCCCTCAATTTCGTTCTTTTAGTTTGAAGTGTTAGTTTACAGGAACACTTTGAATATTTAGGTTTCACTTCTTTTTCCCCTAGAGGGATAAATGTAGTTGGAACTCTAAATAAAACACGTTTTGTGCTACCTGCAAAACTTGACACACTCAATTAGTTTTCAGTGCTATCTCTATGCTTTGTTCCATCTTGAAGTAGCCCTATTCAGAAATAGGAAAAAACACCCTAAACCTAAACCTAAACATATCCCTAATGGTAAACTTATCCCTTACTGTAACCCTAATTAGAGCTAGGGTTTGGGTAATGGTTACAGTTAAAATTAGGGTTAAAGTTAGGATTAGGAATAGGGCTATGTTAATGTTTAGGATCAGGATTAGGGCTCAGTTTAGAGGTAGTGTTAGGGTTAGAGTTACTTATTCAAATTTCTTTGATACAATTCAGGATTCATCTTTAACTAACCTTACTCTGTTTCCCAGATTTAGGCCTTTTGGTTCAACTGTTTGGTGTCAGAAACAGTTAGTATTTTCATTTTACTTCATTTTGACCTATACAAGTAAATGGAAATAGACCTGTAAATCAAACAAGGTTTATGCTAGCTGCTTGAAACTGTACACACACCTTCAATTTTTTTGTGGGGACACTCTGATATGTTCCTTGTGAGTGTAGGCATAAGCTGAAGCATGCAAAAACAACTTTATCTGAGAGCTCTTTAGGAGAAAGCAGGGAATATGCATGCACTGAAATTCCTCCCATAATTATTTGGACAGATTTGTTTGATATTGCATAGGATTCATCATTTAGCTTACCCCACAAAGCTCTCCAAGTGTGGGACTTCTAGGATCAATGGTTCTCTAATTGGGTTAGAGTTAGTGTTAGGTTTAGGGTTAGGGATAGGGTTAAATGTAGTGTTAGTATGAGAGTTATTTTTTTTTTTTCAAATTTCTTTGATACTTGGAAGGAGTCATCTTTTATCTAGCCTTAATATGCTCTCCGGTTTTGGACCTTCTCATTTCAATGGTTCGCTATCAGGGAAACTCTGTATTTTAAGGTTTTACTTCATATTGACCTATATAGATAAATAAAAATGGAGGTTGAAAACAAACCGGGTTGGTGCTAGCTGCTTGAAACTTCAAACACTGAATCAGTTCTCTGTTGGAACTCTCTGATTTGTTCCTTGTGAAAGTAGCCCTAAGATGAAGATGGCAAAAACAACTTTATCCAAGATCCCTTTAGCAGAAAACAGAGAAATACACGTGAACTGAAATACCACCTCGATGATTTTGTGTTATTTCTTTGACATTGCATAGGATTCATCTGATAGCTTAGTCCAGTATGCTTCCAAGTTTGGGACTTGTAAGATCAACAGTTTTTCAAACCAGTTAGGGTTTATGTTAAGGTTAGTGTCAGGGCTAGTGTTAGAGCTAGTATTTGGGTTAGAGTTAGTTTTGTTCAAATTTCTTTGATACTGGACAGGATTCATTTTTCTCCTATCCTTACTATACTCCACTTATTTTAACTCCCTAGGTTCAATGGTGCACTGTAAGGAACAGTTGTATTTTAAAGTTTTTGTTTATTTTGTCCCATTCAGGTAAATGCAAATGGAGCTGGAAATCAAACAGCATTGGTGCTAGCTGCTTGAAACTTCACACTCCATCCATTCTCTGTGGGGAATCTCTGGTTTGTTCTTGTGACAGTAGGCCTAAACTGAAGCAGGTAAAAACAACTTTATACAAGAGTCCTTTAGGAGATAACACGGAAATATGCATGTACTGATATACTCCATCAACTATTTGGTCAGATTTTTTTGATACTGCACAGCATTCATCTCTTAGCTTTCCCCACTAGGCTGCCCAAGTTTGGAAATTCTATGATCTAAGGTTCCATAAAAAATTAGGGTTAGGGGAAGAACTAGGGTTAGAGCTAGTGTTAGGGTTAGAGTTAGTTTTATTCAAAATTCTTTGATACTTGGAAGGATTTATCTTTTAGCTAGATTTACTCTGTTCTACAGGTTTAGGCCTTCTCCATTCACAGGTTCACTGTCAGGAACATTTTGTGTTTTAAGATTTCACTTCATTTTAACCTATACAGGAAAGTTAATGGAGCTGGAAATCTAACAGGGTTTGTGCTAGCTGCTTGAAACTTCACACATTCCATCAGTTCTCTGTGGGGACTCTCATATGTTCCTTGTGAAAGTAGACCTAAGCTTAAGCATTAAAAAACAACTTTATCTGAGCCATTTAGGAGAAAACAGAAAAATATTTGTGTACTGAAATACCTCCCATAATTATTTAGTCAGATTTGTTTGATGTTGTGTAGGATTAATCACTTAGCTTGCCCCACAAGTCTCCCCAAGTGTGGGAATTCTAGGATCACTGGTTCTCTAATCACGTTAGGGTTAGTTTTAGGTTTAGGGTTACGGCTAGGGATAGGGTTAGAGGTAATTTTAGTGTGAGAGTTAGTTTTGCTCAAATCTTTGATATTGGGCAGGAGTAATCTATAATCTAGCCTTAATATTCTCCCAAGGTATGCTCTTCTCAATTCAATGGTTCACTATCATGAACACTTTGTATTTTAAGGTTTCACTTCCTTTTGACCTCTATGGGTAAAAATGGAAATGGAGCTGTAAATCAAACAGGCATTGTTTTTTTTTTCCCCCAAACTAACTCTAAACCTATCCAAAAACATAGCCCTAACCCTAGGCCTAAGCCTAACACCAACCCTAGACCTATTCTTAGCCCTAATTTATCCCTAACACTAACCCTATACCTAGCCAAAAAACTAACTCTAACTCTTTCCCTAGCCCTATTTCTAGTTCTAACCCTCTTTTACCATAACCCGAACACTAGCCCTAACCTTAGCTCTAACCCTAGCCATAGCCCTAACCCTAGAATTAATCAAAACTCTAATCTACCCCAAAGCCTAAACTCACCCTATCACTAGCAACAACACTAACACTAAACATAAAACTACCCTTAACTTTATCCTTAGCCCTAAAACAAAACTGAGCCATAGAACTAACCCTAACCCTTAACCTAAACCAAATCCTAACCCTATATAGACCCAAGCCTACCCCTAATTTGAGTCCTATCCCTAACACTAAAATGAACGCTAACCCTGACTCTGACCCTAACACTCACCCTAGTTCAAAACATCACCCTAAACCTAAACCTAATTTTAAAACTATTCTTAGCCCTAAATGTAACCCTAAAACTAGGCCTAGTCATATCCCTAGTTCTTACATTAGCCGTATTCCTAATAAGAGCCCTAACATAACCCAAAACCTAGACCTAATCAAAGATCCAACCATAGATTTAACCCTAATTCTAACACTAAACCTAGCCCTAAACCTTACCTTAAACCTTAGTGTTAGATTTAGCGTTTGAATTAGGTGAGTGTTAGGTTGGGGTAAGGTTTAGGATTAGGATTTATTTTAGAGTTAAGGTTACGGTTAGGGATAGGGTTAGGGTTAGGGTTAGGCTTAGGCTTAGGCTTAGGCTTAGTGTTAGGGTTAGGATTAGTGTTTCGCTTAGGGTTAGAGTTAAGTTTAGGGTTTGTGTTAGGGTTACAGTTAGAGTTAGTGTTAGGGTTAGGGTTATGTTTAGGGTGAGGTTTAGGGTTAGTGTTAGGGTTAGTGTTAGGGTTAGGGTAAGTTTTAGAGTTAGGGTTAGGGTTATTGTTAGGATTAGGTTTAGTGTTAGATTTTAAGTTAGAGTTAGGTTTAGGGTTAGTGTTAGGGATAGGGTTATAGTTAAGATTAGGGTTAGGGTTAGGGTTGCAGTTTGCTTTAGTGTTAATGTTAGGGTTAGGGTTAGGGTTATGGATAGTGCTATGGTTATGCTTAGGGTTTGTGTTATGGTTAGGTTTATGGTTACGGTTAGGTTTAGGGTTAGGTTTTGGGTTGTGGTTAACATTAGTGTTAGTTTTAGGGTTAGGATTAGGGTTTGTGATAGGGTTAGGGTTAGAGTTAGGGTTAGTGTTAGGGTTAGGGTTAGGTTTAAGATTAGGGTTAGTGTTCGGGTTAGATTTAGGTTTAGTTTTAGTGTTAGTGTCAGGGTTAGGGTTAAGATTAGGGTTAGTGTTAAAATTAGGTTCGTGTTAGGGTTAAGATTCATTGTAGGGTTAGGGTTAGGGTTAGTGTTAGTGTTAGGGTTATATTTAGGGTTAGGGTTAGTGTTACCTTTAGTATTAGTTTTAGGGTTAGTGTCAGTGTTTTGGTTAGGGTTAGGTATAGGGTTAGTATTAGGGTTAGGTTTAGGGTTCGTGTTAGGGTTAAGATTAGGTTTAGTGTTAGTGTTAGGGTTAGGGTTAATGTTAGTGTTAGGTTTAGGGTTAGGGGTAGCGTTAGAAATAGTGTTAGGGTTGGGATAAGTTTAGGGTTTCTGTTACAGTTAGGGTTAGTGTTAGTGTTAGTGTTATTGTTAGGGTTAGGCTTAGGGTTTGGGTTAATGTTAGGTTTAGGGTTAGGGTTAGTGTTAGGGTAAGGGTTAGGGTTAGAATTAGGGTTGGTTTTAGAATATTGGTGATGTTTTGGGTTAGGTATTGGGTTAGAGTTAGGGTTAGTTTAAGATTTAGGGTTAAGGTTAGTGTTAGGGTTAGTGTTAGGGATAGAGTTATGGATTGTGTTAAGGTTAGGTTTAGGTTTAGTGTATGTGTTAGGGTTAGGATTAGGGTTAGGATATGTCTTAGGGTTAGGGTTAGGATTACAGTTGAATTAGGGTTAGATTTAGGGTTAGGGTTAGTGTTAGGGTTAAATGTAGGTTTAGGATTAGTGTTAGAGTTAGGGATAGGGTTAGTGTTAGGGTAAGGGTTAGGGTTAGGCTTGGGATTAGGATTAGGTTTTGTGATAGGGTTAGGGTTTGGGTTAGGGTTAGGGATAGGGTTAGGTTGTTTTACTGTTAATGTTAGGGTTAGGGTTATGTTTAGGGTGAATTTTAGGGTTAGGTTTCATGTTAGTTTTAGGGTTCATATTACGGTTAAACATAGGGTTAATGTTAGGGTTAGGTTTATGTTTAGGGTTAGGGTTATTGTTAGATTTAGGGTTAGGTTTAAGGTTAGTGTTAGTGTTACCGTTAGTTTTGGGGTAAGGGTTAATATTAGGTTTAGAATTAGGGTTAGGGTTAGGGTTAGTGTTATGGTTAGGGTTATGGTTAGGTTAGGGCAAGTGTTAGGTTTAGGGTTAGGGTTTGGGTTAGTGTTTTGGTTAGGGTTAGGTATAGGGTTAATGTTACGTTTCGGGTTAGATTTAGGGTTAGGGTTAGTGTTAGGGTAAGGGTTAGGGTTTGTGTTAAATTTAGGGTTAGGATCAGTGTTAGGGTTAGGGTTAGGGTTAGTGTTAGGTTTAGGGTTAGGGATATGGTTAGAAATAGTGTTAGGTTTAGGGTTGAGGTATGTGTTAGTGTTTGGTTTAGGGTTCGGTTTACGGTTGGATTAGGGTTAAGGTTAGGGTTAGGGTTAGTGTTAGAGTTAAATGTAGGGTTAGTGTTAGTGTTAGAATTAGGGAATGGTTAGTGTTAGGGTAAAGTTTAGTGTTAGGCTTAAGGTTAAGAGTAGGGTTAGGAATAGGTTTTTTTGATAGAGTTAAGGTTTAAGTTAGGTTTAGGGATAGGGTTAGGTTTAGTTTTAGTGTTAGTGTTAGGGTAAGGGTTAGGTTTAGAGTGAGTTTTAGGGTTAGGGTTTTCGTTAGTTTTAGGGTTCGTTGTAGAATTAAAGCTAGGGTTAATGTTAGGGTTAGGTTTATGGTTAGAGTTAGGGTTATCGTTAGATTTAGGGTTAGGGTTAAGGTTAGTGTTAGTGTTATGGTTAGGATTAGGTTTAGGGTAAGTGTTAGGTTGAGATTTAGAGTTAGGTTTAGGGTTAGGGTTAGGGTTAGTGTTATGGTTATGGTTAGGGTTAGGGTTAGGGTTAAGGTAAGTGTTAGCTTTACGTTTAGGGTTAGGGTTAGTGTTTTGGTTAAGGTTAGGTTCAGGGTTAATGTTAGGTTTGGGGTTAGATTTAGGATTAAGGTTAGATTTAGGTTTAGGTTTAGGGTTCATGTTATGGTTAGGGTTAGGGTTTTTGTTAGGGTTAATGTTAGGATTAGGGTTAGATTTAGTGTTAGTGTTAGGTTTAGGGTTAGGGATAGGGTTAGAAATAATGTTAGGGTTTTTGATAAGTTTAGGGTTAGTGTTATGGTTAGAGTTAGTTTCAGTGTTAGTGTTAAGGTTAGGTTAGGCTTAGGGTTTCGGTAGTGTTATGTTTAGGGTTAGGGTTAGGGTTAGTGTTAGGGTAAGGTTTAGGGTTAGAATTAGGTTTAGTTTTATAATTAGGGTGAGATTTAGGGTTAGGGATCAAGTTAGGGTTAGGGTTAGTTTAAGATTTAGGTTTAGGGTTAGGGTTAGGGTTAGTGTTACGGTTAGTGTTTTGGATAGGGTTATGGTTTGTGTTAGGGTTAAGGTTAGGGTATGTGTTAGGTTTTAGGGTTATGGTTGCATTAGGGTTAGAGTTAGGGTTAGGGTTAGGGTTAAATTTGTAGAGTTAGGGTTAGTGTTAGGGTTAGGGATAGGGTTAGTGTTAGAGTAAGTTTAGGGTTAGGATTAGACTTAAGAGTAGGGTTAGGATTAGGTTTAGTGACAGGGTAGGTTTTGGGGTTAGTGTTAGGGATAGGGTTAGCTTTAGTTTTAGTGTTAGTGTTAGGGTTACGGTTAGGGTTAGGGTGAGTTTTAGGGTTAGGGTTCATGTTAGTTTTAGGGTCCATTGTACGGTTAGAGTTAGTGTTAGGTTTATGGTTATGGTGAGGTTTATTTTTAAATTTATGGTTAGGGTTCTGGGTTAGTGTTAATGTTACAGTTAGGGTTAGGGTTAGGTTTAGTGTTAGGTTTAGAATTAGGGTTAGGCTTAGGGTTTGTATTATGGTTATGTTTAGGGTTAGTGTTAGGGTAAGGGTTAGGGTTAGGGTTAGGGTTAGAGCTAGTTTTAGAATTAGGGTGAGAGTTAGGATTAGGGATCAGGTTAGGGTTAGTTTAAGAGCTAGGATTAAAGTTAGGGTTAGGATTAGTTTTAGGGTTAGAATTGGGTTAGGTTTAGGGTGTGTGTTAGGTTTAGGGTTAGGGTTATGCTTTGATTGGGGTTAGAGTTAGGGTTAGTGTTATGGTTAAGAATTGGGTTAGGGTTAATTTTAGGTTTAGGGTTAGGATTACTGTTAAAGTAAGGGTTAAGGTTAGGGTTAGGGTTAGGAGTAGGGTTAGGATTAGGGTTAGTGATAGGGATAAGCTTAGGGTTAGTATTAGGATTAACGTTATGTTTAGTTATACTGATAGTGTTAGGGTTAGGGTTAGGGTTAGTTATAGGGTTAGGTTTCGAGTTAGTTGTAGGATACATTGTAGAGTTACGGTTAGGTTCTCTGTTAGGGTTAGGGTTATGGTTAGGGTTAGATTTAGGGTTAGGGTTAAGGTTAGTGTTAGTGTTGCAGTTAGGCTTTTGGTTATGTTTAGTGTTAGGTTTAGAATTAGGGTTAGGTTTAGGGTTAGGGTTAGGGTTCATGTTATGGTTAGGGTTAGGGTTAGTGTTAGAGTTAGGGATAGGGTTAGGGTTAGTGTTAGTGTAAGGTTTAGGGTTAGAGATAGGCTTAGGGTTAGATTTAGGGTGTTACAGTTAGGTTTAGGGTTAGGGTTAGGGTTAGTGTTAGGGTTAGCATTAGGGTTAGTGTGAGTGTTAGGGTAAGGGTTAGGTTTAGGGTTAAGTAAGGGTTATAGTTAGGGTTCAGATAGGGTTAGGGTTTTGGTTTGGTTAGGGTTTGTGCTAAGTTTAGGGTAGGGTTAGGTTTTGTGTTAGGTTTAGGGTTAGGTTGTGGGTTTGTGTTAGGGTTACCATTAGGGTTAGGGTTAGGGTTAATGTTAGAGTTAGGGCTAGATTTAGTGTTAGGGTTAAGTGTAACTTTTTGGTTAGGGTTAGGGTTAGTGTTATGGTAAGGGTTAGGCTAAGGATTGGTGTTTCGCTTAGGGTTTGAGTTAAATTTAGTGTTAAAGATAGTGTTAGGGATAAAGTTAGGGTTAGGGTTTGGGTTAGTGTTAGAGTTAAAGTTAGGTTTAGGGTTAGGGTTAGTATTAGGGTTAGATTTAGGGTTATTTTGAGGGGTAGTGTTTGTTTAAGGGTTGGAATTATGGTTAATGATAGGGTTAGGATTAGGTTTAGGGTTAGTGTTAGGTTAGTGTTAGCTTTAGGGTTAGGGTTAGTGTTAGAGTAATAGGTTTAGTTTTGGTGTTAGGGTCAGTGTTAGGGTTAGTGTTAGGTTTAGGGTTAGTGATAGGTTTAGGGTTCTCATTAGAGTTAAGGTTCATTTTAGGGTAAGGGTTAGTGTTAGTGTTAGTGATAGGGTTATGTTTAGGGTTATGGTTAGTGTTACATTTAGTGTTAGGGTTAGGGTTAGTGTTAGTGTTTTGGTTTGGGTTAGGTTTGCAGTTAGGGTTAGAGTTAGTGTTAGGGTTTGTGTTACGGTTAGGGTTAAGATTAGTGTTAGGGTTAGGGTTAGTGTTAGTGTTAGTGTTAGGTTTAGGATTAGGTTTAGGTTTAGGGTTAGTGTTAGGGTTAGGCTTAGAGTTAGTGTCACTCTTAAGGTTAGCATTAGGGTTAGGGTTAGTGTTAGAGTTAAAGTTAGTGTTAGGGTTAGGGTTAGGTTATGATTAGAGTTAGTGTTACTGTTAGGTTTAGGTTTAGGGTTCTTGTTTGATTTAGTGTTAAAGTTAGGGTTAGGGTTAGGTTTAGTTCTAAGGAACCGGTTAGGGTTTGTGTTAGGGTTACGGTTCAGGTTATGGTTAGGATTAGGGTTAGGTTTAGGGTTATGTTGAGTGTTAGTGTTAGGTTTAGGGTTAGGATTAGGGTTAGGTTTAGTTTCACGTTTAGGGTTAGGGTTAGGGATAGGATTAGTGTTAAAGTTAGGGTTACGGTTAGTGTTAGGTTTAGGATTAGGTTTAGGTTTACGGTTAGTGTTAGGGTTAGGGTAAGTGTCACGGTTAGGTTTAGGGTTAGGATTAGGGTTGGGTTAGTGTTAGAGTTAAAGTTAGGGTTAGGGTTAGGGTTAGGTTATGATTAGAGTTAGTGTCACTGTTAGGTTTAGGGTTGTAGGGTTATGATTGTGGTTTGGTTTAGTGTTAAAGTTAGCGTTAGGGTGAGGTTTAGTTCTAAGGTTTGGATTAGGGTTTGTGTTAGTTTTAGAGTTCGGGTTATGGTTCAGATTAGGGTTAGGTTTAGGGTTATGTTGAGGGTTAGTGTTAGGTTTATGGTTAGTATTAGTGTTAGGGTTAGGTTTAGTGTTAGGGTTAGTGTTAGTGTTAGTTTTAGAGTTATGGCTAGTGTTAGGGTAAGGGTTATGTTTAGTTTTGGTGTTAGGTTCAGAGTTAGGTTTACGGTTAGTGTTAGGGTTAGGGTTCTTATTAGGGTTAAGGTTCATTTTAGGGTAAGGGTTAAGGTGAGTGTCAGTGTTAGTTTTATGATTAGGGTTAGGGTTAGTGTTACGTTTAGGGTTAGTTTTAGGTTTAGTTTTTCTGTTTTGGTTTAGGTTAGGTTTAGGGTTAGGGTTAGTGTTAGGGTTATGGTTCGTGTTACGTTTAGAATTAAAATTAGGGTTAGGGTTAGGGTTAGTGTTAGTGTTAGGTTTAGGGTTAGGATTAGGTATAGTTTTAGGGTTCATTTTACGGTTAGATTAGGGTTAGGATTAGTGTTATGGTTACTGTTAGGGTTAGGTTTAGGGTAGTGTTAGGTTTAGGGTTAGGGTTAGGGTTAGTGTTAGGGTTAGGGTTTTGGGGGGTTAAGAGTTCTTGTAAAGGATAGGGTTAGGGTTAGGTTTAGGATAGGGTTAGCGTTTGTCTTAGGGTTCGTGTTAGAGTTAGGGATAGTGTTAGGTTTAGGTTTAGGGTTAGTTTTAGGGTTTCGGTTAGGGTTAGCATTAGCGTTTCGTTTAGTGTTATAATTAGGTTTAGGGTTACTGTTAGGTTTAGGATTAGGGTTAGTGTCAGGGTTAGACTTAGATTTAGTTTTAATGTAAGGGTTAGGGTTAGGTTTAGGGTTACGGTTTGGGTTAGTGTTAGTGTTATGGTTAGGATTCTGGTTAGGTTTTGGTTTAGGGTTAGGGTAAGGTTATTGTTAGGGTTAGGGTTACTGTTAGCTTTAGGTAAGGGTTAGGGTTAGGGTTAGTGTTAAGTTTAGGGTTAGTGTTATGTATAGGATTATGGTTAGGTTTGGGGTTAGAATTATGGTTTGTGTTAGGTTTTGGGTTAGGGATAGGGTTAGGGTTACTGTTAGGGTTAGGGTTAGAGTTCATGTTAGGGTTAGGGTTAGGATTATTGTTAGTATTGTGGTTAGATTTGGATTTAGGGTTTGTGGTAAGGAGAGGGTTAGGGTTAGGTTTAGGATTGGCTTAGTGTTTGGTTAAGAGTTCTTGTTAGGGTTAGGGTTAGTGTAAGGTTTAGGTTTAGGGTTAGTGTTAGGGTTAGTATTAGGGTTACAGTTAGGGTTAGCACGATTGGTATTAGTGTTTGTTTTAGCATTATAATTAAGTTTAAGGTTACTGTTAGGTAAGGATTAGGGTTAATATCAGGTTTAGAGTTAGGTTTAGTTTTAATGTAAGGGTTAGATTTCAGGTTAGGGTTAGGGTTTGGGTTAGTGTTAAGGTTATTGTTAGGGTTCAGGTTAAGTTTCAAGTAAGGTTTAGGGTTAAGGTTATTGTTATTGTTAGGGTTAGGGTAAATGTTAGGTTTATGTAAGGGTTGGTTTAAGGTTAGGGTTAGTGTTATGATTAGGATTCGGGTTATGCTTAGGGTTAGAATTATGGTTAGTGATAGGTTTCAGGTTAGGGTTACGATTAGGAGTAGAGTAAGGTTTAGGGTTACTGTTAGGGTTAGCATTAGAGATCATGTTAGGGTTAGGGTAGGATTAGTGTTAAAATTATGGTTAGAGTTTTGATTAGTGTTAGGGTTACTGTTGGTGTTTGAGTTAATTTTAGGATTAGGGTTATGGTTAGGGTTAGGGTAAATTTAGGGTTAGGATTAGGGTTAGTTTAGGGTTATGGTTAAGGTTAGGGTTTATGTTATGGCTAGTGTTAGGGTTAGGATTAGGGTTAGGGTTGTGATTAAAATTAGGGTTAGTTTTAGGGTTAGGGATAGTGTTAGGGTTAGGCTTAGGGTTAGTGTTATGGTTAGGGTCAGCGTTAGGGTAAGGTTTAGGTTTAGGGTTATAAATAGAGTTAGTATTAGTGTTAGGGTTAGGATGAGTCTTAGGGTTAGGGTTAGGGTTAGTAATAGGGTTGGATTAGGTTAGGGTTAGGGTTAGGGTTATTGTTAGGGTTGGGGATAGATTTGGGTTTAGGGTTTGTGCTAAGGATAGGGTTAGGGTTAAGTTTAGGATAGGGTTAGTGTTTGGCTTAGGGTTCATGTTAGGTTTAGGGTTAGGGTTAGGTTTATTGTAAGGTTTAAATTTAAGGTTAGTGTAAGGGTTAGTATTAGGGTTACAGTTAGGGTTAGCATTAGTGTTTTTTAGCATTATAATTAGGTTTAGGGTTACTGTTAAGGTTAGGATTAGGGTTAGTGTCAGGTTTAGAGTTAGGATTAGTTTTAATGTAAGGGTTAGGGTTCTGGTTAGGGTTTGGTTTAGAATTTGGTTTAGTGTTAGTGTTGGGGTTAGGGTTCAGGTTAAGTTTCGGGTTAGGGTTCGAATTAAGGTTATTGTAATTGTTAGGGTTAGAATTAATGTTAGGTTTAGGTAAGGGTTAGGGTTAAGGTTAGTGTTAATGTTATGGTTAGGATTAGGGTTAGGTTTAGGGTTAGAATTATGGTTAGTGATAGGTTTGGGGTTAGGGTTTAGGTTAGGGTTACTGTTAGTGTTAGGGTTAGGGTTAGGTTTAGGTTTACGGTTAGGTGTAAGGTAAGGATTAGGGTTATTGTTAGGGTTAGCGTTAGAGTTCATGTTAAGGTTAGGGTTAGGTTTAGTGTAAGATTTATGGTTAAGGTTAGGGTTAGTGATAGGTTTAGAGTTAGTGTTTGGGTTAGTTTTAGGGTTAGGGTTATGGTTAGAGTTAGGGTTAGGGTTAGGATTAGGGTTAGTGTTACATTAGGATTAGGGTTAGGGTAAGTTTAGGGTTAGGGATTGTGTTATGGTTAGTTTTAGGCTATGGTTAGTGGTAGGGTTACTGTTAGGGTTAGTGTTAAGGTTAGGATTAGTGTTAGGGTTAGGGTTAAGCTAAGTTTTAGGGTTAGGGCTAGGTTATGATTAGAGTCAGTGTTACTGTTAGGGTTAGGGCTGGGGTTAAGGTTAGTGTTAGGTTTAGAGTTAGTGTTATGGTTAGGGTTAGTGTTAGGATTAGGATAAGAGTTATGGTTAGTTATAGGGTTACAGTTAAGTTAGGGTTAGGGTTATATTTAGGGTTAGTGTTAGGATTAGGTTTAGGGTTGGAGTTAGGTTTCGTGTTAGGGATAGGGTTAGGGTTAGGTTTACTTAGAGTTAGGGTTAGGGTTATGATTTATGTTAGGGTTAGGGTTAAGGTTAGTGTAAGGTTTAATTTTAGGTTTAGTGTTAGGCTTAGTGTTACTGTTAGGGTTAGGTTAGGGTTAGGGTAAAGGTTATTGGTAGGATAGGGTTAGAGTTAGGCTTAGTTAAGGATTAGGGTTAGGTTTAGGTTTTGGGTTTGGTTAGAATTATGGTTAGATTTAGGTTTAGTGTTAGCATTAGTTTTAGGTTTAGGGTTAGGGTTAGGTTTAGTTTTAATGTAAGGGTGAGGGTTAGGTTTAGGGTTAGGTTTTCAGTTAGTGTTAGGGTTATGGTAAGGGTTCGGGTTATGGTTTATGTTAGGTTTAGGGTTAGGGTTTGGGTTAGGGTTTGTTTTAGGGTTAGGGTTAGAGTAGGGTTTAGCTTTATGGTTAGCATTAGGGTTACCGTTACTGATAGGTTTAGGGTTAGTGTTAGGGTTAATGTTAGGGTTGGGGTTAGTGTTAGGATTAGGTTTAGGTTTAGTGTTAGTGTTAGTGTTAGGATTAGTGTTAGGTTTAGGGTTAGGTTTAGGCTTACAGTTAGTAGAAGGGTTAGTGTTAGGGTTAGGGTTAGTGTTAGGGTTAGAATCAGTGTTAGTGATAGGATTAGGGTTAGGTTTAGGTTTATTTAAGGGTTAGAGTTAGATTTAGGTTAGGGTTAGGGTTAGTGTTAGTGTTACTATTAGGTTTAGTTTTAGGGTTAGGGTTAGTGTTAGTGTTAGTCTTAGATTTAGTGTTAGTGTTAGTGTTAGTGTTAGGCTTAGGGTTAGGGTTTGGTTTAGTGTAAGGGTTAAGGTTAGGGTTAGGGTTAGTGTTAGATTTAGGGTTAGGATTAGGGTTGGGATCAGTGTTTGGGTTAGTGTTAGGGTTATGGTTAGGTTTAAGGTTAGGTTACTCTCAGGGTTAAGGTTAGGGTTAAGGTTCGTGTTAGGGTTACGGTAAGTGACAGAGTTAAGGTTAGGTTTAGAGTTAGTGTTAGTGTTAGGTTTAGGGCTAGGGTTCTGGTTGGGGTTAGTGTTAGTGTTAGGGTTAGAGTTAAAGTTAGGTTTAGGGTTAGTGTCCGTGTTAATTTAGGTTTAGAGTTAGTGTTAGGTTTAGCATTAAGTTTAGGGTTAGTGTTAGGGTTAGTGTTAGAGTTCCTGTTAGGTTTAGGGTTTGGATTTGTGTTAGGGTAAGGGTAAGGGTTATTGTTAGGATTAGGGTTAGAGTTAGGCTTAGTTAAGGATTAGGGTTAGGTTTAGGATTTGGGATAAGTTAGGATTAGGGTTAGGTTTAGGTTTAGTTTTAGCATTAGTTTTAGGTTTAGGGTTAGGGTTTGAGTGAGTGACAGGTTTGGGTCAGGTTTAGGGTTAGGGTTAGTGTTAGTATTAGGGTAAGGGTTAGTGTTAGGGTTAGTGTTATGGTTAGTGTTAGGGATAGTATTAGGTTTATGTCTAGGTTTAGTGTTAGGTTTAGGGTTACAGTTAGGGTTAAGGTTAGTGTTAGGGTCAGATTTAGGGTTCGTGTAAGGGTTGGATTAGGGGTAGTGTTAGGGTTAGGGTTAGTGTTACTTTTAGGGTTAGGTTAGGTTTAGAATTAGTTTAAGGGTTAGGGTTAGTGTTAGGGTTTGTGTTAGGGTTATTGTTAGAGTTTGTGTTAGTTTCAGGGTTAGGCTTTGGGTTAGTGTTAAATTTAGGGACAGTGATAGGCTTAGGGTTAGTGTTACGGTTATGGTTAGGGTTAGGTTTAGGATTTGTGTTTGGGTTAGGGTTAGAGTTAGTTTTAGGGTTATTGTTAGAGTTACAGTTCGGTTTAGTTTTAGGGTTAGGGTTAGTGTTATGGTGAGTTTTAAGGTTAGGGTTAGGATTAGGGTTAGATTTAGGGTGAATTTTAAGGTTAGGGTTAGTATTAGGGTTAGGGTTAGTGTTATGGTTACAGTAAGGATTACGTTTTGGGTTGCGGTTAACATTAGGATTAGTGTTAGGTTGGTGTTAGGGTTATGGCTAGGTTTAGTGTTAGGGTTAGGGCTAATGTTAGGGTTAGGTTTAATGTTAGGGTTAGGGTTAGGGTTACAATTAGGTTAGGGTTAGGATTAGTGTTAGGTTTAAGGTTAGGCTTAGGGTGAGAGTTAGAGTTGGGTTTGGGTTAAGGTAAGGGTTATTGTTAGCTTTAGGGTTAAGGTTAGTCATAGGTTAGGGTTATTGTTGGGGTTAAGGTTAGGCTTGTGTTTGTGATTAGGGTTAGGTTTAGGGTTAGATTTAGGGTTAGTTTTAGATTTAGTGTTAGGTTTAGTGTTAGTGATAGGGTTAGTTCAGGTTTAGGGTTATGGTTAGGTTTAGGGTTAGGGTTTGTGTTAGGGTTAGTGTTAGTGTTAAAGTTAGGGTTAGGGTCATGGTTAGGGTTAGTGTTAGGGTTAGGTTTAGGTTTGATGTAGTGTTTAGTCTTATGGTTAATGTTAGAGTTAGGGATAAAGTTAGGGTTAGTGTGAGGTTTAGGGTTACAGCTTGGGTTAGTGTTAGGGTTAGGGTTATGTTTAGGGTTAGTGTAAGGGATAGTGTTAGGGTTAGTATTAGGTGTAGGTTTAGGTTTCCTGTTAGCATTATGTTTAAGGTTAGTGTTAGGTTTAGCGTTAGGTTTAGTGTTAGCTTTAGTGTTAGTGTTAGGGTTACGATAAGTTTAGGGTTAGATTTAGGGTTAGCGCTAGGGTTGTGTTAGGGTTAGTGTTAGGGTTATGTTTAGGGATAGTTTTAGGTTTATGGTTAGGGTTATGTTGAAGTTTAGAGTTAGTGTAAGAGTAACATTTAGGGTTAGTTTCAGTGTTAGGTTTAGGGTCGTGTTAGCTCTAGGGTTAGGGTTTGTGTTAGGGATAGGATGAGCTTAAGGGATAGCTGTAGTTTTAGTGTTAGGGTTAGGGTTAGGAATAGTGTTAGGGTTAGAGATAGGTTTAGTATTAGGGCTAGGTTTAGGGATAGGGTAGTGTTAAGGTTAGGGTTAGGGTTAGGGTTAGTTTTAGAGTTAGGATTAGGGTGATGATTGTTTAGTTTTAGGGTTAGGCTTAGGTTTAGGGTTAGTTTTAGAGTTAGTTTTAAGGTTAGGATTAGTGTTCATATTAGTGTTATGTTCAGGGATATGTTTGTGTTAGGGTAAGTGTTAGGTTTAGGGTTTGTGTTAGGGATAGTGATAGGGTTAGGGTTAGTGCTATATTTATTAGAGTTAGAATGAGGCTTAGGATTAGGTTTAGGGTTAGTTTTAGGTTTACTGGTAGGATAGGGGTAGAGTTAGGGTTAGGGTTAGGGATTGTGTTAGGGTTAGGGTTAGGTTGTGGGTTAGTGTTATATTTAGGTTTAAAAATTAGGTTTAGTGTAAGTGTAAGTGTTAGTGTTATGGTTAGGATTAGAAATAGTGTTAGGGTTAGAGATAGGTTTAGGATTACTTTTAGGGTTAGGGTTAGGGTTAGAATTAGTGTTTCAGTCAGGGTTAGAGTTTGTTTAATGTTAGGGTTAGGGTTAGGTGTAGTTTTAGAGTTAGCATTAGGGTTAGGTATAGGGTTAGTGTTAGGGTTAGTTTTATGCTAAAAATTATGGTTTGTGTTAGGGTTAGGTTTAGGTTTAGGTTTTCTCTAAGGGTTAGGGTTAAATGATAGGTTTAGGTTTAGGGTTAGGGTTAGGGTTAGTTTCCCATTTAAGATTATGGTTAGGTTTAGGTTTAGTGTTTGGGTTAGTGTTATACTTAGGTTTATGTTTGGTGTAAGTGTTAGGGTTAGGGTTAGTGTTACATTTAGGGTTATGGGTAGGAAGATGGTTAGAGTGACGTGTAGGGTTAGGGTTAGGGTTAGTTTTATGGTTACGGGTAGGTTAGGTATAGTTTTAGGTTTATGGTTAGTGTTACTGTTAGGGTTAGGGTTAGGGTGAGTGATAGGGTTAGTGTTGGGTTTAGGGTTAATGTTAGAATTAGGGTTAGGGTTAGTGTTAGGGCTAGAGTTTTTGTTAGGATTAGGGTTATGGTTAGGTAAGAGTTAGGGTTAGTGTTAGGTAATGGTTAGGGTTATGTTTTGCTTTATGGTTTGTGTTAGGTTTTTTTTTTAAATCTAATTTCTTTTATTGGTTGTTCAAAACATTATAAAGCTATTGACATATCATATTTCATACATTAGATTCAAGTTGGTTATGAACTCCCAATTTTACCCCAAATACAGATTGCAGAATCACATCAGTTACACATCCACATTTTTACATAATACCCTATTAGTAACTGTTGTATTCTGCTACCTTTCCTATCCTCTACTATCCCCCTCCCTCCCCTCCCATCTTCTCTCTCTACCCCATCCATTGTAATTCATTTCTCTCCTTGTTTATTTTCCCATTCCCCTCACAACCTCTTATATGTAATTTTGTATAACAATGAGGGACTCCCTCCATTTCCATGCAATTTCCCTTTTCTCTCCCTTTCCATCCCACCTCATGTATCTGTTTAATGTTAATCTTTTCTTCCTGCTCTTCCTCCCTGCTCTGTTCTTAGTTGCTCTCATTATATCAAAGAAGACATTTGGTATTTGTTTTTTAGGGATTGGCTAGCTTCACTAAGCATAATCTGCTCTAGTGCCATCCATTTCCCTGCAAATTCTATGATTTTGTCATTTTTTAGTGCTGCGTAATACTCCATGGTGTATAAATGCCACATTTTTTTTTTATCCATTCATCTCTTGAAGGGCATCTGGGTTCGTTCCACAGTCTAGCTATTGTGAATTGTGCTGCTATGAACATCGATGTAGCAGTATCCCTGTCTTATGCTCTTTTAAGGTCTTCAGGGAATAGTCCAAGAAGGGCAATAGCTGGGGGGTCAAATGATGGTTCCATTCCCAGCTTTCCCAGGAATCTCCATACTGCTTTCCAGATTGGCCGCACCAGTTTGCAGTCCCACCAGCAATGTACAAGAGTACCCTTTTCCCCACAACCTCTCCAGCACTTGTTGTTGTTTGACTTCATAATGGCTGCCAATCTTACTGGAGTGAGATGGTATCTTAGGGTGGTTTTGATTTGCATTTCTCTGACTGCTAGAGATGGTGAGCATTTTTTCATGTACTTGTTGATTGATTGTATGTCCTCCTCTGAGAAGTGTCTGTTCAGGTCTTTGGCCCATTTGTTGATTGGGTTATTTGTTTTCTTATTGTTTAATTTTTTGAGTTCTTTGTATACTCTGTATATTAGGGCTCTATCTGAAGTGTGAGGAGTAAAAATTTGTTCCCATGATGTAGGCTCCCTATTTACCTCTTTTATTGTTTCTCTTGCTGAGAGAAAACTTTTCAGTTTAAGTAAGTCCCATTTGTTGATTCTTGTTATCAACTTTTGTGCTATGGGTGTCCTATTAAGGAATTTGGAGACTGACCCTACAATATGTAGATCGGTGCCAACTTTTTCTTCTATCAGACGCAGAGTCTCTGATTTGATATCTAGCTCCTTGATCCACTTTGAGTTAACTTTTGTGCATGGCGAGAGGAGAGGATTCAGTTTCATTTTGTTGCATATGGATTTCCAGTTTTCCAGCACCATTTGTTGAAGATGCTATCCTCCCTTCATTACATGCTTTTAGCTCCTTTATCAAATATAAGATAGTTGCAGCTTTGTGGATTAGTCTCTGTGTCCTCTATTCTGTACCATTGGTCCACCCTCCTGTTTTGGTACCAGTACCATGCTGTTTTTGTTACTATTGCTCTGTAATATAGTTTTAGGTCTGGTATCACTATACCGCCTGATTCGCACTTCCTGCTTAGAATTGCTTTTGCTATTCTGGGTCTTTTATTTTTCCATATGAATTTCATGATTGCTTTATCCATTTCTACAAGAAATGCCGTTGGGATTTTGATTGGCATTGCATTAAACCTATAGAGAACTTTTGGTAATATCGCCATTTTGATGATGTTAGTTCTGCCAATCCATGAACAGGGTATATTTTTCTATCTTCTAAGATCTTCTTCTACTTCTCTTTTTAGGGTTTTGTAGTTTTCATTGTATATATCTTTCACCTCTTTTGTTAGGTTGATTCCCAAGTATTTTATTTTTTTTGAGGATATTGCGAATGGAGTGTTTTTCCTCATTTCCGTTTCAGAAGTTTTGTCGCTGATATACAGAAATGCCTTTGATTTATGCGTGTTGATTTTATATCCTGCCACTTTGCTGAATTCATTTATTAGTTCTAGTAGTTTTTTTGTAGACCCTTTTGGGTCTCCTAGGTATACAATCATGTCATCTGCAAATAGTGATAATTTAAGTTCTTCCTTTCCTATTTTTATGCCTTTAATTTCTTTCATCTGTCTAATTGCTCTGGCCAGTGTTTCGAGAACTATATTGAATAGAAGTGGTGATAGAGGGCATCCCTGTCTTGTTCCAGATTTTAGGGGGAATGCCTTCAATTTTTCTCCATTGAGAATGATGCTAGCCTGAGGCTTAGCATAGATAGCTTTTACAATGTCGAGGTAAGTTCCTGTTATCCCTAGTTTTTCTAATGTTTTGAACATAAAGGGATGCTGTACTTTGTCGAATGCTTTTTCTGCGTCTATTGAGATGATCATATGGTTCTTATTTTTAAGTCTATTGATGTGGTGAATAACATTTATTGATTTCCGTATATTGAACCATCCTTGCATCCCAGGGATGAATCCTACTTGATCATGGTGCACAATTTTTTTGATGTGCCTTTGTATCCGATTCGCCAGAATTTTATTGAGGATTTTTGCATCTAGGTTCATCAGAGATATTGGTCTGTAGTTTTCTTTCTTTGAGGTGTCTTTGTCTGGTTTCAGAATCAGGGTGATATTGGCCTCATAGAATGAATTTGGCAGAGCTCCTTCTTTTTCTATTTCCTGAAATAACTTGAAAAATATTGGTATTAATTCTTCCTTAAAGGTTTTGTAAAACTCTGCTGTATACCCATCCGGTCCTGGGCTTTTCTTGGTTGGAAGTCTTTTGATTGCTTCTTCTATTTCATCTATTGTTATTGGTCTGTTTAAGTTGTGAGAATACTCCTGACTCAGTCTGGGCAAATCATATGACTTAAGGAATTTATCGATGTCTTCACTATCTTCTATTTTATTGGAATATAGGTTTTCAAAATAATTTCTAATTGTCTTCTGTATTTCTGTAGCGTCTGTTGTGATATGGCCTTTTTCATCCCGTATATTAGTAATTTGAGTTCTCTCTCTTCTTCTCTTCGTTAGCATAGATAAGGGTCTGTTGATCTTATTTATTTTTTGAAAGAACCAACTTTTAGTTTTGTTAATTTTTTCAATGGTTTCTTTTGTTTCAATTTCGTTGATTTCCGCTCTAATTTTAATTATTTCTTGCCTTCTGCTACATTTGCTGTTGTTTTGCTCTTCCTTTTCTAGGGCTTTGAGATGAAGTGTGAGCTCATTTATTTGTTGGTTTTTCCTTTTTTTGAGGAATGACCTCCAAGCAATGAATTTCCCTCTTAAAACTGCTTTCATTGTGTCCCATAGATTCCGATATGTTGTGTCTGTATTTTCATTTATCTCTAAGAATTTTTTGATTTCCTCCTTTATGTCTTCTGTAACCCATTGATCATTCAGTAACATATTGTTCATTTTCCATGTGATGTAGGATTTTTCCTTCCTTCTTTTATCATTGATTTCCAGTTTCATTCCATTATGATCAGATAAAATGCATGGTATTATCTCCACCCCTGTATATTTACTGAGGGTTGCCCTATGGCATAATATATGGTCTATTTTTGAGAAGGATCCATGTGATGCTGAGAAAAAAGTATATCCACTTGATGATGGTTGATATATTCTATATATGTCAGTTAAGTCTAGGTTGTTGATTGTGATATTGAGTTCTATAGTTTCTTTATTCAGCTTTTGTTTGGAGGATCTGTCCAATTGTGAGAGAGGTGTGTTGAAGTCACCCATAATTATTGTGTTGTGGTCTATTTGATTCTTGAACTTGAGAAGAATTTGTTTTATGAACGTCGCAGCACCATTATTTGGTGCATAAATATTGATAATTGTTATGTCTTGTTGGTGAATGGTTCCTTTTAACAGTATATAATGTCCTTCCTTATCCCTTTTGATTAATTTAGTCTTGAAGTCAATTTTATTCGATATGAGGATGGCCACCCCTGCTTGCTTATGAGGACCGTGTGCGTGGTATATTTTTTCCCAACCTTTCACCTTCAGCCTGTGTATGTCTTTTGCAATCATATGTGTCTCCTGGAGGCAGCATATTATTGGATTTGTTTTTTTTAATCCATGTTACCAGCCTATGTTGTTTTATTGGAGAGTTTAAGCCATTAATGTTTAGAGTTACTATTGATATATGGT
Organism: Marmota flaviventris; assembly: GCF_047511675.1. Taxonomy (NCBI): domain Eukaryota; kingdom Metazoa; phylum Chordata; class Mammalia; order Rodentia; family Sciuridae; genus Marmota; species Marmota flaviventris. The sequence continues at coordinate 129,654,260 of NC_092499.1, forward strand.
TTGTACTTCCAGCCATGTTTGATTATTTATCTTGGTTTGTGTTAGTTTTATGGTTAGGGTTAGAGTTAGGGTTACATTAGGCTTAGGGTTATTTATAGGGTTAAGGTTAGGGTTAGAGTTAGGGTTAGGGTTAGGTTTAGGGTCAGGATTAGGTTCAGTGTTAGGGTTATGGTTAGTTTCAGGTTAGTGTTAGGGTTAGTGTTAGGGTTAGGTTTAGGGTTACAATTAGTATTCGTGTTAGGGTTAGGTTTAGGGTTAGGGTTAGTGTTACATTTAGGGTTAGGGTTAGGGTTAGGATTAGTGTTTGGGTTAGTGTGAGACTTAGATTTAGGGTTAGTGTTAAGGTTAGAGTTAGGTTTAGTGTCATGTTTAGGATTAGGGTTACGGTGAGGCTTAGGGTTTGTGTTAGGGTACGGTTATGGATGGGTTAGAGTAAGTGTTTGGGTTAGGGTTAGGGTTAAGTTTAGGGTTAGGATTAGGATTAGGTTTAGGTTTAGGGTTAGAATTAGGGTTTCTGTTAGAGTTAAAGATACTGTTAGCATTAGCGTTAGGGTTTGTGTTAGGGTTAGGTTTAGGGTTTGTGTTAGGGTAAGGATTAGGATTAGTGTTAGGGTTAGGGCTTAGGTTATTGTTAAGGTTAGGTTTAGGTTTAGGTTAGAGTTAGGGTTATTGTTAGGGTTAGGGTTAGGTTTAGGTTTAGGGTTATTTATAGAGATAGGTTAGTGATAGTGATAGGATAAGCGTTAGGGTTAGCATTAGGGTTAGAGATAGGGTTAATGTTAGGTTTAGATTTAAGTTTAGAGATAGTGTTAGGGTTAGGATTAGATTTAGGTTTGGTTTAAGCTTAGTGTTAGGGATAGGGTTAGGGTAAGGGTTAGTATAAGTTTCAGGTTAACTGTTAGGGTAAGTTTTAGGGTTAGGTCTAGGGTTATGGTTAGAATTAGTGTTAGTGTAGGGTTAGGCTTAGGGTTAGTGTTAGGGATAAGGTTAAAGTTAGTGTTATGGTTAGGGTTAGGATTTGTCTTAGAGTTATGGTTAGGATTATTTTAAGGTTCCAGTTATGGTTAGGATTAGGGTTAGTGTTAGGGTTAGGGTTAAGGTTAGGTTACTGTTAGGGTTCAGTAGAAGGTTAGAGTTAGGGTTAGTGTTAGGGTTAGGTTTAGGGTTATATTTAGGTTAGGGTTAAGGTTAGGTTTTGGGTTCGTGTTAAAGTTAAGTTGAGGGTTAGTGTTAGCTTTAAGTTTAAATTTAGGATTATGGTTAGGGAAGTGCTAGGGTTATGGTTAGGGTTATAGTTATGTTTAGGTTTAGTGTTAGGATTATTGTTAGGTTTAGGTTTAGCTTTAGGTTTAGAATTGGGGTTATTTTATGGTTAGAGATAGGGTTAGGGTTAGGATATGTGTTCGGGTTAGGGTTAGAGTTAGGGTTAAAGTTAGGGTTAGTGTTAGTGTTAGGATTAATGTTAGGGTTATGGTTAGAGTTAGGGTTGCTGTTAGGTTTAGATTAGGGTTAAGGTTATGGTTTGTGTTAGGATTAGGGTCATGTTTAGTGTTAGGGTTACAATTAGGTTTAGGGTTAGGGTAAAATTTAGGGTTAGGGTCAGGGTTAAGATCAGAGTTAGTGTTAGTATTAGAATTAGGGTTAGGGTTAGTTTTAGGTTTAGGGTTTAGGTTGGTGTTAGCTTTAGGTTTACGGTTTGTGTTGGGGTTACAGTTAGGGTTATGGTTAGGGTTATGATAAAGTTTAGGATTACGGTTAGATTTAGGTTTAGGGTTAGGGTTAGGTTAGGGTTAGGGTTAGGTTTATTTTTAGTGTTAGGGTTAGGGTAAGGGTTAGGGTTAAGGATAGGGTTTAAGTTAAATTAGGGTTAAGGTGAGGTTTATAATTCGTGTTAGGATTAAGGTTAGGATTGTGTTAGGTTTAGGTTTAGGGTTAGGGTTAGGGTTAGTGTTAGAGTTAGTTTTATGGTTAGGTTCAGGGTTAGTGTTATGGTTAGGGTTAGGTTTAGGGTTACGGTTAATGTCAGGTTAGGGTTAGTGTTAGGTTTTGGGTTAGGGTTAGGGTGAGACTTACAGTTAGTGTCAGGATTAGGGTTAGTTTTAGATTTAGGGTTGTTAGGGTTAGGGTTAGGGTTAGGTTAAGGTTAGTGTTTAATTTAGGGTTAGTGTTAGGGTTATGGTTAGTGTTAGTGTTACAGAGAGGGTTAGTGTTTGGGTTATGTTCGGGTTAGGATTAGGGTTAGGGTTCGTGTTAGGGTTATGGTTAGGGTTAATGTCAGGTTTAGCTGTAGGGTGAGAATTAGAGTTAAAATTAGGCTTACTGTTAGTGTTAGTATTAGGGTTAGGGTTAGAGTTAGTGTTAGGTTTAGGGTTAGGTTTAGAATTAAGTTTACTGTTAGTGTTAGGGTTATGGTTAGGATTATTTAGGGTTAGGCTAGGGTTAGGGTTCATGTTAGGGTTAGTGTTAGTGTTAGTGTTAGTATTAAGGTTAGGGTTAGGGATGGGGTTAGCGTTAGTGTTTGGGTTTGGGTAATATTTAGGTTTAGAGTTAGTGTTGGGGTTTGAATTCGGGTTAGTATTAGGTTTAGCATTTGGATAAGGGTTAGGGTTAGAGTTAGGGTTCGGGTGAGGGTTAGGGTTAGGGTTAGGTAAGGGATAGCCTTAGGTTAGGCTTAAGGTTATGATTTGGGTAAGTGTTTGTGTTAGAATTAGGGTTTGGGTTGGGGTTAATGTAACATTAGGGTTAGGATAATGGTGAGGGTTAAGATTAGGATTCGGGCTAAGCCTAGGTTTAGGGTTATTGTTAGTGTTATGGTTAGGGTTCGGGTTATGTTTAGGTAAGGGTTAGGTTTAGGGTTAGGGTTATGGTTAGGATCAGATTTAGGTTTAAGTTTAGGGTTAGGGTTAATATTTAGTTTTGGTATTAGGGTTAGTGTTAGTATTAGGGTTAGCATTAGGTTATCGTTTGTGATAGGGTTAGGATTTGGTTTAGGATTTGTGTTATGGTTATGGGTTGGGACAGTTTTATGGTTAGTATTAGGGTTAGAATGAGGCTTAGGGTTAGTTTTACGGTAAGGTTAGGGTTAGGGTTAGTGTTAGGGTTAGGGATAGGGTTAGGGTTAGTGTTATGGTTAGGGTAGAGTTAGGGTTCAGATTAGTGTTAGGTTTAGGTTTAAGGTTAGGGTTATGGTTAGTATAGCATTAGGGTTGGGGTAGGAGGGTTTAGATTTAGGTTTGAATTAGTGTTAGGGTTAGAGTTAGGGTTAGGGTTATGGTTATGTAAGGGTTAGGGTTAAGATTAGCTTAGGATTAGGGTTATGGTTTGGGTTAGAGTTTTTGTTAGGCTTGGGATTAGACATAAAGTTACTTTAGGGTTAAAATTAGGGTTTGGTTTTGGGTTAGTGTTAGGGATAGTGTTAGGTTTAGGTTTAGATTTATTCTTAGGGTGATGGTTAGGTTTAGGGTTAGTGTTACGGTTAGGGTAAGTGATATTTTTAGGGTTAGGTTTAGGGTTGGGGTTACTGTTAGGTTTTGGTTTAGGTTTATGGTTAGGGTTCGAGTTAGGGTTAGGTTTAAGGTTCAGGATAGGTTAGGGTTAATTTTTGGGTTAGGATTACTGTTAGAGTTAGTGTTACAGTTAGGATTAGGGTTAAGGTTAGGTTAGTTTTAGTATTACAGTTAGGGTTATGGTTAGGGTTAGTTTTGTGGTTAGAATTAGAGTTAGAGTTAGGGTCTGGGTTATGTTTAGGGTTAGTTTTAGAGTTACAGTTAGGATTGCGGTTAGGTTTAGTGTTTGGTTTAGAGTTATGGTTTGTGTTACGGTAAGTGTTGTGGTTAGGGTTTGTGTTAGGGTTAAAGTTAGATTTAGGTTTTGGGTTATGGTTAGTAAGAGGGTTAAATTGAGGCGTAGGTATAGAATTTGGGTTAGTTTTAGAGTTACAGGTAGGTTAGGGATTGGGTTAGTGTTAGGTTTAGGATTAGGGTCAGGGTTAGGGTTAGGGTTAGTGTTAGGATTAGTGTTAGGGTTAGTGTGAGGTTTAGTGCTAGGGTTTGGGTTTAAGTTAGGAAACGATTAGGGTTAGTGTTATGTTAGGGTTAGCACTATGTTTTGGGTTAGGATTTTTTTTAGTGTCACGGTTAGGTTTAGGGTTAGTGTTACTTTAGGCTTAGGGTTAGAGTTAGAGTTAATATTAGGGTTAGGGTTAGTGTTCCATTAGGGATAGGATTAGTGTCAGGTAAATGGTTAAGGTTAGGGTGAGGTTTAGGGTTAGTGTTAGGGTTAGGGTTAGGATTGAGGTTAGGGTTATGTTTAGGGTTAGGTTAAGGTTAGGGTTTGGTTTAGATTTTGTGTTAGTGTTAGGGTTAAAGTTAGTGAAGGTTAGTGTTAGGGATAGGTTCCGGTTAGGGTTAAGGTTTGAGTTCGTGTTAGGGATAGGCTTAGGGTAAGTGTTAGGTTTAGGTTTAGGGTGAGGTTTAGAGTTAGAGTTATTGTTAGTGTTAGGTTAGTTTTAAGGTTAGGGTTAGGGTTAGTGTTATGGTTAGAGTTAGGGTTAGGATTTGGTTTAGTGTTAGGGTTAGAGTTATGATTAGGGTTTTGTTAGGGTTAGCTTAAGGTTAGGGTTTGGGTGAGGGTTCATGTTAATGTAAGGGTTGGGGTTATTGTTAGGTTTAGGTTTGGGGTTAGTGTTAGGGTTAGGGTTAGGGTTAGGGTTAGGTTTAGTGTAAGGTTTTTGTTTAGATTTAAAGTTAGTGTTAGAATTAAAGTTAGTGTTAGTTTTAGTGTTAGGGATAGAGTTAGGTTTAGTTTTAGTGTTACGTTTAGGGTTAGGTTTAGGGTTAGGGTTCGTTTTAGGGTTAGTTTTAGCGTTATGTTTAGGGTTAGGGTTAGTGTTAGAGTTACGGTTAGTGTTAGAGTTAAAGTTAGGATTAGGGTTAGTTTTAGAGTTAAGGTTACGGTTTGGGTTAGGATAAGGTTTAGGGTTTGCATTAGAGTTACGGTTACAATTTGTGTTAGTGTTAGGGTTAGGGTTATGGGTAGTGTTAGGGTTAAAGTTATGGTTTGTGTTAGAGTTATGGTTAAGGTTATGGTTACTGTTATGGTTATGGTAAAAATTAGGATTAGGATTACGTTTAGGATTAGGGGTAGGACTAGGGTTAGGGTTAGTGTTAGTTTTAGGTTAGGGTTAGTGTTAGATTTAGGTTGAGGTTGAGGGTTACAGTTAGGTTGAAGGTTAGGTTTATGGTTAGGAAAAGTGATAGGGTTATGGTTAGGGTTAGGGTGAGTGTTAGGTTTAGGCTTAGGGTTAGGGTTAGGTTTATTGTTAGTGTTAGTGTTAGGGTTATGTTTTGTGTTAGTGTTGGGATTAGGTCTAGAGTTAGGGTTAGTTTTAGGTTTTGGGATAGGTTTAGTTAGGGTTAGAGTTAGGATTAGGGTTACTGTTAGGGTTAGTGTTAGGGTAATGGTTAGGATTCGGTTTAGGTTTAGTGTTCGGGTTAGTGTCAGCTGTAGCATTAGGGTTTGGGTTAGTGATAGGGTTAGGTTTAGGGTTGGGCTTAGGGTGAGTGATAGGGTTAGGTTTAGGGTTAGGGATAGGTTTAAGTTTAGTGTTAGTGTTAGTGTTAGGGTTAGGGTTAGTGTTAGAATTAGGGTTAGGGTTAGGTTTAGGTTTATCATTAGGTTTAGGGTTATTGTTAGGGTTAGGGTTAGGGTTCATGTAAGGTTTAGGGTTAGGGTTATGGTTAGTGTTAGTGTTAGGGTTAGGGTTATGTATAGTGTTTGGTTTATGGATAGGTTTAGGGTTAGTGTTAGGGTTAGAATTAGTGTTAGTGTTATGGATAGGGTTTGAATTAGGGTTAGGCTCAGTGTTAGGGTTAGTTTTGGGGTTAGGGTTAGTGTTACAGTAAGTGTTAATGTTACAGTAAGTTTTAGGATAAGTGTTATTTTATGATTAAGTTAAGGTTATGGTTATGGTTAGTTTTAGAGTTAGGATTTGTTTTGGGATTAGGGTTACGGTTAGTGTTCGTATTTGGTTAGGGTTAGGTTTAAGATTATTGTTAGGGTTAGGGTAAGATTTAGGGTTAGTGTTAGGGTTAATGTTAGGTTTATGGGTAGGTTTAAGGTTAGTGTTAGTGTTAAGGTTAGGGTTAGGCTTAGGGTTAGTTTTAGAATTAGGTGTAGGTTTTAGTGTTAGGGTTAGGTTTAGGATTAGTGTTAAGTTTAGGGTTGGGTTTAGCTTTAGTTTTAGGGATAGGTTTAGCTTTCGTGTTAAGGATAGGTTTAGGGTTGGGTTTAGGGTTAGTGTTAGGTTTAGGGTTAGTGTTAGTGTTAGGTTTAGGGTTAGGTAAGTGTTAGAGTTAGAATTAGGTTAGGGTCAGGATTATGGTTTAAGGTAGGGTTTGTGTTAGGTTTAGGGTTAGAGTTAGTGTCAGTGTTAATGTTAGGGTTAGGCTTAGTGTTAGTATAAATGTTGGGATTAGGGTTAGTTTTAGGGTTAGTGTTGAGTTTTGGGTTAGGGTTTGGTTTACGGTTAGGGTTAATGGTATGGTTTTTGGTTATTGGTTAGCTAAAATGGAATGGTTAGCTGAAATGCTAACACTTATGCAAAACCTAACACTGACACTAACCCTAGGCCTAACCCTAATCCTAGTCCTACTTCTAACCTTTACCCTAGTCCTAACCTTACCTCTAACCCTATTCATTACCCTAAAGATAAGCCTTACCCAAATGCTAACCCTAGGCCTAACGCTAACACTATTGCTAACACTAACTCTATTCATTACTCTAAATCTATCCTGAACCCTAAACCTAACCCTATCAATTATCCTAACCTGGACCCTAACCCTATCCCTATAGCTAATTCAAGTCTTAACCTTAAATCTTAACATAAACCAAACCCTATTAGAACCCTGACCCTAATAATATACCTAGCTTTAAACCTGACCCTTAACCTAAACCTAACCCTTACACTAGACCTAGCCATAACCTAACCCTAAAACTAACCATAAACATAAAACCAAACCTGACATTAACCCCAGCCCTAATCCTAGCCCTAACCCTAACACAAACACTAGTCCTCATCTTAGGCCTATACCTGCCTTAATCCTAACCCAAACACTAACTCTAGCCCTATCTCTAATTTTAACCCTCGCCCTAGACATGAACTTAGGTATAACCTCATTTTCCCGCTAACCTATCACTAACCCTAACCGTAACACTAATCATATCTCTAGCCATAACCATAGGCCTAACCCTAACACTAACCCTAGCACTAATCCTAGCCCTAATTTAACCCTTGCCCTAACTCTACCCCTAACCTTGGCCTAAGACTAACTCTAACTTTCCCCCAGCCCTATTTCTAGTTTGAACCATATCCATTAAAATAAACCTAAGACAAGCCCTAACCTTAGCCCTAACCCTAGCTCTAGACCCTACCCTATATCTAACCATAACTCTACATTTGACCCTAACCCTAAGCCTAATCCTCAACCTACCACTAGACCTAACACTATTGCTAATCCTAAAACTAACCATAACCACAACCTTATCCCTTAAAACCGAGCCATTCCTTTAACCCTAAATGTTAATCTAATCCTAACCCTAACCCTAAACCTAGCCATAACCTTCTAGCTCTAATTCATGTGCTGGTTCTAAAATTAACCCTGACTCTGACTTATATTCTAACACTAACCTTAGTTCTAAATATCTCACTAACACTAAAGATAATGCTAACACTAGATCTAGACTGAATACTAACTCTAATCATAACCTTAGTTCTTATATTAGCCATAGCCCTTACCCTAGCCCTAAACCTAACAGGAAAACTAGCCCTAATCTAAGCCCTAACCCTAGAAGTAAACCTAAATATAAACCTAGCCCTAGCCCTAATCCTAACCCTAACCCTAGCTCTACTTCTATCACTTAACCTTATACAAACCCTATCCATAATGCTAACCTTAGTCCTAATCCCAATCCATAATCTAATCCAAACCATATCCCTATTACTAGTCCTAACCCTAGCCCTCATTCTATCTCTAACCCTAACTCAAATCTTTACCCTAACACAAACACTCAGTATAAATCTGACCCTAACCCTAAGCCAAACCCTAAAACTAGACCTGAGTAAACTTATACCTAAATCTAACCTTAACACTAGCCCTAGACCTAAGCCTAATCCTAAATATAGTCATAACTCTAGACCTAGACCTAAAAAAACCTGAGCCCTAGCCCTAACATAATCCTTAACCTAAAGCAAACACTAATCCCATCCCTGGACCTAACTCTAGTCCTAATTCTGCCTTTCACATTAAACCTAACTCTAACCTGAACACTAACTCTATCACTAACACTGAACCTAGCTCTAAACCTGAACCTAACCCCAAACCTAAACCTAACACTGTACATACACATAACCCTAACCCTAAAACTAGCTCTAATCAGAACCCTAGATAATGCATTACACATAGCCTTAACCCTGGGCCTAAACGTAGCACAAAACCTAGCCCTAATTCAAGGCCTAAACCTTACCCTAACCATAACCATAATCCTAAATGTAGCCCTAACCCTAAACCTCACCTACACATAACCCTAGGTCAAAGCCTAACCCTTAGCCTAAACATAACCCTAGCCCTATTCCTAAACATAAACCTAACCTAAGCCCTAATCCTAACTTTAACCCTAGTACTAACATTAGTTCTAACCCTAACATTACCCTAACCCTAACCCTAATAATAACCCTAGCCCCAAACGTAACCCTATCCCTAACCCTAATCTTAAAAATAACCCTCGACCTAACCCTAAACCTAACTCTTGCAATAAACTTAACCCTAACCCTTACCAAAAATAAAAACTAAACCTATCCCTAAAGCTAAATTTAACCATAACCTAAACTTAATCCTAAACCTAATCTTACATCGAATCCAATACATTACTCTAAAACTAACCCTAACCCTAATGAAAACACTAGCACTTACCCCAACCCTAACCCTAACCATAATCATAACCCTAACCTGACCTAACACTAAACCTAACACTCCCCCTAGCCCTATCTGTAGCTTAAATCCTAACCCTTACCCTAACCCTAACACTAGTCTTAGCCCTAACCATAACGTTAACTCTAGCCCTAACCCTAACACTAAACCTAGCCCTAATCCCAGCACGAATTTAGCCCTATCCCTATCCCTGGACCTAACCCTAGAATTAAGACTAACTATAATTCTCACACAAGACCTATTCCTACTGTTAACCATATCTCTTACCATAACCTTAACCCAAGCTCTAACCCTAGTAATAACCCTTGCACTATCCTTAGTCCTATCACTAACTCTACATAGAAACCTATCTCTAAACCTAACCCTCAGCCAAACCCGGAAACTAGCTCTAACCCTAATTCTGATCCTAAAATTAGCCATAACCCTAACCCTAAAACAAAACCGAGCCATAACCCTAACACTAACCCTTACCCTAGACCAAATCCTAACCCTACACCAGCCCTAACCCTAGCCCTAATTTGAAACCTAACCCTAACCCTAAACATAACCATGACCCTGACTCATATCCAAATACTAAATCTAGCTCTAAACATCACCCTAAACTAAACCCTAACCCTAAAACTAGCCCTAGCCCCAAACCTAACCCTAAAACTAACCCTAATCGTAGCCCTAGTTCTTACAATAACCATAACCATAACACTAGCCCTAACCCTAATACAAACCTACCCTAATCCAAGCCCTAACACGATCTTTAACCCTAAATCTAACCCTAACCCTGGTCCTAACCCTAGCTCTCACCCTATCCCTTAACCTAAGCAAAACCCTCACCCTAATGCTAACCGTATTCTTAGCACTAATCCTTAGCCTAAACAAAACCCTAAGTCTATAAATAGTCCTAACCCTATCCTTCATTCTACATCTAACCATAACCCAAACCATAACCCTATCCCTGATCATTATTCTGACCCTAACACTAATATTAGGTCTAAATCTAAACCTAACCCTAAACTGAACACTAACACTAGCCCTACTGGTAACCTTATACCTAAACCTAGCCCTAATACTAGCCCTAGACCTAAACCTAATCCTAAATATAGCCATAACTATAGCTCTAGACCTAAAAACAAACTAGACCTAGCCATAACAATAACCCTTAACCTAACCCAAACTCTAACCCTACATCTAGACCTAACCCTAGTCCTAATTCTGGCTTTAACCCTAACCATTACCCTACCCAAAAACTGTCCCTGACACTAACACTAACCCTAGCTCTAAACTTCACCCTAACCCTAAAACTAATCCGACAACTACACCTAGCCCTAGCATTAACCATAAAACTAATCCTAAAAATTACACTAGTTCTTAAATTAGCCATAGCCCTAACCTATCAAAAAACCTAGCCCTAATCCAAGCCCTACCTTAGCTTTAACCCTGAAGATAACACTAACAATAACCCTAGCCCTAATCATAACCCTAAGCCTAACCCTAGACCTAATTCTAACCATAACCCTAGCCCTAACCCTTTCTCTAACCCTATTCATTACCCTAAGATAACTATAATCCTTATGCTAACCCTAGGTGGGACCCTAATCCTAGCACTAGCCTTAACCCTGTCCTTTAACCTACACCTAACCTGAACCCTAAACCTAACTGTGTCATTACCCAATCCCTAAAGATAAGACTAATTTGAACCCTAAACCTAAACCTTAACCTAACACAAACCCTAAACTTGACCTTGACTCAAATAATACAGCTCTAAACCTGACCCTAACAAGAAACCTATCCATAGACCTAGCCATAAGTCTAACCCTAAAACTATTCCTAACCATACACTAAACCTGACATTAGCCCTAGCTCTAATCCTAGCCCTAACCCTAATACAAAACTTAGTCCACATCCTCACCATGACCTCACCTTAATCATAACACTAACCCTAACGTTAACCCTAACCTTAATCCTAATTCTCACCCTAGTCCTCAAACTAGCTATATTCTCATCCCTTACCCTAAACCTAAACTTAACCCTAAATCTAACACTAACCCTAGCCCTAACCCTAGGCCTAACCCTAACATTAAGCCTAGCCCTAATTCAAGCCCTAATTTAGCCTTATCCCTAACCCTAACCCTAGCCCTAAGACTAACTCTAACTCTCACACTAGCCCTATACCCAGGTCTAACCCTGTCCCTTACCATCACCATATACCTATCCCTAAATGTAGCCCTACCCTAGCTCTATACTTAGCCCTATCTCAAAACCTAGATCTAACCCTAACTCTAAATTTAACCCTAACCCTAAGACTAAATCTAGCCATAACTCTACTCTTATCCCTAATCATTAACCTAAGCCTAAATCTCACACTTACACTAGCCCTAACACTAAGACTAATCTTAAAATTAGTCCTAACCCTACTGCTAGCCCTAAAACAAAACCGAGTCATAGCCCTAACCTTAACCTTTAACCTAAACCAAACCCAACCCTACACCTAGCCCTAACCCTATCCCTAATGATAGTCTAATTCTAACCCGAAAACTAACCCTGACCCTGATTCTGACCCTAACACTAACCCTGGCTCTAAACATCATCATCCCCGTAAACCTAACCTTAACACTAGACCTAGACCTAACACTAACCCTATAACTAGCTGTAATCATAAACCTACTTCATACATTAGTGGTAGCCTTAACCCTAGCCCTAAACTAACCCCAAAACTAGCCTTAATCTGAGTCCTAAACCTAGCTTTAGCCCTAAACTTAAACTTAACACTAACCCAAACACTAGCCCTAGTCCTATATATAACCCTAGCAGTAACATTATGGCTAACCCTATCCATTACCCCAATGATAACCCTAACCCTTATGATAAACCTAGGCCTAACCCTAACCCTATATATTACATTAAACCAAACCTAAACCCTAAACCTAACCCTGTCATTACCCTAACCCTAAATCTAACACTAATTCAAGCCCTGCACCTAAACACTAACTTAACCCAAACCCTAATTCTAAACCTAATTCTAAAAATAACCCTAGATCTAAACCTGACCCTAACCAACAACTTAACCATTACACTGGACCAAGCCATAAACCTAACACTAAATCTATCCCTAAATGTAACCCTAGACCTGACATTAGCCATAGCCCTAATACTATCCCTAAACCCAAAACAAATTCTAGTCCTCATTGTAGCACTAAACATAGCCTTAATCATAACCCTAACCCTAACCCTAGTTCTAACCCTAATACTAACCTTTGAGCTTGCCCTAAACCTAGCTATAACCACATACTTATCCTAAACTAAACTCTAACTCTAACCCTAACCATAATGGTAACCCTTGTCTTATTCTTAGCCCTAGCACTAACCCTAGATCAAAACCTAACTCTAAATCTAACCTTAACTCCATGCCTAAGCCTAATTCTAAAACTAGCCACAACACTAGCCCTAACATAACCATAGCCATAATTTAGCCCTATCCCTAAACCTAACCCTAACCCTAGCCCTAAGACTAACTCTCTCACACTAGCCCTATCACTCGTTCTTAACCCTGTCCCTTACCATAACCCTAACCCTAGCCCTACCCCTAGTGCTAACCCTTGCCCTATTCTTATCCCTAGCACTAACCTTAGGCAAAACGTAACTCTAAATCTAGCCATAACTCAAAGCCTAAGGCTAGCCCTAACACTATCCCAAACTATAACACTAATCCTAAAAAGAACCCTAACCCTAGCCCTAGCCCTAAAAAAAAAAACCGAGCCATAGCTCTAACCCTAACCATTATTCTAAACCAAATCCTAACCTAACACCTAGACATAACCCTAGCCCTAATTTGAGTTGGAAGCTGAACCCTAAAACTAACCCTGCACCTGACACTGACCCTAACACTTTCTAGCTCTAAACATCACTCTAACCCTAAACCTAACCCTAACATTAAACCTAGCACTAAAACCCTAAAACTAGCCCTAATTGTAAACCTAGTACTTACATTAGCTGTAATCCTAAGCCTAGCCCTAACACAACCCAAAACCTAACCCTAATCAGAGCCCTAACCCTAGATTTAAATCTAACGTAACCCTAACACTAGCCCTAATTGTAACCATAAATTTAGCCTTAAATTGATCTCTAACTCTATCCATTACCATAACCTTAACCCTAACCATAATGATAACCCTAGGCATAAACCTAACCCTATCACAAATCCTAACCCTTCCATTACCCTAAACCTAACCTGAATCCTAAACCTAACCATATCATTACCCTAAACCTAATCCTAAAACTAATTCAAGCCCAATCTTGAAACATTAACCTATCCCAAACTGTAACCCAGACCTTGACCCTAATAATACCCCTGGCTCTAAACTTGACCATAACCAAACACCTAACCCATAGCCTAGACGCAGCCATAACCTAATTCTAAAACTATCTTTAACCATAATTCTGGACCTGAAATTAGCCCTAGCCCTAATACTATCCCGAACCCTAAAAACACACCTAGCCCTCATCCTGTCCTAAACCTAGCCTTAATCATGACCCTATTTCTAGCCCTACACCTAACCCTAATTCTAACCCTCACCCTACCTCTAAAGCTAGCTATAATGTCATCCCTTACCCTAAATTTAAACCTAACCATAACTCTAACCCTAGGCTTAAGCTAAACACAAAACCTAGCCCTAATCCTAGCCCTAATTTAGTCTATCTCTAACCGTATTCTAACACTAGCCCTAAGACTAACTCTAAATCTTGCCCTAGCCCTATACCTAGTTTTATCCCTATCTGTTACCGTAAACCTAACACTAGCCCTAACACTTGCCCTAAATTTTGATCCCAGCCCTAACCCTAACTCTAACACTAGCCCTAAGCCTAATGATAATTGTAAAACTAGCCCTAACCCTAATCCTAGCAGTGAACCAAAACTGAATGATAGCCCTAACCCTAAACTTTAAGTTAAACCAAACACTAACACTACACCTAGACCTAAACCTAGCCTTAATTTGAGTCTTAAGCCTCACCTTAAAACTAATCCTGACCCTGACTCATATCCTAACACTCACCCTAGCTCTAAACACCGCCCTAAACTCAAACCAAACACTAACATTAACAATAGCCCTAATTCGAGTCTTAACCTTAACCTATAACTAACCTTGACCCTGACTCCTGTCCTAACAAGAAACGTAGCTATTAATATTACCCTAACCTTAAACCTAACCCTAGCACTCAACCTACCCCTAACCCTAACCCTAAAACTAACCCTAATGGTAACCCTAGTTCTTACATTAGCCATTACCTTAATCCTAGCCTTAACCCTGACAAAAAACTAGTCCTAAGCTAAGCGCTAAACCTAGCTTTAACTCTAACTCTAACCCTAACCATAGCCCTAATCCTAGATCTAAATCAATCCCTTACCCTAAGCGAAACCCTAAGCCTAAGAGTAACCCTAGACCTATCCCTAGTCCTTTGACTAACCAAAACCCTAATCCTATTAATAGTCCTAACCCTAGCCTTCATTTTAGCTCTAACACTATCCCAAAACCTAACCCTAATCCTGACCCTTATTCTGACCCTAACACTAAACCTAGGTCTAACTCTAAGCCCAAGCCTAACCCAAAATTTTCCATAATCCTATCCTTAGAACTAACTCTGAACATAACTCTCAGCCTAGCCCTAATCATAGCTAAGAACCCAAACTTTATGCTAAACATAACCTTAAACCTAATCCTAGTTCTAACCCTCAGCTTAACCCTAACACAAGACTTAATCCTAACTATAACCCTAGCCCTAAACTTAACTCTAACTGTATCCATTACCCTAAAAATAACCCTTACCACAATGCTAACCCTAGCCCTATCACTTTCCCCAAACCTATCAATTACCCTAAACCTACCCAGAACCCTAAACCTAACAAAATCATTACACTAACCCTAATCCTAATGCCTATTCAAGCCCTAACCTAACCTCAAACCTAAACCAAACCCTAACACTGACCTGTGACCCTAATAATTCCCTTAGCTCTAAACCTGACTCTTACTCTACCTAACCCTTACACTAGACTTAGCCATAAACCTAACCCTAAAACTATTCCTAACCTTAAACCTAGACCTGATATTAACCCTAGACTTAATCCTAGACCTAACCATAACAAAACACTAGTCCTTATACTAGCCCTAAACATAGCCTTAATTTTATCCCTAACCCAATCCCTAGGCCTAACCCTAACACTAACCCTAGCCCTAATCTTAGCCCTAATTTAGCCCTATCCCTAACCCTAATCCTAACTCTAGCCCAAAGACTAACTCTACCTCTCACCCTAACCCTAAACCTAGTTCTAACTGTATCCCTTACTAGAATCCTAATCCTAGCCTTAACCCTTGGTGTAGCCTAGCCCTATTCATACCCCTGGTCATTACCCTAGATCTAACCCTAACTCTAAATCTAACCCTAACCCTAATCCTAAACCTAAACATAACACTAGCCCTAAGACTAATGCTCATCCTAAAACTAGCTCTAACCCTAGCTCTAGCCCTAAAACAAACCCTAACCCTACACTTAGCCCTAACCATATCCCTAATTCTAGTCCAAACCCTAACCTGAAAAGTAACCCTTACCCTGACTCTGACCCTAACACTAACCCTGGCTCTAAACTTCATCATCACTGTAAACCTCAAACTAACACTAGACCTAGCTCTAACCCTAACCCTATAACTATAACCCTACTTCATACATTAGCCGTAGGCTTAACCCTAGCCCTAACCTAACCCAAAACCTAGCCTTAATCCGAGTCCTAAACCTATCTTTAACCCTAAACATACACCTAACCATAACCAAAAACTAGCCCTAATCCTATACATAACCCTATCCCTAAACTTAGGTCTAAACCTATCCATTACACGAACAATAACCCCAATCCTTAAGCTAACCCTAGGCCTAACCCTAAGTTATCCATTACACTAAACCAAATCTAAACCCTAAAACTAACCCTGTTACTAACCTAAACCTGAACCCTAACCTAACCCAAACCCAAACCCTGAACCTGACCCTAAAATTAAACCTAGATCTAAACCTGAATCTTGCCCTAAACCAATCCTTACACTGGACCAAGACATAAACCTAACACTAAATCTAGCCCTAACTATAATCCTAGACCTGTCATTAGTCCTAGCCCTAATACTATCCCTAACCCTAACACAAACCCTAAACCTCAACCTAGCCATAAACCTAGCCTTAATCATAACCTTAACCCTAACTCTAGGTCTAACCCTAATACTAACCCTTTCCCTAGCCCTAAACCTAGCCAAAACCACATCCCTTACCCTAAACATAACCCTAACTCTAACCCTAACCCTTGTCATCAGAATTGCTCTATCCTTAGCTGTAGTTTAACACTAGATCAAAATCTAACTTTAAATTTAACCCTAACTCGATGCCTAAGACTAAAACTAGCCCTAACCCTAGCCCTAACACTAACCCTAGCCGTAATTTAGCCATATCCCTAACCCTAACCCCAACCCTAGCCCTAAGAATAACTCTAACACTCACCCTGGCCCTATCACTCGTTCTAATCCTATCCCTTCCCATAAACCTAACCCTATCGCAAATCCTAGTCCTAACCCTTGCCCTATACTTAGACCTACCACTGACCTTAGATAAAAACCTAACTCTAAATCTAACCCTAAACCAAAGCCTAAGCCTAATTCTAAGACTAGCCTTAACACTAACACTAATCCTAAAAAATGTCCTAACCCTAACCCTAGCCCTAAAACCAAATGGAGCCAAAGCTCTAACCCTAACACTTAATTAAACCAAGCCCTAAACCTACACCTAGCCCTAACCCAGGCCTAATTAGAGTTTTAAGCCAAACCCTAAAACTAACCCTGACTCTTACTCTGACCATAACACTAACCCGAGGTCTAAAACTCACAATAACCCTAAACCTAAACCTAACACTAAACCTAGCCCAAAAACACTAAAATTAGCCGTAATTATAACCCTAGTACTTACATTAGCCGTAACCCTAACCCTAGCACTAACTTAACCCAAAACCTAGCCCTAATCATAACCATAACCCTAGCCCTAAACTGATTTCTAACTTTACCCATTACCATAATCATAACCCTATACCTAATGCTAATTCGAGCCCTAACTTTAAACCTTAATCTATCCCAAACCCTAACCTAGAACTTGACCCTAATAATACCCCTAGCTCTAAACTTGACTCTAACCCTAAACCTAACCCTTACACTAGACGTACCCATAATCCTAACCATAAAACTATCTTTAACCATAATTCTGGACATGAAATTAGCTCTAGCACTAATCCAATCTCTAATCCTAAAAAAAAAAAACCCTAGCCCTCATCCTAGCCCTAAACCTAGCCTTAATCAAAACCCTAACCCTAACCACAGACCTAACCCTAATTCTAACCCTCACCCTAACTCTTAAACCTAGCTATAAAGCCATCCCTTACCACAAACTTTGCCATAACTCTAAACGTAAACTCTAAACTCTAAAAACTCTAACCCTAATCCTAACCCTCACCCTAGGCTTAAACTAAACACTAAACCTAGCCTAATCTTAGCCCTAATTTAGCCCTATATCTAACCCTAACCCTAGCCCTAAGATTAACTCTCGCCATAGCCCTATCCCTAGTTCTAACCATTTATCCCTTAACAGAACCCTAAACCTAGACATAACCCTTTCCCTATCCTTAGTTCTAGCCCTAACCCTAGATCTAACCCTAATTACAAATTTAACCCTAGCACTAAGCCTAAGCCTAACACTAAAACCAGCCCTAACCCTAACCCTAGGACTAAAACAAAACTGATCATTAGCCCTAACCCTAAACCTTAAATTAAACCAAATCCTAACACTACAACTAGACCTAACCCTAGCCCTAATTCGAGTCCTAATCCTAACCTTAAAACCAACCCAGACCCTGACTCCTATCTTACACGAACCCTAGCTATAAATATCACCCTAACCTTAAACCTAACCTTAACACTAAACCTAACCCATACCCAAACACTAAAACTAACCCTAATGGTAACCCTAGTTCTTACATTAGCCATTACCCTAACCCTAGCCTTAACCCTAACACAAAACCTAGGCCTAATCCGAAACCTAAGCCTAGCTTTAATCCTAAATCTAACCATAACCATAGCCCTAACCCTAGCTCTAAACCAATCCCTTACCTAAGCAAAACCCTAAACCTAAGGGTAACCCTAGACCTATCCATAATCCTTAGGCTAATCAAAACACTAACCCTATTAATAACCCTTACCCTTGCCCTCATTCTAGGTCTAACCCTATCCAAAACCCTAACTCTAACCCTGACCCTTTACTAACCCTACCACTAATCCTAGGTCTAATTCTAACCCTAACCCTAATCCAAAACCTACCGTAATCCTATTCCTAGACCTAATCCTGAACCTAACTCTCAGCCTTGCCCTAACCATAGTTCAGAACCTAACCCTTACACTAAACATAACCCTAACCTAATCATAGTTCTAACTCTCACCCTAACCCTAAATCAAGACCTAATTCTAACCATAAATCTAGCTCTAAACTTAAATCTAACTGTATCATTACCCTAAATATAAACCTTACCCTAATGCTAACCCTAGTCCTAACCTTAAACATATAACTATCCCCAAACTTATCAATTACCCTAAACCTACCCTGAACCCTAGACCTAATCCAATCATTACCCTAACCCTAATCCTAATGCTAATTTTAGCCTTAACCCTAAACTCAAACCTAAACCAAAGCCTAACACTGACACTGACCCTATTAATTCCCTTAGCTCTAAATCTCACCCTTACCCTATACGTAAACCTTACACTAGACCTAGTCAAAAAACCAACCATAAAACTATCTCTAAGCATAACCCTACACCTGATATTAGCCCTAGCCATGATACTAGCCCTAACCCTAACACAAACCCTAGCCCTTATCCTAGCCATAAACATAGCCTTAATTATAACCCTAACCATAACCCTAGGTCTAACTCTAACACTAACCATAGCCCTAATCTTAGATCTAATTTAGTCCTATCCCTAACCTTAACCCTAACCCTAGCCCAAAGACTAACTCTAACTCTCACCTTAGTCCTAACCCTAGTTCTAACTCTACACTTTACTGGAACCCTAATCCTAGCCCAAACCATAGGTCTAACACTAGCCCTATTATAGCCCTAGCAGCAACCCTAGGTCTAACCCTAACTCTAAATCTAATCCTAAGCTTTAGCCTAAACCTAAACTTAACACTATCCCTAACACTAAGGTTAATGCTAAAACTAGCACTAACCCTAGCCCTAAAACAAAACCAAGCCATAGACCTAACCCTAACCCTTAATATAAACTAAGCCCTAACCCTACACTTAGCCATAACTCTAGCCCTAATTCGAGTTTTAAGCCAAACCCTAAAACTAACCCTGACCCTGATCTGACCTTAACACTAATCCTAGTCTAAATATCACGCTAACCCTATACCTAAACCTAACAATAGACCTAGCCCTAACCCTAACCCTAAAATTGCCCTAATCCTAGCCTTTATTTAATCATATCCTAACCCTAAACCTAGCCATAAGACTAACTTTAACTCTTGCCCTAGCCCTAGCCCTAATTCTATCCTTAGCCTTAATCTTAACCCTAGGTCTATGCCTAAATATAATCTAAACATAACTCTAAATTTAACTGTAACAATAAGCCTAAACCAAACCCTAACACTACCCCTAACCATAACGCTAATCCTAAAACTTGCCCTATCCCTAGCCCTAGCATTAACCAAAACCAAACCATAGCCCTAATCCTAACCCTTAACCTAAATCAAACCCGAACCCTACAACTAGCCCTAAAACTAAACCTGAAACTAACCCTGACCCTGACACTGACCATAACACTAATCTTAGCTCTAAAAGTCACCCTAACTTTAAATTAACCCTAACACTGTATTTAGCCTCAACCTAACCCTAAACCTAGCCTTAACCATAACGCTAGTCTGTGCATTAGTCATTGTCCTAACCATAGCCCTAACCCTAACACAAATTCTACCCCTAATCTGAGCCCTAATCCTAGCTTTAAACCTAATACTAGCCCTAACCCTAACCCTAACACTAGCCCTAACCCTAACTCTAACCCCATTCCTTACACTAATTAAACCCTAACCCAAATGCTAACCCTAGCTCTAATCCTAATCCTTAGCTTAACTTAAACTCTAACCATATTACGAGTCTTAACCCCAGCCCTCATTCTACCTCTAAACCTAAACCTGACCCTCATCTGACCCTAACAGTAACCCTGGGTCTAAACCTGACCCTAAACCTAAACCAAATCCTAACACTAGAATTACTGGTGACCCTATACATATACCTAAGGTTAACAATAGAACTAGACCAAAAGCTAATCCTAAATATAGCTATAACTCTAGCCCTAGACTTAAACAAAAACCTAGCACTAGCCCTAACAATAACTTTTAACCTAAACCGAACACTTACCCTACCCCTAGACCTAAACCTAGTGCTAATTCTGGCTATAACCCTAACCCTAACCCTATCCCCAAAACTGACCCTGATTCTAACAGTGAACCTAGCTTTAAACCTGAGACTAACCCAAAACCTAGACCTAACACTAGACCTAGCCATAACCCTAACCCTAAAACTAGCCCTGAACATAACCCTAGTTCTTACATTAAGCATTATTCTAAATCTAACACGAAACCTAGCCCTAATGCTAGGCCTAAACTTAGCTCTAAGCATAACCCTCAGCCTAACCCTAGCCCTAAACCTAGCAATAACCTAAGCCTCACCTTAGACTTAACCCTAGTTCAAAGCCTAACCTTTACACTAAACATAATCCTAGCTCTATCCTAAACCCTAACCCTAAACCTAGCCCTAATCCTAAGTTTAAACCTAGCCTGAAATTTACCTCTAAACTTATCCATTACCCTAACCCTAACCTTAACCCTAATTAGAACTCTATCCCTAACACTAAACCTAACTCTAACCATAAATGTAAACCTAGACCTAAACCTAAACCTAACCCTCAACCTAGACCTAACCCAGGCTCAAACACTAACCCTTACCCCAACCTAAAAATAACCCTAGCCCTAAACCTAACACTTACCATAACCCTAAATCTTACGCTAAATCACACCCTATGCCTATCCCTAAACCTAGCCCTAATCCTAGACTTAATCCAAACCATAACCTAGCCCTAACCCTAGCTCTAAACCTATCCATTACACTAAAATAAACCTAACTGTAATGCTAACCCTAACCCGATCACTAAAACTAACCCATCCATTACCCTAAACCTTAACTGAAACCTAAACTAAGCCCTATCCATTATGCTAACCCTAAATCTAACCATAATGCTAATTCCAACCCTAACCCTAAACCTTTAGCTAAACCAAATGCTTTCCCTGACCCTTACCCTAATAATAACACTAGCCCTTAAGCTGACCTTTAACCTATACCTAACTCTTACACTAGACCTAGCCATAACCTAACTCTAAAACTATCCTTAACATTAACCCTAGACCTGATATTAGCCCTAGACCTGGTCCTGGCCATAAGCCTAACAGAAACCCTGGCCCTTAACCTAGCCCTAAACCTAGCCTTAATCCTAAACCTAGCCTTAATCCTAAACTGTACCATAACCCTAGACCTAATCCAAATTTTAACCCTCACCCTAGCCCTAAATATAACTATAACCCCACCCATTCCCCTAAACTTAACCTTACCACCAATGCTAACCCCAACTCTAGCCCAACCCCTTGGTCTAACCCCAACACTAACCCTACCCTTAATACTAGTCCTAATTTAGACCTAACCCTAACACTAATGCTAGCCCTAATCCTAGCCCTAATTTAGCCCTAACCTTAAACCTAACTCTAGCCCTAATCCTAGCCCTAATTTAGTCCTAACCCTTACACTAACCCTAAGACTACTACTCTAACTCTAATTCTCACCCTAGCCATATCCCTAGTTCTAACAATATTTGTTACCATAACCCTAACCCTCGCCCAAACCCTAGACCTATCCCTAGCCCTAACCCTAAATCTAACCCTAACTCTAAATCTAACCCTAACTCTAAGCCTAAACCTCAACCAAACACTAGCCCTAACCCTGATGCTAATCCATAATCTAGCAGTAACCATAGCCCTAGCCCTAAAACAAAACCAACCTATATCCCTAACCCTTAACCTAAACCGATCCCTAACCATACATCTAGTACTAACTTTAGCCCTAATTAGAGTTCTAACCCTAACCCTAAAACTAACCCTCACTCTGACACTGACCTTAATAGTAAACCTTACTCTAAACATCACCCTAACCTTAAACCTAACCATAACACTAGGCTTAGCCCCAACCCTAACCCTAAATCTAGCACTAATTGTAACACTAGTTCATACATTAGACATAGCCCGAAATCTAGCACTACCCAAACCGCAAACCAAGCCCTAATCCAAGCCTTAACCCTAGCTTTAACCCTAATCCTAACCCAGAACCTAGCCCTAAACCTTACCCTAACACTAGCCAGAATTTTAACCATAACCCTAGCCCTATCATTAGTTCTAACCATATCCATTACACTAACCATAACCATAACTTTAATGGTAACCCTAGGCCTAACCCTAACCTTATCCCTAACCCTAACCTATTTCATTAAACTCAACCTAACTTGAACCCTAAACCTAACCCTATCATTACCCTAACACTAACCCTAATGCTAATTCGAGCCCTAATCCTAAACCTTAACCTAACCCAAACCCTAATTCTGACCCTTCCTGTGATGATATACCTAGCTCTAACCTTTACCTTACCCCTAAACCTAACCTTTATACTAGACCTGGTCATAACACTGACCCTGACCCTAAAACTAACTCTAGCTCTAAACATCATGCTAATGATAACCCTAACACTAGCAATAGCAATAAACTTATACCTAAATCCATTCCTAATTCTAGCCCTAGACCAAAACCTAATCCTAAATCTAGCCATATCTCTATCCTTAGACCTAAAGAAAAACCTAGCCCTAGCCCTAATGATACAACTTAACCTAAAACAATCACTAACCCTACACCTAGACCTAACTCTAGTGATAATTCTGGGTTTAACCCTAATCCTAACTATAACCTGAACACTGACCCTGACCCTAAAACTAACTCTAGCTCTAAACATCATGCTAAAGATAACCCTAAACCTAACACTTGACCTAGCCATAAGACTTACCCAAAAAGTAGCCCTAACCATAACCTTGGTTCATACATTAGTTGTAGGCCTAACACTAGCCCCAGCCTAACCCAAAACCTGGCACTAATCTGAATGCAAACCCTAGTTTTAACCCTAACCCTAAAACTAGCCCTAACTCATACACTAACCCTAGCTCTAACCCTTGCTTTTACCCTATCCATTACCTTAAGCTAAACCCTAAACCTAATGCTAACCCTAGTCCTAACCCTAATCCATAGCCTAACCCAAACCCTAACCATATTAGTAGTCCTAACCCTAACCTTCGTTCTACCTCTAACCCTAACCCAAACACAAACCCTAACCCTGACACTTATTCTGACCCTAACACTAACCGTAGGTCTAAACTTGACCCTAACCCGAAACCGAACCCTAATATTAGCCCTACCGGTAATCCTAGACAAAAACCTAAACCTAACACTAGCCCTAGACTTAAACCTAATCCTAAATCTAGCCATATCTCTAGCCCTAGACCTAAACAACAACCTAGCCCTAGCCATAACAATAACCCTTAACCTAACCTAAACACTAACCAAAACCGAGACCTAACCCTAGTCCTAATTCTGGCACTAACCCAAACACTAACTCTAACCTGAACACTGGCCCTGACCCTAAAATAATCCTAGCTACAAAGCTCACTCTAATCCAAAACCTAATCCTAACACTAGACCTAGCCAAAACCCTAACCCTAAAACTAGCCCTAATCATAACCCTAGCTCTTACATTACCCATGACACTAACCCTAGACCTAAACTAACACAAAACCTAGCCCTAATCCTAGGCCTGAACATAGCCCTAAATGTAACCCTAAAACTAACCCTAGCCCTAACCCTAACCCTAAACTTCACTTTAGACCTAACCCTAGCTCAAAGCCTAACCTTTCCTTTAACATATCCCTAGCCCTATCCCAAACCCTAACCTAACACTAGCCCTAATCCTAACCTTAACCATAGCCCTAACCATAGATCTAATTATATCCACTACCATAACCCTAGCCATAAACCTAACCATAAACCTACCCCTAAACCTAGCTCTAATCCTATCTATTACCCTAAACAAAATCCTAACCCTAATTCTAACCCTAGGCTTAACCCTAACCCTACCACAATCACTAAACCTATCTATTACCCTAAAACTAACCTGAACCCTAATCCTAAGCCTATTCTTTACCCTAACCCTAACTCTAACCCTAATGCTAATTCGAGTCCTAAAACTAAACCTTAACCTAAAGCAAACCTTAAGCCGTACACTGACCCTAATAATACACATAGCTGTAAACTTTACCTTATCCTAAATCTAACCCTTACACTAGACCTAACCATAAACATAACCTGAAAACTATCCCTAACCGTAATGCTAGACATGACATTAGCCCTAGCCCTTATTCTAACCCTAGCCCTTATCCTAGCCCTTATCCTAACATGAACTCCAGCTCTCATCCTAGGCAAAACCTAGCCTTAATTATAACCCTAACCCTAATTCTAACCCTTTGCCTAGCCCTAAACCTAGTTATAACCCCATCGCTTACCCTAAACCTAACCCAAATCCTAAACCTAATACTAACCCTAGCCCTAACCTTCACCCTAGGACTAATCCTAACACTAACCCTAGCCCTAATCCAAAACCTAACCCTAACCCTAGCTTTAAGACTAACTATAACTCTCGCCCAAGCCCTAGCCCTAATTCTAACCTTATCACTTACCGAGACCTTATTTGTATCCATAGCCTAGAATAACCCTAGCCATAACCTTACATCTTGACCTAACCCTAGATCTAAACCTAACTCTAAATCTAACCCTAATTCTACACCTAACCTAACTCTAACACTAGCCCTAACCCTAATGCTAATCATAAAACTAGCCCTAATCATAGACTTAGCAATAAAACAAAACTGAGCCATAACACTAACCCTAAACTTTTAACTAAACCAAACCCTAACCATACATATAGCTCTATGCCTAGCCCTAATTCGAGTCCTAATCTTAACCCTAAAACTACCCCTGAACCTGTCTCTGACATTAACACTAACCCTACCTCTAAACATCACGTTAAAACAAAACCTTACCCTAACACTAGACCTAGTCCTAACCCTAATTCTAAAACTAGTTCTAATAATAACTCTAGATCATACATTAGTTGTAACCTTAAACCTAATGCTAACCAAAACCTATCCCAAATCTGAGACCTAACCCTATCTTTCATCCTAACCCTAACCTTAACACTAGCCTTAACCCTAACCCAAACCCTAGCTCTAAACCTAGCTCTAACCTTATCCTTTGCCCTAGTGAGACCCCAACTCTAATGCTAACCCTAGTCCTAAAACTAATCCTTAGTCTAACCCAAAACCTAACCCTATTACTAGTCCTAACCACAGCCCTTATTCTTTTTATAACAATAACCCAAATCCTAACCCTAACCCTGACCCTTATTCTGAACCTAAACCTAAACTAAATGCTAACACTAGCCCTACCCATAACCATATATCTAAACCTAACCCTAATACTAGCCCTAGATTACACCTAATCCTAAATCTAGCCATATCGTTAACCAAGACCTAAACAAAAACCTAGCCCTAGCTCTAATGATAACCCTTAACCTAAGCCAAACACTAAACTTACCTCTAGACCTAACCAATCCTAATTCTGGCTCTAGCCCTAACTCTAACCCTAATCCAAACATAGACCCTTACACTAACACTAAACATAGGTATAAAACTGACCCTAACCAAAACCTAAACTTAACCCTAGACCTAGCCATAACTGTAAACCTAACACTTACATTACCATAGCACTAAATCTAGCTCTAAACCTAACACAAAACCTAGCCCTAATCCTAGTCCTAAATCTAGCCCAAAGCATAACCCTAACCCTAACCTAACCTTATCCCTTACCCTAAGCCTAACCCTCACACTCACCCTAATTCTCACCTTAGACCTAACCCTAGATAAAACCCTAAACATAACCTTAGCCCTATCCCTAAACCTAATCCTTATCCTAGCCCTAATCATAATGTGAACACTAGCCCTAATACTATCTCTAAAATTATCCATTACCTTAAACCAAACCTTAACCCTAATGATAACCCTAGCTCTAATCCTAAATGTAAACCTAACACTAAACCTACTGCTCATTGTAGCCTTAACCGTAGATAAAACCCTAACCCTTACTCTAACTCTAACCCTAGCCCAAACCCTAACACTAACCCTAAACCTAAAACTACCCTTAACCCTAACCTGACATCTATCCCTATACATTACCCTAAATCTAATGATAATCTTAGCCCTAACCCTAACACTAAACTTAAACCTAAAACTACCCCTAACCCTAACCTGACATCTAACCCTATCCATTAACCTAACTCTAAATATAACCTTAGCCCTAACCCTAATATTAACCCTAACCTTAACTGTAAATCTAATCCTAGACATAATCCTAAACCTAACCCTCACCCTAGCACTAACCCTAGCTCAAAACTATCCTGTACCCTAAACCTAACCCTAGCCCTATCCCTAAACCTAACCCTAACACTAGCCATAATCCTATCCAAAACCCTAGGCCTAACCCTAGCTCTAATGCTATTCATTACCCTAACAATAACCCTAACTCAAACAATAACCCTAGGCCTAACCCTAACCTTATCACTAACCCTGACCCTACCAATAACCCTAATCTTAACCTGAATCCTAAACCTAAACCTATCCATTAACCTAACCCTAAATCGAACCCTAATGCTAATTTGAGCCCTAACCCTAATAATTAACCTAACACAAACCCAAAATCTTACCCTGACCCTAACAATACACCTTACTCTTAAGCTGGCCCTTACCCTAAACCTAATATTAGACCTACGCATGAAACTAAACCTATAACTATCCCTAGCTGTAACCCTAAACCTGACATTATCCCTATCCCTAAAACTTGCCCTAACCCTAACACAAGCCCTAACCCTCATCCTAACCCCAAATCTAGCCTTAATCCTAACACAAACCTAACCCTAGACCTAAACCTAATTCTATTCATCGCCCTAGCCACAAACCCAGCTATAACCCCATTCCTTCCCCTAAATCTAACCCTAAACCTAATCCTAAACATAGCCCTTTACCCTAGGTCTAACCCTAACACCAATCCTAGACATATTCCTAGCCCTAATTTAGCCCTAAACTAAATTCTAAACCTACCTTTAAGACTAACTCTAACTATCGCCCTAGCTCTATCCCTAGTTCTAACCCTATCCTTTACCATAACCCAAACACTAGACCTAATCTTAGCCCTAACCCTAGCCATAGCCCTAACCCTATAATTAACCATAATTCTAAATGTACCCCTAAGTCTAAACTCACCCTATCACTAGCAATAAAACTAACATTAATCGTAAAACTATCCTTAACTTTAGCCTTAGCCCTAAAACACAACGAGCCATAGCACTAACCCTAACCCTTAACCTAAACCAAATCCTAATCCTACATCTAGCCCTAAGCCTACCCCTAATTCAAGTCCTATCCTCAACCCTAAAACTAACCCTGATCCTGACTCTGAACCTAACACTAAATCTAGCTCAAAATATCATCCTGAATTTAATCCTAACCATAAAACTAGACTTAGCCCTAACTGTAACCCTAAAATTAGCCCTAATCATAAACCTAGTTCCTATATTAGCTCTATCCCTAACACTAGCCCTAATGTAACCCAAAACCTAGCCCTAACGTGAGCCCCAACCCTAGATTTAACCCTAACTCTAAACCTAAACCAAGTCCTAACCCTTACCCTAAACCTAACCCTAACTTTAATCCTTGCACTAACTCTAAACATAACACTAACCCTAACCCTAGCTCTAACTATAACCCTAGCCCTAACCCTAGCTGTAACCCTATCCATTACCCTAAACCTAACCCTAATGCTAACCCTCGGCCTAACCCTAACACATTCGCTAACCCTAACCTATCCATTACCCTAAACATAACCCTAACCCTAAACATAACCAAACAATGAACCTAGACATAACACTAGCCCTAAAACTAGCCTTAATTGTAACCATAGTTCTTACATTAGCTGTAGCCCTAAAGCTAACACAAAACCTAGCCCAGCCCTAATCCAAGCTCTAACCCTGGCTTTAACACTAACCCTAAACCTAACCCTAGCCCTAACCATAAATCTAAACCTAGCCCTAACACTAGCACTAAACCTATCCCTTACCCTAAGCCAAACCCTAACCCTAAATTGACCCTAGTCCTAAACCTAATTCTTAGCCTAACCCAAAACCTCATTTTATTACTAGTCCTAACCCTAACCCTCAATCTACCTCTATCACTATCCCAAACCCTAACCCTAACCCTGACCCTTATTCTGATCCTAACACTAACCATAGGGTTAAACCTGACCCTAACCCTAAACATACCCCTAACATTGGCACTACCTGTAACCTTATACATAAACCTAACCCTAACACTAGAGCTAGACCTACATTTAATCCTTCATCTAGTGAGAACTCCAGGCCTATCCCTAAACAAAAACTTAGCCCTAGCCCTAATAATAACCCTTAACCTAACCCAAACGCTAACCCTACCCCTAGACCAAACCCTAGTCCTAATGTTGACCCTAACAAAAAACCTAACCCTAACCCAAACACTGACCCTTACCCTAACACAAACCCTAGCTCTAAACCTTATGCTAACAAAAAACATAACCCTAACACTAGACCTAGCCATATCACTAACCTTGAAACCAGTCATCACCATAGGCCAAAACCTACCTCTGACTCTATCCATTACCCTAAACTTAATCCTAATGCTAACCCTAGACCTAACCCTCACACTGACTCTAACCCTAATCCTTGTCCTAGTCCAAACACTAGCTCAATCCCTAACCCTTAAACTTAACCTAACCCTAACACTAACCCAGGGCCTAAACCTAAACCTAACCTTAACCCTGGCCCTAATCCTAACCTTAAACCTATCCTTAACCCTAGCTCTAAACCTACATATTCCCTAACTCTAACCCTAACCTTAATGATAAACCTAGCCCTAACCCTAGCACTAACCCTACACATTATCCTAACCCTAACGCTAACCCTGATGATAACCCCAGCCCTTACCTTAAATCTACCCTTACCCTAACCCTAGACATAAACATAAACCTAACCCTTGCCATAGAGCTAACTCTTGCTCAAACCCTAACCATTACTCTAAACCTAAACCTATCACTAACCCTAACCCTAACTCGACATCAAACCCTATCCAATACCCTAAATTTAATGACAACCCTAGCCCTAACCTTAACACTAAACTTGACCCTAACCGTAACTATAACCTAGACCTAACCCTACACCTAACCCTTGCCCTAGCGCTAACCCTAGCTCAAACTCTAAACCATACCCTAAACCTAAACCTAATTGTGACCCTAGGCCTAACCCTGACTCTAGCCCTAATACTAACCATAACCCTAGCCCTAACCCTATTCATTACCCTAAGCACAACCTAAGGCTAAACCTAGGCCTAACCCTAACCCTTTTGCTAACTCTAACCCTATCAATTACCCTACACATAACATGAACCCTAAACCTAAACCTATCATTACCCTAACCAAACCCTAATGCTAATTCAAGCTCTGAACATAATCCCTAACCTAAATCAAACCCGAAACCTAATTCTAACCCTAATAATACCCCTAGTTCTAAACCTGACCCTTACCCTATACTTAAACCTTACACTAGACCTAGCCATAAACCTTACCCTCAATCTATCCCTAACATAAGCCTAGACCTGACACCAGCCCTAGCCCTAATTCTTACTGTAACCCTAAAACAAACCCTATCCCTCATCCTAGCCCTCATCCTATTACTTAAACAAACCATAATCCTAGCCCTAACCAAAATTCTAACCTTTGACCTAGCCCTAAAACTAGCTCTAGCCCATCCCTTCCTCTAAACCTAACCCTATCCCTAAACCTAAACCTAAGACTAAATCTACGCCTAACCCTAACACAAACGCTAGACCTAATCCTAGCCCTAATTTAGCCCTAAACCTAACCTAACCCTAGCCCTAAGTCTAATTCTAACTCTCGCCCTCGTCCTATTCCTAGATCTAACCCTATGCCTTACCATAATCCTATAACTTGCTTTACATTAGCCCTAACCCTACCCTAGCCCTAATCCTAAATCTATCCCTAGCTCTAAATCTAACCCTAACCCTAAGCTAAACCTCTCACTAACACAAGCCGTAACACTAATGCTAATCCTAAAACTAGCCCTAACCTATCCCTATCCCTACAAAACAACCTAGCCATAGCCCTAACCCCAACCTTTAATATAAACCAAACCCTAAGCCTACACCTAGCCCTAAACCTAGCTCTAATTTGAGTCCTATCCATAACCCTAAAACAAACCCTGATTCTTACTCTGACCCTAACACTACCCTAGCTCTAAACATTACTCAAAACCTAAAACTAAACCTAACCCTAGACCTAGGCCTAGACCTATCCCTAAAACTAGTTCTAATCGTAACCCTAGTTCTTACATTACTTGTAGCCCTAAACCTAGCCCTAACCTATCTCAAAACCTATCCCTAATCATAGCTCTAACACTACCTTTAACTACCTAACCATAACGCTAATTCTAGCCCTAACCCTTACCGTAAACCAACCCTAACACTAACCCTTGCCATAACCCAAAACCTAATCCTAACCCTAGCCTTGATCCTAACCATAAACCTAGCCCTAACCACAGCTGTAACCCTATCCATTACCCTAATCCTCATCCTAACCCTAATGCTAACCCTAGGATAAGCCTAAACCTATTCCTAAGCCTAAAACTATACATTACCCTAAACCTAACCTGAACCATAAGCCTAACCATATCCATAAACCTGATCCTAACCCTAATAATCATAACCCAAAAACTAACTCTAACCAAACCCTAGACCTGACATTAGCCCTAGCCCTAATGAAGCCCTAACCCTAAAACAAACTCTACCCTAATCTTAGCCTTAATCCTAAACTTAACCCTAATCATAAATCTAACCCTAATTTTAACTCTCGCCCTAGTTCTAAAGCTAGCTATATCATCATACCTAATAAAAACCATAACCATAACTCTAGCCATAAACATAGGCTCAGCCTTAATACTAACCCTACCTCTAATCCTAGCCCCAATTAAGCCCTAATTCTAACCCTAAATCTAACCCTAACACTAAGACTAACTCTAACTCTCACCCTAGCCCTAACCCTAGTTCTAACCCTATCCCTTATGGTAACTCAAACCCTAATCCTAACCCTATCCCTAACCTTCGCTGTAGTCCTAAACCTAGATCTAACCCTAACTCTAAATCTAACCCTAAACCTAAGGCAAAACCACACCCTAACACCAGCTCTAACCCTAATGCTAATTTGAAAACTAGCCCTAACCCTAGCCCTAGCCCTCAAGGAAAACTGAGCCATAGCACTGACCCTAAACCTTAACATAAACCAAACCCTAACACTACACCTATCCCTAATCCTAGCCCTAATTCGAGTCCTAACCCTAACCCTAGAACTAATACTAACCCTGACTCTGACCTTAAAACTAACCCTAGGTCTACACATCACCCTATCCCTAAACCTAAACCTAACACTAGGCCTTGCCCTAAAACTAGCCCTAATCATAATGCCAATTTTTAATTTAGCCATAGCTCAAAACCTAACTCAAAACCTAGCCCTAATCCAAGGCCTAACCCTTGCCCTAACCCTAAACCTATCCCTTGTCCTAATCCTAGCTCTAACCCTATTTTTTACACTTAGTCAAACTCTCACCCAATTGCTACCCTAGTCCTAACCCTAATTCTATGCCTACCCGAAACCCTAACTCTATTAATAGTCCTAACTCTAGCCCTCATTCTAGCTCTAAACTTAATCCAAACCCTAACACTAACCCTGACCCTTATTCTGACCCTAACACTAAACCTAGGTTTAAACCTGACCTTAACCCTTATCCAAAACCTAACACTAGCCCTACCAGTAACCCTAACCCTAAACCTAACACTAGCCCTAGACCTAAACCTAATTCTAAATATAACCATAAACCTAGGCTAGCCCTAACAATAACCCTTAACCTAAACCAAACACTAACTCTATCCCTTGACCTAACCCTAGTCCTCATTCTGGACTTAAACCTAAACCTAATCCTAACCTGAAACCTGACACTTACCCTAACAAAAACCCTAGCTTTAAAACTTATCCTAACACAAAAACTAACCCTAACACTAGATGAACTCTAAATCTAGCCATAATCATAACTCTAGCTCTTACATTACCCATATACCTAACACTAGCCCTAAACCTCACACAAAACCTAGCCAGAATTACAGCCCTAAACCTAACCCTAAGCATAACTCTAACCCTAAACCTAGCCGTAACCCTAACCCTAACCCCTGTTCTATGCCTAACCCAAGCTCAAACCCTAAACATTACCCTAAACATAACCCTAGCCCAAACCCTATACCTCACCCTAATTCTAGCCCTAATCCTAACTGTAACCATAGCCCAAATCCTAGCTCTAACTCTATCCATTATACTAACCATAACCCTAAAACTAATGCTAACCCTAGCCCTAAACCTAATCCTAACACTACCCTAGCCCTGACTGTAACCCTAAGCCTCGCCTTAGCCCTAAACCTAGCTGAATACCTAACCCTTACATTGAACCTAAGCCTAACACTAACCCAAGGCCTAACCCTAACACTAACCCCAGCCCTAATCCTAAATGTAACCCTAGCCCTAACCCTAGCTCGAACCCTACCCATTACCCTAAATTAAACTTAACCCAAATGATAACACTAGACCTAAAGCTAAACATACCCTAAACCTAAATATAAACCTAACCCTAGAACTAACAGTAAACCTAACCCTAACCCTAAATCTAAGATAGCTCAAACCCTAAACCTAATCCTAAACCTAAACCTAACACTAACCTAAACCTAACCCTATATTTAACCTGACATCTAAACTTATTACCCTAACCCTAATGATAACTCTAGCTCTAACCGTAACACTAACCATGACAATAACCCTAGACCAAACCCTAAATTAACCTCAGCCATAGCAAAAATCCTAGCTCAAACCATAAACCGTACCCTAAACCTAATATTAACTGAAACCCTCGCCCTAACCCTGACCCTAACCCTAACTCTAGCCCTAATCTTAACCATAACCCTAGCCCTAACCCTAGGTCTAACCCTATAAATTACCCTAATGATAACCATAACCCTAATGCTAACCCTAGACCTAACCCTAAACCTATCACAAACACTAACCATATACATTACCTTAAACCTAACCTAACCCTAAACCTAACACTAACCATTACCCTAACCCTAATTCTAACCTTAATGCTAATTTGAGCCTTAACCCTAAACCTTACCTAAACAAAACCTGAAGCCTGACCCTGACCCTAATAATACCCCAGCTCTTAATCTTACCCTTTCCCTAAATGTAACACTTTAATTTGACCTAGCCATAAACCTAACCCTAAAAATATCACTAACTATAAACCTAGACCTGACATTAGTCCTAGCCCTAATTCTTGTCCTAAACCTAATACAAAAGCTAGCCCTAATCCTAGCCTTAAATCTAGCCTTAATCCTAAACCTAACCATAACCCTACCCTAACCCTAAAGCTAATGATAAAACTAGCCATAACCCTAAACATAGCACTAAAACAAAACCGAGAAAAAGGCCTAACACTAACCTTAACTTAAACCAAACCCTAGCACTACACCTAGAAATAACCCTAGCCCTAATTTGAGTCCTAATCATAACTTTAAAAATAACCCTGAACCTGACTTACATCCTAATACTCATCCTAGCTCTAATCACAACCCTAAATATAAACTGAACCCTAACAGTAACCCTAGTACTAATTTGAATCCTAGCCCTTACCCTAAAACTAATCCTGGCATGACTGATATCCTAACACTAACCACAGTTATAAATATCACCCTAATCTTAAACCTAACCCTAACACTTGACCTACCCCTAACCCTAACCCTAATTGTAACCCTAGATTTTATATTAGCCATTGCCCTAACCCTAGTCTTAAAACTCACACAAAAACTAGCCCTAATCTGAGCCCTAAACCTTGCTTTAACCCTAATCATAAACCTAACCCTAGCTCTAACCCTATCCCTTACCCGAAGCAAAACTTTAATCCTAATGGTAACCCTAGACTTATCCCTAATCCTTAGGCTAACCAAATCCTAACACTATTAATATTCCTAACGCTAGATCTCATTCTAGCTCTAATGCTATCCCAAACCCTAACCCTAACCCTGACCTTCATTCTGATGATAACATAAACCCTAGGTCTAAACCTGACCCTAACCCTAAACCAAACCCTAACACTAGCCCTACTTGTAACTTTATTTTTAAACTAACCCTACTACTAGCTCTAGAACTAAACCTAATCCTAAATCTAGCCTGAACTCTAGATCTAGACCTAAACAAAATCCTAGCCCTAGCCCTAACAAAAACCTTTACCTAAACCAAAAACTAACTCTACCCCTAGACCTAAACCTAGTCCTAATTCTGGCTTTAACCCTAACTTTAAGTATAACCCAAACACTGACCATGCCTTTAACACTAAACCTCCCTCTAAACCTGAAACTAACCAAAACCTAAACCTAATTCTAGACACAGCCATAACCCTAACCCTAAAACTAGCCCTAATCATAAGCCTAGATCTTACATTACCCATACCCTAACCCAAGGCCTAAACCTAACACTAAACATAGAGCTAATTTTAGCCCTAAGCATAACCCTAACCCTAACACTGCCCTATACCTAACCCTAGCCCTCACCTTAGTCCTAAGATAGCTCAAAGCCTAACCCTTAACCTAAACATAAACCTAGACCTATCCCTAAGTCTCACCCTAACCCTAGCCCCAATCCTAAACATAAACTTGCCCTAAACCTAGCTCTAAACCTACACGTTACCCTAACCCTAAACCTAAACTTATTGATAATCCTAGCCCGAACCCTAATATTAACCCTAATCCTAACCGGAAAATTAACCTTAGACATAAGCCAAAAATTAACACTCAGCATAGCCCTAACTCTAGATCAAATCATAAACCTAACCATAAACCTAAACATAACCATAGCTCTAATCCTAATACTATCCCTAATTCTAACTCTGAAAACAAATCTAAACCTAACCTAACTCTATTGGTTACCTTAACCCTAATCCTAACGTTAATGATAACCCTAGCTCTAACTCTAGCACTACACCTAGATCTAACCCTACCCCTAATTTGAGTCCTAATCATAACCTTAAAAAAAAAAAACTCTGAACCTGACTTATATCCTAAAACTCATTCTAGCTCTAAACACCACCGTAACCCTAAACCTACCATAATCCTATCCCTACACCTAACCCCAAACCTAGCCATAAACCTAGATGAAAACATACACCTGTAACATAAATCTAAAAATAACCATAGCCTTAACATTAACCCTAAAACTAAATCTAACCCTAAACCTAAACCTAAACCTACATCTAACCATATCCATTATCCTAACCCTTTTCCTAACCCTAATGATAACCCTAGCCCTAACCTTAAACCTAACCCTAAACCTACCATAATCCTGTTCCTAGACCTAAAGCTGTACCCAATCCTCGACCTAGCCCTAGCACTAACACTAGCTCAAACCCTAGTCCTTACACTAAACATAACCCTAGCCCAAACCCTAACCCCAATCCTAGCCCTAATCCTAACCAAATCTGTAGCCCAAACCCTAGCTCTAACTCTATCCATTACCCTAACCATAACCCTAAACCTAAGGCTAAACCTAGTCCTAACCCTAACTCTAACCCTAACTCTATCCTTAGCCCTGATTCTAACATGAAGCCTCAACCTAGCCCTAACACTTACTCAATTCCTGACCCTTACCCTTAACCTAACCATAAGAAAATGATAAACCTGACCCTAACACTAACCTTAGCCCTAATCCTAAACTTAAAACTAGACTTAACCTTAGCTCTAACCCCATTACTCTCATCCTAAGCATAAACATCATGATAACCCTAGCCCTAACCCTAAACCTATTCTAACCCTAACTGTAAACCTAACCCTAGACTTAACCATAAACCTAACCCTAGCTCAAACTCTAACAATTATGCTAAACTTAACACTAAATCTAGTCCTAAACCTAACCTAACCCTAAACTTAACCCAATATCTAAAACTGTCCATTACCTTAACCCTAATGATAATCATTATCCTAACCCTAGACCTAATCCTAAACCTAAACCTATCCTTAGCACTAACCCTAGCTCATACCCTAATCCATACCCTAAACCTAACTCTAGCTTTAAACCTAACCCTAAACCTAACCCTAACTCTAGCCCTAATCCTAAACATAACCCTAATCCTAAACCTAAACCTATTCTTCACACTAACCCTAGCTTTAACCCTTACCCTAACCCTAACTCTAACCCTAATAAGAAACATAACCCTAGCCCTAACCCTAGCTCTAACCCTATCCATTACCCTAATGATAACCATAAACCTAATGCTAACCCTAGGCCTAACCCTAACCCTATCCATTATCCTACATCTAACCTGAGCCCTAAACCTAACCTGAAGCCTAAACCTAACCTTATCCATTACCCTAATCCTAACTCAAACCTAATGCTAATTTGAGCCATAACCCTAAACCTCAACCTAACCCAAACCCAAAACCTGACTCTATTATAATAACCCTAGCTCTCAACTTGAACCTCACCCTAAAGCTAACTCTAACACTAGACCTAGCCATAAATCTTACCTGAAAATTATCCCTAACCATAACCATAACATAGACCTGATATTAGCCCTAGCCCTAATTCTTGCCATAACCCTAATACAAATGGTAGCCCTCATCCTAGCCCTAAAGCTAGCCTTGATCCTAACCCAAACCCTAACTCTATCTATATCCCTAATTTTATCCCTCGCCCTAGTTCTTAACCTTGCTCTAACCCTATCCCTTCCCCCAAATCTAACCCTAACTCTAACTCTAGACTTAACTCTTACTCTACCCCTACCCTAAACCTACTCTAACTCTAACTGTAAACTTAACCCTACTCCTAACCCTAAACCTACACTAACCCTAACTGTAACCCTAACCCTAGAACTAACTATAAAACTAACCCTTGTCATAGTCCTAATCCTGGCTCAAACCCTAACAGTTATGCTAAACCTAACACTCACCCTAGTCCTAAACCTAAATCTAAACTTATCAATTTAGGCCTAACCCTAAACCTATCGCTAACACTAACCTTATCCTTACCTAAACTTAACCTGAACACTAAATCAAACCCTATCAATTACTCTAACCCTAACCCTAACCCTAACCCTAATGCTAATTTGAACTCTAAAACTAAACCAAAACCTAACCCGAACTCTGAACAAGACACTAACTCTAATAACACACCTAGCTCTAAACCTCAACCTTACCCTAAACATAACCCTTAAACTAGACCTAGCCATAAAACTAACCCTAACAGTATCCCTTACCATAACCCTAGACCTGACATCAGCAATCTACCTAATTCTTGCCTTAAACCTAACAAAAACACGAGCCCTTATTCTAGCCCTAAAACTAGCCTTAATCCTAACGTGAACACTAACCCTAGCCCAAACACTAATTTCAACACTCGCCCTAGTTCTGAACCAAGGTATAACCACATCCTTACCCCTAACCCTAACCCTAACCATAACACTATCACTAACACTAACCCTATCCCTAACCCTAGGCCTAATCCTAACACTAACCATAGCTCTAATCCTAGGCCTAACTTATTGCTAACTGTAATCCTAACTCTATCCCTAGCCCAAAGACTAACCCAACTCTAGCTCTAGACCTATTTCTAGTACAAACCTTATATATTGCCTAACCCTAACACTAGCCCTAACCTTAGTCCTAACCCTAGCCCTAGTCCTAAACCTAGAAATAACCCTAACTCTAAATCTAACCCTAACTCTAAATCTAAACATACCCTAACACTAGCCCTAACCCTAATTCTAATTTGAAAACTAGCTCTAACCCTAGGAATAGCCCACAAACAAAACTGAGTTATAGCCCTAATCCTAACCCTTAACTTAAACCATATCCTAATGCTACACCTAGTCCTAACCCTATGCCTACAACTAATGCTGACCCTGACTCTGACCCTAAAATTACCTCTAAAAATCACCCTAATCCTAAACTTAACCCAAACATTAGACTTAGCCCTAATCCTAACCCTAAAATTACACCTAGCCCTAGCCCTAAAATAACCATTAACCTAACAAAAAGACTAATCCTACCCCTAGACCTAACCCTAGTTCTAATTCAGGCCCTAAACATAAACCAAATGCTAACCTGAACACTGACGCTTACCCTAACACAAACCCTGGCTCTAAAGCTTATCCTAACCCAAAACTTAAACCTAACACTAGACATATCTATAATCCTAACCCCCCAAACTAGCCATAACCATAACCCTAGATCTTACATTACACATAGCCCTAACACAAGCCATAAACCTCACACAAAACCTAGATCTAATACAAGCCCTAAACCTAGTCCTAAGCATAACCCTAACCCTAACCCTAGGACAAACCCTAAACCTAATGCTTGCCCTAGCCATAACCCTAGCTCAAACTGTATCCCTTTCCCTAAACATAACCATAGCTCTAACCATAACCCTAACCCTAACCCTAATCCTAAATGTAACCATAGCCAAAACCCTAGCTCTAAATTTATCCATTACCTTAAACATAATCCTAACCCTAATGCTAACCCTAGACCTAAACCTAACCCTAACCCTAACCCTAGCCCTAATTCTAATCCTAACCCTCGCCCTAGCCCTAACCCTAGCTCAAACCCTAACACTTACCCGAAACCTAACCCTAACACAAACCCTAGAAGTACCCAAACCCATCCCTAATTCCTAACCTTAACCTAAGCCCTAACACTATCACTAAAACTATCCATTACTCTAAACATAAGCCTAAACCAAATGCTAACCCTAGCCCTAATTCTAACCCTGTCCCTAATACTAACCCTATACATTACTCTAAACCTAACCTGAATTGTAAACCTAATTCCGTCCATTACTCTAACCCTAACCTAACCCTAATGCTAATTTGAGCCCTAATCTTAAAACTTAACCCAAAACAAATCCTAACCCAGACTCTGACCCTAATAATTACCTAGCTCTATACCTGACACCTACCCTGAACCTAACCCTTACAATAGAACCTTAAACCTAACACAAACCCGAGCCCTCATTCTAGCCCTAAAACTAGACTTAATCCTAAAGCAAACCCTAAACCTAGCCATTAACCTATCCCTAACATTATCCCTAACCAAAACCCTAGACCTGACATTAGCCCTAACCCTAATCCTAGCCCTAACACTAACACAAACCCTAGCCCTCATTTTAGCCCTAAACCTAGACTTAATCCTAACCCTCACCCTCACCTTAGCCCTATCCCTAATTATAAACCTTGCCCTAGCACTGAACCTAGCTATATAATCCCATCCCTTCCCCTAAAACTAACCCTAACCCTAGCCTTAACATAACCATAGGCGTAACCCTATCACTAATCATAGCACTAACACTAGCCCTATTTGAACCCTAAACTTAACCCTACCAATATCCCTAGCCCTAAGACTAATTTTAACTCACACCCTAGCCTTATTTCTATTTATAACCCTATTTGTCATCTTAACCCTCACAATAGCCCTAACCTGAGCCCTAATCCTAACCATAGCCCTAACCCTAGATCTAACCACAACTCTAAATCTAACCCTAATCTTAAGTCTAAACTCATTCTACCACTAGCTCTAACACTATTGCTAATCCAAAACTAGCCCTAATCCAAGACCTAGGCCTAAAACAAAACAAAGCCATTGCTCTAACCCTAAACCTTAACATAAACCAAAACCTAACTCATAACTAGAAATAACCCGAGTTATAATTCGAGTATTAGGCCTAAAACTAATTCTCACCCTGACTCATATCCAAACACAAACCCAGCTCTAAATATCACCCTAACCCTATAACTAATGCTAACACTAGACCTAGCTGAAACTCTAACCCTAAAACTAACCCTAATCATAACCTTAGTTCTAACATTGGACTTAGACAAACCTTAGCCCTAACTCTAACGCAAAAATAGCCCTAATTCAAGCCCTAACACTAGATTTAACCCTAACCCTAACCCTAAAACAAGCTGTAAACCTAACTCTAATCCTAGCCCTAACCCTAGTTCTAATCCTATCCATTACCCTAAGCCAAACACTATTCATACTGCTAACTCTAGTCATAATCCTAATCCTTAGCCAAACCCAAACAATAACCCTATTACTAGTCCTAACACTAGCCCTCATTCTAGATCTAAACCTAAACCAAAACCTCACCCTAACCTTCACCCTTATTCTGACCCTAACACTAATTATAGGTCTAAACCTGACCCTAAACCTAAACCAAAACCTAAAACTAGCCCTACCTGTAACCTTATACCTAAACCTAACCCTAACACTAGCCCTAGACCTATACCTAATCCTAAATCTTACAAAACTCTAGACTTTGACCTTAACAAAAACTTAGTCCTAGCCCTAACAATAACCCTTAACCTAAACTAAACACTAACCCTACCACTAGACCTAACCCTAATCCTATTCTGGCTTTCAACCTAACCCTAACTTAACCTGAACACTGGCCCTGACACTGATATTAAACCTAGCTCTAAACCTGACCCTTACCCAATATGTAAACCTAACACTAAACCTAGCCATAACCCTAACCCTAAAACTAGCTCTAATAAGAATCCTAGATCTTACATTACACATAGCACTAACCCTAGGCCTAAACCTAACACAAAACATAACCCTAATCAAGGCCTAAACCTACTCTAAACATAACCCTCACCCTAACCCTAACCCTAGTCCTAACCCTAACCCTTACCTTAGTCCTAACCTTAGCTCAAAGCCTAACCCTTAGCCTAAACATAACCCTTGCACAAACCCTAACCATAACCCTAACCATAGCCCTAATCCTAACCTTTACCCTAGATCTAACATTAGCTCTAACCCTAGCCATTAACCTAAATCTAACACTAACCCTAATAATAACCCTATCCCTAACCCTAACCAAAACTGTAACCCAAAACATAAATCTAAATCTAGACCTAACCCTAAACCTAAACCTTGCCATAGCCTTAATCCTAACTCAAACCCTAACACTTACCCTAAAAGCAACAGTAAACCTAGCCCTAAAACTAAACTTAAACCTAAACCTAACCTTAACCATAAAGCTAACCTTACATCTAACCCAATCTATTACCCTAAACCTAATCCTAACCCTAGCCCCAACCCTAAACCTAACCCTGACCAAAACACTAAACCCAACACTCGTCCTAGACCTAACCCTAGCTCAAAACCTAATCTTTACCCTAAATCTAACTCTAACTTTACGCTAAGCTAGGGTTAATATCCCTAACCCAAAACCTAACCTAACTCTAGCCCTAACCATAGCTCTAAACCTATATATTATCCTTATGATAACCCTAATCCTAATGCTAACCCTAGGCATAACCCTAACCCTTTTGCTAACCCTAAAGCTCTCCATTGCCCTAAACCTGCCCTGAAACCTAAACCTAACCCAATTAATTACCCTAACCCTAACTAATCCTAATGCTCATTTGAGCCCTATTACTAAACCTTAACCTAAAACAAACCCTAACCCTGATCCTGACCCTAAAAATACACCTAGATATAAACCTGATCATTACTTTAAGCCTAACACTTACACTAGACCTTGACACAAACCTAACCCTAAATCTACTCCAAAATGCAACACTAGACCTGACATTATCCCTAGCCCTAATTCTAGACCTGACCCTACAACCAACCCTAGCCCTCATCCTAGCCCTAAACCTAGCCTTAATCATAACCCTAACACCAACCCTAGCCCTCACCCTGATTCTAACCCTCACCCTACCTCTAAACCTAGCTATAACACTGTACCTTACCCTAAAATTAACTATAACCCTAGCCCTAACACTAGGTCTAAGCTGAACACTAACCCTATCCCTAATCCTAGCTTTAACGTAGCCCTATCCCTAAAACTAACTGAAACCCTAGGCCTAAGGCTAACACTAACTCTCACCATAGCCCTAACCCTAGTTCTAACACTATCTGTGAGCGTAACCATTACCCTAGCCCAAACACTTGCCCTATAGTTAGACCTAGGCTAATCCTAAATCTAACACTAAATCCAAATCTAACCCTAACCTAAAGACTAAGCTTAACACTAACACTAGGCCAAACCCTAATCCTAATCTTATAACTAGCCCAAACCCTAAACTTAGGACTAAAACAAAACTGAGCAACAGCCCTAACACTAAACCTTAACTTACACCAAAGTTCAACACTATACCTAGACGTAACCCTAGCCCTAATTTGAGTCCTAACACTAACCTTAAAACCTACCCTGACCCTGACTGATATCTTAACAGTCACCCTAGCTCTAAACACAGCCCTCACCTTAAACTGAAGACTAACAGTAATACTAGCCCTAATTAGAGTCCTAACCCTAACCCTAAAAAATAACCCTGATGCTGATTCATATCCTAGCAATAACCCTAGCTCTAAAT
The DNA here is from genome assembly GCF_047511675.1 of Marmota flaviventris. Taxonomy (NCBI): domain Eukaryota; kingdom Metazoa; phylum Chordata; class Mammalia; order Rodentia; family Sciuridae; genus Marmota; species Marmota flaviventris. The sequence goes on from NC_092499.1 coordinate 129,697,133, forward strand.
ATTACCCTAACCTTAAACCAAAACCAACACTAGACCTAACCCTAACCCTAACCCTAACCCTAAAGCTAACCCTAATTGTAACCCTAGCTCTTACATTAGCCAATGCCCAAATCTAGCCCTAACCCTAACACAAAAATTACACTTAACCAAGCTCTAAACCTATATTTCACCCTAACCCTAACCCTAACACTAGCATTAACCCTAGCTCAAAGGCTATCCCTTAACCTAAGAAAAACCCTAACCCCAATGGTAAGCCTAGGCCTATCTCTAATTCTTAGGCTAACTGAAACCCTAACCCTATTAATAGTCCTAACCATAGACCTCATTCTAGCTCTAAACCTATCCCAAAACCTAACACTAACCCTCACCCTTATTCTGACCCTTACACTAATCCTAGGTCTAAAACTGACCCGAGACCAAACCCTAATACTAGCCCTAGACCTAAACCAAATTCTAAATCTAGCCTTAACTCTAGCCCTAGACCTAAACATAAACCTAGCTCTAGCCCTAACAATAATCCTTAACCTAACTAAAGCACTAATCCTACCACTAAACCTAAACCTAGTCCTAATTCTGGCTGTAACCCTAATTCTAACTCTAACCCAAACACTGACCCTACCTTTAGAGTAAACCTATCTCTAAATATGACCCTACCCAAAAATCTAAACCTAACACTAGACCTAGCCATAACTCTAACCATACAACTAGCCCTCAACATAACCCTAGCTCTTACATTACCCATAGCCCTAACCCTAGGCCTAAACCTAACACAAAATCTAGAGCTAATCCTAGGCCTAAATCAAGCCTTATGCATAACCCTAACCCTAACCCTAGTCCTAACCCTAACGTAACCCTCGCCTTAGTCCTAATACTAGCTCAAAGCCTAAATATTACTCTAAACATAAACCTACACCTATCTCTCAATCTAACCCTAACTCTAGACCTAATCCTAACCTTAAAACTAGCACTAAACCTAGCTCTAAACCTACCCATTATTCTAAACCTAAACCTAATCTTATTGATAATCCTAGGCTTAACGCCAAATCTAAACCTAACTGGAAAACTAAAACTAGACCTAACCTCACACTTGCCATAGACCTAACCCTAGCTCAAAACTTAACCCTTACTATAAACCTAAACATAATTATAGCCCTAACTCTAAGCCTAAACCACAATCTAACGTTAAACATAGCCCTATATCTACATCTAATCATATACATTACCCTAACCCTAACACTATCCCTAATGATGTCCCTAGCCCTAATCTAACCCTAACCATATGACAACTATAATCTTATCCCTAGAAGTAACCCTAAACCTAACCCTCATCTATCCCTAAACGTAGCTGAGAAACTAACCCTTACACTAAACATAAACCTAAGCCTAACCCTAATTTTATCCCTAACCCTAACCCTAATTCAAGACCTATTCCAAACCATAAACCTAGCCCTAAACATAGCTCTAATCCTACCCATTATACTAACCATAACCCTTACCCTAATGCAAACCCTAGGCCTAACCTTAACCCTATCGCTAACCCCAACCCTATCAATTATGCTAAACCTAATGTAAACTCTAAACAAAACCCTATCATTACCCTAACCCACACACCTGAACACTGTCCTTGACACTAACATTAAACCTAGGTCTAAACCTGGCCCTAACGCAAAACCTAAACCTAACACTAGACCTAGCCCTATCCCTAACCCTAAAACTAGCTCTAATCAGAACCCTAGATCTTACATTACACATAGCACTAACCCTAGGCCTAAACCTAACAAAAAACTTAGCCTTAATGGAGGCCTAAACCTACCCTAACAATAACACTCACCCTAACCCTAACCCTAGTCCTACCCCTAACCCTAACACTTACCTTAGTCCTAACCCTAGCTCAAAGCCTAACATTTAGCCTAAACCTAACCCTAGCACTCTCGCTAACCATAACACTAAAACTAACCATAAACCTAATACTAATTCAAGCCCTAACCCTAAACTCTAACCTCAATCAAACTATAACACTGACCCTCACCCTAATAAATTTTCTAGCTCTAAAGCTGACTTTTACACTAAACCTAACCCTTACACTAGACATAGCCAAAACACTAATCTTAAAACTATCCCCAAATGTAAACTTAGACCTGACATTAGCCATAGCCCTAATCTTAGCCCTAAACCTAACACAAACCCCAGCCCTTATCCTAGCCCTAAGCCTAGCCTTAATCCTAACTCTAAACCTAACTTTAGGCCTAACCCCAAAATTAACCCTAGGCCTAACCTTAGCCCTAATTTAGTTCTATTGCTAACCCTAGCCCTAACCCTAGCCCTACGACTAACTCCAACTCTCACCCTAGCCCCATCCCTAGTTCTAACCCTATCCTTTACTGGAACCCTAATCCTAGCCCTAAATCTAGCCCTAACCCTAGCCCTATCACTACCTCTAGCCCTAACCTAGATCTAATTTTAACTCTAAATCAAACCATAACCCCAAGTCTAACCCTAACCCTAACTCTAAATCTAACTTTAATCCTAGCTCTAAAACAAATCCGAGTCATAGCCCTAACCCTAACCCTTAATCTAAACCAAACCCTAACCCTAATCCTAACCTTGGCTCTAATCTAGTTTTAAGCTGAAAACTAGTGCTAACACTGACCCTGACTCTGCCCATAATACTAACCCTAGTCTAAACATCACCCTAACCCTAACCCTAAACCTAATACTAGACCTACCACTAACACTAAACCTAAATTTAACCCTAATTGTAACCCTGGTACTTACATTAGCCTTACCCCTAACCCTAGCACTAACTTAACCCAAAACTTAGACCTAATCCAAGCCCTAAACTGAGTTTTAACCCGATCCCTAAACCTAATCTTAGCCCTAATCAAAACCATAACCCTAGCCCTAACCCTAGATCTAACCCTATCAATTGCCATAACTATAACCCTAGGCCTAAACCTAACCCTATTCCTAATCCTAAACCTATGCATTACCCTAAAACAAACCTAAACCCTAAACCTCACCTTATGATTACACTAACACTAACCATAATGCTAATTTGATCCCTAACTTTAAAACTTAACCTATCCCAAACTTCTAACCCAGAACTTCACCCTAATAATACCCCTAGCTCTAAACCTGACCCTAACCCTAAACCTAACCCTTACATTTCATGTAGCCATAAACCTAACCCTAAAACTATCTTTAACCATAATCCTAGATCTGATGTTAGCCCTAGCCCTAATCCTAGCCCTAACCCTAAAATGAACTGTAGCCCTCATCCTAGCCCCAAACCTAGTCTTAATCATAACCCTAACCCTAACCATAGCCCTAACCCTAATTGTAACACTCACCCTTTCTCTAAACCTAGATATAATGCTATTCCTTACCCTAAACTTAACCTTAACCCTAACACTAGGCCTAAGGTGAACACTAAACCCTAGCCCTAATCCTACCCTATTTTAACCCTATCCCTAACCCTAACCATAACCCTAGCCCTACGAGTAACTCTAACTCTCACACTAGCCCTATTCCTACTTCTAATCCTATCCATTACTGTAATCATAACCCTAGCCCTAAACCCAGCCATAACCATTGCCTAATCCTTATTCCTAGTCCTAACCCTAGATCTAACCCTAACTCAAAATCTTACCCTAACCCTAAGCCTAAGCCTAACATTAACACTAGCCCTATCCCTAATGCTAATCATAATACTAGCCCTAAACCTAACCCTTCAGTAAAACAAAACTGAGCAATAGCCCTACCCTTAAACCTTAACTTAAACCAAACATTAACACTACACCTAGACCTAACCCTAGCCCTAATTCGAGTCTTAATCTTAACCTTAATACTAACCCTAACTCTGACTCATATCCTAACACTCACCCTAGCTCAAAACACCACCCTAACCATAAATTGAACCCTTATGGTAACCTTAATATTAATTCGAGTCCTAACCCTAACCCTAAAACTAAACCTGGCCCTGACTATTAACCTAACACTAACACTAGCTCTAAATTTCACCCTAACCTTAAACCTAATTCTAACACTAGAGATTTAACCACTAACCATAACCCTAAAACTAACCCTAGAAACCCTAGTTCTTACATTAGTCATTGCTCTAACCCTAGCCATAACCCTAACACAAAAACAAGCTTTAATCTGAGGCCTAAACCTAGCTTTAAACCTAATCCTAGCCCTAACCATAGCTCTAACTCTATCCCTTACCTTATGCCAAACCCTAAACCTAATGCTAATAATAATCCTAACTCTAATCCTTAACCTAACCAAAAACCTAAACCTATTACTAGTCCTAACCCTAGACCTCATTCTAGCTCTAACCATAACCCAAACCTAAACCCTAACAATGACTCTTATTCTGACCCTAACACTAATCATAGGTCTAAACTTAAACCTAACCCTAAACCGAACTCTAACACTAGCCCTATGGTAAATTTATACCTAAACCTAACCCTAACACTTGCCCTAGACCTAAACCTAATAGTAATCTATCCATAAGTCTAGCCCTAGACCTAAAGAAAAACCTAGCCCTAGGCCTAACAATAACACTTAGCCTAAAGCCAAACACTAACCCTTCCCCTAGACTTAACCCTAGTCCTAATTCTGGTTTTCACATTAACTTTAACCCTAAACTGAACACTGACCCTGACACTAACATTAACCTGATCTCTAAACATCACCTTAAACCTAAATTTAACCCTAAAACTATACTTAGCTCTAACATTAACCCTAAAACTAGCCATAATCATAACAAAGTTCTTACATTTGCCATAGCCCTAACCTATTGCAAAACCTACCCCTAACCCAAGCAATACCCTAGATTTAACCATAACCGTAACCTTAGCCCTAACCCTAAACCTAAGCCTAATCCTAGACCTAATCCTAAGCATAACACTAGCCCTACCACTAGCTCTAGTCCTATCCACTACCCTAATGATAACTCTAATGCTTCTGCTAACCCTAGGCTGAACCCTAATCCAATCCCTAACCCTTACCCTATCCATTACCCTACACATAATCTGAACTCTAAACCTAAAACTATCATTAACCTATCCCTAACCATAATGATAACTCAAGCCTTAAACCTAAACCTTAATCTAATAAAAACCCTCAACCTGACCTTGACCTTAATAATACCCACAGTTCTAAACCTGACCCTATCAAGAAACCTGACCATTACAATAGACCTAGCTATAAACCTAGCCCTAAAACTCTCTCTAACTGTAACCCTAGACCTGACATTAGCCCTAGCTCTAATCATAGTCCTAATCCTAACACAAACCTTGGCCCACATTCTATTATTATGTCTAATAAACCTCACCTTAATCATAAGCCTAACCAAACCATAACCCTAATTCTAATACTCACCTAGTCCTAAAAGTAGCTATAATCCCATTCCTTAACCTAAACCTAACCCTAACCCTAACCCTAAACCTAGCCCTAAACCTAGGCCTAATCTTAACACTAACCCTAGTCCTAATCCCAGGCCTAATTTAGCCCTGTCCCTAACTCAACCCTAAACCTAGCCCTAAGACTGACTCAAACTTTCGCACAGCCTTATACCTAGTTCTAACCCTATACCTTACCATCATCCTAAACCTAGCCCTAAACTTAGCCCTAATCCTAACCCTATTCTTATCCCTAGCTCAAAGAATAGATCTAAACCTAACTCTAAATCTAACCCTAAACCTAAGCCTAAACCTCACACTAACACTAGCCATAATCCTAACATTAATCCTAAAACTAGCCCCAACTCTACCCCTAGCCCTAAAACAAAAATGAATCATAACCCTAACCCTAACACTTAACCTAAACCAAGCTCTAACCCTACACCTAGCCCAAATCCTATCTCTAATTCTAGCCCTAACCCTAACCTGAAAACTAATACAGACCCTGACTCTGACCCTAACATTAAACCTAGCTCTAAACATCATTATAACCATAAACCTAAACCTAACACTAGACTTAGCTCTAACCCTGACCCTATCACTAGCTCTAAACATAATACTACTTAGTACATTAGATGAAGCCTTAACCCTAGCCCTAACCTAAACCAAAATCTAGCCTTAATCCGAGTCCTAAGCCTAGGTTTTTTTTAATATATATATATATATATATATATATATATATATATAGTTTTGAGTGGACACAACATCTTTATTTTATCGGTATGTGGTGCTGAGCATCGAACTCAGAGCCCCACGCATGCTACTCCTTGTGCCACATCCCCAGCCCCTAAACCTAGCTTTAACACTAAATGTAAACCTAACCCTAACCCAAACAATACCCGGAATTCTATACATAACCCTACCCCTAATCTTAGGTCTAATGAAAACCCAACCCTTATGCTAACCCTAGGCCTAACCCTAACACTATCCATTACACTAAACCACACCTAAACCCTAAACCTAACACTTTCATTACCTTAACCTGGAATCTAATGATAATTCAAGCCCTAAACCTAAACCCTAACCTAATCCAAACCCTCACCTTGATCCTGACCCTAATAATAACCCTAGCTCTAAAACTGACCCTTAGTATAAACCTAACCCCTACACTGGACCAAGCCATAAAACTAAAACTAAATCTATCCCTAACTGTAACCCTAGACCTGACATTAGCCCTAGCCCTAATACGAGCCCTAACCCTAACACAAACATTAGTCCTCATCCAAGCCCTAAACCTAGCTTTAATCAAAACCGTAAACTTAACCCTAGCCCTAAACCTAATACTAACTCTTGCCCTAGCCATCAACCTAGCTATAACCCATTACCTTACCCTAAATTTAACCCTAACTTTAACCCTAACCTAAGGCCTAAACCTAACACTAACACTAGCCCTAATGTAGCTCTATCACTAACCCTAACCCTAACCCTACCCATAAGACTATCTCTAACTCTCATACTAGCCCTATCACTTGTTCTAACCCTATCCCTTACCATAACCCAAACCTAACCCAAATCCTAGTCCTAACCCTTGCCCTATCCTTAGCCCTAGCCCTAACCATAGATCAAAACCTAACTCTAAATCTAACCCTAACCCAAAGCCTAAGCCTAACCATTATAAATACATTTATATTTAGACTCTGTGTCTACAGATGTTGGGTTCAATTATTATTTAGAATATAGTCATTAGTTTCATAAAATGCATATCATTTCTGGTGGTGTATAGATAACTGAGTGTCAGGGGTAGGATGCTATGTTAAGGGGGAAAAGAATGAGGGTATGTGATTAATCTAAATTAGCAAATTTGGAGGAGAACTCTAATGAATAGACAGGGGGAATTTATTGAAGAAGTTATAAATTCAAACTCCTTATCTGTATTTATAAAATTACTCTATGTATAAATAGTAAAAGTTAGAAAGTGGGATAGAGGGAGAAAGAAAAAAGAAGAAAAATAACAAGGAAAGAAAGAAAGAGAGGGAGAAAGAAAATAAGAGCAAATAAAGAGATGGTAAGCTGGGGCCTATGCAATTCTTCTATATTATACTATTCTAGTGATTCAGTTCTTAAAGTCAAATTTCATGAGACGTTCTTGGTTTCACATATGCTGTGGTTGTGAAGACCATAGGGGGAAGGGTAGAGGAGAATGGAGAGAGCAAGAAAAGAAAAGTAAGAAAGAAAAGAAAGTTTCTCAGAACTCTCTTTTCTTGAAGTAGGTGGAGTTGTCTATTCCTAGCTTGAGTCTCTGTGCTTAGGGTGATGGAGGTAGACAAGGTGAGAAAGCTTGAGCTTCTACCTAGAGCCTCCCTACTCTTAGTCTCTGAATTGGAAACCAGGTGCCTGTACAGTTGCTATTCCACATTGATAGCTACACCCCCCAAAAGCTTGTGAGAAAAATCTTGAGTTATCACAGCTGGAGGTAGGGGAGTTGGAAACCAGGTACCTGATAAGCTGCAGACACAAGCTAGTAGCCACACCCACCAATAGATGGTGAGTAAGGTTTTGCAAGATGGATTCCATCTATTACCCATGTATGGTGTTTGATTAGGTGGGTGGTTCTGGAGTGACCTTGTGTTGTGTCCAGACCTCCGTCTGATGACCCGCAAGCAAAGCCTCTGTGTTTTGTGCTGCCTTTCATCTGCACAGAGAGCACCCGTGCGGATGAGACTGCTGTCTGGACCCAGAGAAACTGTACGGCTGAGCCTTCCATCTATGCCAAGAGCACCCATGGGGACCTATTTTTTTCAAATTTCTATGATACTGGGCAGGATTCATCTTTTACTTATCTTTACTATGCTCCACAGGTTTGGGCCAACTCGGTTCAATGGTTCGCTGTCAGGAACAGTTTGCATTTTAAGGTTTCCCTTCATCATGGCATATTGATGTGAATGAAAATTGAGCTGGAAATCAAACAGGGTTGGCAGTAGGTGCTTGAAGCTTCACATAATCAGTTCTCAGTGGGCAATCCCTATTTCTTTTGAAGGTAGGCTAAAGATGAAGCATGCAAAAGCAACAGTATCTGAGAGACCTTAAGGAGAAAACAGAGAAACATGTATGTATTGAAATAAGTCTCTCAACAATTTGTTCAGATTTCTTTGATACTGTGCAGTATTCATCTTTTACCTTGCTCCACTAGGCTCCCCAAGATGGGAACTTCTAGGGTCAATGGTTCTCTAAACAGGTAAGTTTTTGTGTTATGGTTAGGGTTAGGGCCAGCTTTAGAGCTAGTGTTAGGATTAGAGTTTGTTTAGTTCAAATTTCTTTGATACTGCAGATTTATCTTTTACCTAGCCTTACTATGTGCCCCAGTTTTGGGCCTTCTATTCTAAATAGTTCGCTGTTGGTAATATTTTGTTTTTAATGTCTCACTACATTTTGACCAATATGGGTAAATGAAAATGGAGCTGGAAATCAGAAGGTTGGTCCTAGCTGATTGAAACTTCACATACTCTATCAGTTGTCTGTGGGCACTCTCTGTTTTTTTCCTTGTCCAAGTATCCATAAGCTGAAGCATGCAAAACAACTTTATCCAAGAGCACTTTAGGAGAAAACAGGGCAATATGCATATACTGAAATACCTCCCCCAATTACTTGGTCAGATTTCTTTGATACTGTGCAGGATTCATCTGTAAGCTTTCCCCACTAGTCTCCCCAAGTTTAAAACTTTTATGATCAAAGGTTCTCTTAACAGGTTAGGCTTAGGTTTAGGTTAGAGGTAGGGCAAGTGTTAGAACTAGTGTTAGGGTTAGAGTTATTTTTTTCAACTTTTTGGATACTGGGCAGGATATTTCTTTTTTCCTATTCTTAGTATGCTCCCCATGTTTGAGCCTCCTAGTAAAAGGGTTTGCTCTCAGGAGCAGTTTTAATTTTCATGTTTCACTTCATTTTGCCCTATAGGGGTGAAGGAAAATGGAGATAAAACGCAAACAGGGTTTGTGCTAGCTGCTTGAACCTTCACACACTCAATCAGTTCTCAGTGCACATTCTCTCATTTGTTTCTTGTGGTAGTAGCCAAAAGCTGAATTAGAAAGCAAAGCTTTATCTGTGAGCACTTTAGGAGCAAGCTTCAATTTTTTTCATGGATTACTTTGATATTGTACAGGATTCATCCTTTTCCTTGTCTTAGTAGGATCCCCACTTTTGGGTTTTCAAAGTTTGCCAGTTCACTGTCAGGAACATTTTGAGTTCACTTTATTATGGCCTATAGATGTGAATGAAAATGGTGTTGGGAATCAAAGAGAGTTAGTACTAGCTTCTTGAAACTTCACACACTCAATCAGTTCTCTGTGGGCACTCTATGGTTGTTCTTTGTGAAAGTACCTTAAACTGAAGCATGAAAAAATAATTTATCCAAGAGCTCATTAGGAGAAAACAGGGAAAAATGCACGTACTGAAATACCTCCCCCAATTGTTTGGTCAGATTTCTTTGATACTGCACAGGATTTATCTGTTAGCTTGCCCCACTGGGATCCTTTATTTGAGAACTACTATGATCAATGGTTCTCTAAATAGGTTACGTTAGATACAGTATTAGGTTAGGGCTATGTTTATAGCTACTGTTTTCTTAGATTTAGTTTTGTTTAAAATTCTTTGATACTGGGCAGGATTCAACTTTTACCTAACCTTAGTATATTCTCTAGGTTTGGGCTTTTTGATTCAAGGGTTTGCTCTCCTGACCAGTTTGTATTTTAAGTTTTTATTTCATTTTAACCTATGCGTGTAAATGGAAATGGAGCTGGAAATCCAACAGGGTTGGTGCTAGCTACTTCAAACCTCACATACTCAATCAGTTTTTTATGGATATTCTCTGGTTTCTTCCTTGTAAAAGTATCCCTAAGCTGAAGCATGCAAGGCAACTTTACATAAGAGCACTTTAGGAGAAAACAGGGCAATATGTGTGTACTGAATTACCTCCCCAATTATTTGGTCAAATTTCTTTGATATTGTGAAAGATTCATCTGTTAGGCTACCCAACTTGGCTCCCCAATGTGGGACTTCTAGGATCAAAGGGACTCTAAACAGGTTAAGGTTAGTGTTAGGGTAAGTGTTAGGACTAGGATTAGACTTAGTGTAGAGGTAAAAGTTAGTTTTGTTTTCAAATTACTATGATACTGTGCAGGATTCATCTTTTTCCTATTTTGACTCCACTCCAAATGTTTGCTCCTCCTACATAAAGGGTTTGCTTTCAGGTACAGTTTCAATGTTAATGTTTCTCTTCTTTTTTCCCTATAGGGGTGAATGGAAATGAAGCTGAAAATCGAACAGGGTTTGGGCTAGCTGCTTGAAACTTCACACACTCCATCGATTTTCAGTGAGCATAATATGGAGTTTGTTGTGGAAGTAGCACTATGATGAAGTAGAAAGAAACAGCTTTATCTCTGAGTGCTTTAGGAGCAAGCAGAATACCCATGTACTGAAAGAGCTTCAAATTTTTTTGGTTAGATTAATTTGATACTGTACAGGATTCATCGTTGACCTAGCCGTAGTAGGCTCCCCATGTTTGGGCCTTCAAGTTCAGTGTCAGGAACAGTTTGAATTTTTAGGTTTCACTTCATTATGACCTATAGGTGTGAATGGCAATGGAGCTGGAAATCAAAGAGGGTTGGTGCTAGCTTCATGAATCTTCACACACTCAATCAGTTCTCTGTGGGCACTCTCTGGTTTGTTCCTGGTGAATGTTGCCCTCACCTGAAACACGCAAAAGAACTTTATCCCAGAGCACTTTTGGAGAAATCAAGGAAATATGCATGTACTGAAACACTTCCCCCAATTATTTGCTCAGATTTCTTTGATACTGTGCAGGATTCATCTGTTAGCTTTCCCCACTAAGCTCCCTTAGTTTGGGACTTCTATGATCAAAGGTTGTCTAAACAGGCTCTGGTGAGCTGTAGGGTTAGGATTAAGGATAGATCTAGTGTTAGGGTTACAGTAGTTTTGTTCAAGTTTCTTTGATACTAGGCAGGATTTATATTTTTTCTAGTCTTAATATGTTACACATGTTTGGGCATTCTAAGTTCACTGGTTTGCTGTCAGTATTTTAGTTTTTATTTTAAGGTTTCACTTCATTTTGACCTATATGGGTAAATGGAAATGGGGCTGGAAATCAAACAGGGTTCGTGCTAGCTGCTTGAAACTTCAAACACTCAATCAGTTCTCAGTGAGCATTCTCTGGTTTGTTTTCTGTGATGAATCCCTAAGCTGAAGTAGAAAGAAACAGTTTTATCTCTGAGTGCTTTAGGAGCAAGCAAAATACACATGTACTGAAAGAACTTCAATTTTTTTTTGGTCGGATTACTTTGATACTGTACAGGATTCATCTTTGACCAACCTTAGTAGGCTCCCCAAATTTGGACATTCAAGGTTCATTAGTTCAGTGTCAGGAGCAGTTTGAATTTTTGGTTTTCACTACATTATGGCCTATAGGTGTGATAGGAAATGGAGCTGCAATTCAAACATGGTTGTTGCTAGCTGCATGAAATTTCACACATTCAATCACTTCACTGTGGGCATGCTCTGGTTTGTTCCTTGTGAAAGTACCTTAAACTGAAGCATGAAAAAACAATTTATCCAAGAGCACTTTAGGAGAAAACAGGGGAAATAGGCATGTACTGAAATACCTCCCCCAATTATTGGTCAGATTTTTTTGATACTGTGTAGGATTCATCTGTTACCTTTCCCTACTAGGCACCCCATGTTTGGGACTTTTATGATCAAGCTCTATAAACAGGAAAGGCTTAGTTTTAGGATTAGGGTTAGGGCTAGTTTTAGAACTAATGTTCAGGTTAGAGTTAGTTTTGTTCAAATTTGTTTGATACTGGTCAGGATTCATATTTTACCTAGCATTACCATGTTTCCCAGATTGGACCTTCTCAGTTAAAGTTTTGCTGTCAGGAACAGTTTATGTTCTAAGGTTTCACTTCATCTTGACTGCTGTGGGTTAAGGTTAAGATTAGGGCTATGGCTTGGATTTGTTTTAGGGCTAGGGCTAGGGTTAGGGCTAGATTTTCAATTAGTGTTAGGGTGAGGTTTAGGCTTAGGTTTAGGGTTAAATTTAGAGTTAAGGTTACATCCAGGGTTAGGGTTAGGGCTAGGGTTAGTGTTACAGTAAGGGATAGGGTTAGAATTAGGGAAACAGCTAGGACGAGAGTTAGATTTAGATTTAGGTGTAGGCTTAGGGTTAGGTTTAGGGCTAAAGCTAAATTAGGGCTAGGATTAGGGCTAAGGTTAGTGTTAGTGTTAGGCCTAGGGGTAGGGCTAGGTTTACGATTAGCATTGGGGTTAGGATTAAGTTATGGGAATGAGTGGGGTTATAGCTAACTTTAGGGCTAGGGTGAGGCTTAGAATTAGGATCACGGCTAGGGTTAGTGTTTAGGTTAGGATTAAGGCTTGGTTTAGGGTTAGGTTTTCTGGTAGGTTCAGGGCTAGAACTAGGGCTAGGGTTATGTTTAGGATAAGATTCAGGTTTAGAGTTAGGGGTATTATTAGGGTTATGGTCAGGGTTAGCATTTGGTTTAGGTCAAAGTTTAGGGTTAGGGCTTAAATAGTGAGAGGTTTAGGTTTAGGGTAATGGATAAGTTTACGTTTAGGTTTCAGTTAAGTTTTAGGGTAATGGATGGGTTAGGTTTAGCAATAGGGTTAAGGTTAACATTTGGTTAGCATTATGTTTAGTATAACAGATACATTTAGAGCTAGGGTTAGGGATAGATTATGGTTTGGATTAAGTCTAAAATTAGAGTTAGTTTTAGGGATAGGGCTAGGATTTGGTTTACAGTAAGTGTTAGGTTTAGGGATAGGGTTATGGTTAGGTTAGGGTAAGGGTTAGTGTTTGAGGTAGGGTTAGGGCTACTGTGAGAGTTAGGTTTACATTTAGGTCTATGGATATGTTTATGGTTAGGGTTTGGTTTAGGGTTCAGGTTATGGCTAGAGTTTTCATTACAGTTAGGGTTAGGTTTAGGGTAATGGATAATGTTAGATTTAGGGTTAGGGTTAGGGTTAGGGTTAGTGTATGTATTAGGGCTATTCTTAGGATTAGGTTTAGTGTAAAGCTTAATGATTCTGCTAGGGTTATGGCTATAATGAGGTTTAGGATTATGGTTAGGTCTTGGGATACGTTTATGGTTAGGGTTAGGTTTAGTGTTAGGGATAAGGTTATAATTAGGGTTAGGTTTAGAGTTAGGATAATTGACAGGGTTAGAACTAAATTTAGAGCTAGGATTAAGGTTAGGATAAGAGCTAGGGTTAGAGTTATGGTTTAGGATAGGGCTAGGGTAATGTTCAGGGTAAGGGTTTGGCTTTGAGACAGGGTTAGGTCTAAGGCAAGTGTTAGTGTTAAGGTTAGTGTTAGGGCTAGGGTTAGTGTTAGGGTTATGCTTAGGGCTAAGTTTAGGCCTAGGATTATGGCTAGGTTTTGTGTTAGGTTTACGGCTAGGGTTAGGACTATGGTTAGGGTTAGGGCTACTGTTAGGGTTAAGATTAGGGTTAAAATAGGGTTAGGGCTAGGGTTATGTTTAGGGCTAGTATTAGGGTTAGGGTTATGGCTAGGTCTAGTGTTAGGATTAGGTTTTGGCTTAGGGTCATGTTTAGAGTTAGGTTAATGTCAGGGTCAGGGTCAGTGTTCCGGATAGGATTAGGGTTAGGGTTAGAGCCAGAATTAGAACTAGTGTTAGGTCTATGGGTAGGGAAGTGTTTAGTTTAGGTTAAGGGTTATTGTTAGGGCTAGAGCTAGGATTTTGTTTAGGTCTCGGGCTAGAATTATAGCTATATTTAGGATTAGTTTTGGGTTTAGATCTAGTGTCAGGGTTAGGTATAGGTATAGGCTTACCAGTAGGGCTAGTGTTATGGTTTGGTTTAGGGTTAGGGTCAGGTTTAGACGTAGGGTAACTGTTAGGATTAGAATAAGGGTCAGAGTTAGGGTTAGAACTAGAATGAGGGCTAGGGTTAGGACTAGTAATACTGTTAGTGTTTAAGTTAGGCTAAGGATTAGGGTTATGATTAGTTTTCGAATTTTGTTTAGGGTTTGCCTTAGAGTAATGGATAGGGTTAAAGCTAGGGTTAGGGCTAGTTTAAGGTTAAGACTAGAATTAGGGGTAGGATTTGTGTTAGGGTTAGGGTTATGCCAATGGCTAATGTCGAACTATGGTTACAATTAGGGCTAGTTTTAGAGTTAGGGTTAAGGCTAGGTCTAGTTTTAGGGTTAATTTAAGGTTAGGGTGATGTTTAGAGCTAGGATTAGTGTTAGAATCAGTATCATGGTCAGGGTTATTTTTAGGGTTAGGGCTATGTGTAGGTTTATGGTTTGGTTTATGTTAAGGGTTAGGGTTAGGGATATCACTTGGTTATGTTTTATGGCTAGGGCTTGGGGTAAGGAAAGTTTTAGGATTAGCATTATTGTTAGGGATAGTGGTAGTGTTTGGATTAGGATTCTGGTTACGGTTAAATTTAGAGTTAGGTTTAAATTTAGAGTTAGGTTTAGATCTAGTGTTGGGCTAGGGCTAAGGATAGAACTAGAGCTAGGGCTAGGGCAAGAGTTAGAGTTAGTCTTAAGGCTAGGTTTAAGGTTAGAATAGGACTAAATTAGGGTTAGTGCTAGGCTTTGTGTTAGTGTTAGGCCTAGGGTTAAGGCAAGGGTTATGGAGGTTTACGATTTTGGTTAGGTTTAGGGTTAAGGTTATGTTTAGGGTAAGGGATTGGGGTTATAGCTAGGTTTAGGGCTAGGGCAAGAGTTAGAATTAGGAGTAAACCTTGGGATATGGTTCGGGTTAGAATTAAGGCTAGGTTTAGGGCTAGGATTAGGGCTAGGGCTAATTTCAGGTCCAGCTTTACAGTTAAAAGATAGTTTTAGGGTTAGGTTAGATGTAGTGTAAGGGTTAGGTTTACAGTTAGGGTCAGGTTTAGAGCTAAGGTTATTTTTTGGGTCAGGGTAATGATTTGTCTTTGGGATAGATTAAGGTTTTAACTTAGGGCTCGAATTAGCATAGGGTTAGGATTAGGGTAATGATATAGTAAGGTTTAGGTTTCATGATAGGTTTAGGGTAATTGATAGGGTTAGGATTAGGCATATGTTAAGGTTTAGGCCTAGGGTTAGCATTAGGGTTAGGATTATGGTTAGGGTAATGGATAGGGTTAGAGCTAGGGTTAGAGCTAAGGTTATGGTTATTATTAGTGCTAGGTTTAGGGTTATGGTTAGGGATAGGGTTAAAGCTCAGTTTAGGGCTCAGATTAGGCTAGGTTTTGGGTTAAGTTAGGGCTAGGGTTAGGGTTATTTCTAATGTAAGTACTAGGGTTACAATTAGGGCTATTTTTAGGGTTAGGGTTAGGGCTAGGTCTAGTGTTATGTTTAGGGTTATGTTTAGGGTGATGTTTAAAGCTAGGGTTAGTGTTAGCATCAGAATAAGAATCAGGATTAGGTTAGTTTTAGAGTTTGTTAAAACTCGAATTACAGCAAGGGTTAGGGCTAGGCGTAGGGTTAGGGTTTGGTTTAGGTTAAGGATTATGGTTAGGGCTATGGCTCGGTTTTGTATTAGGGCTAGGGCTAGATTTAGGGCTAGTTTTAGGAGTAGTGTTAGGGTTAGGGTTAGTGTTAGTGTTAGGTTTAGGCTTAGGCTTTGCAGTAGGGTTAGATTTAGAGTTAGGGTTAGACCTAGGGTTAGGGCTAGGTTTAGAGTTCCAGTAAGGGATAGGGTTAGAACTAGTTTTAGAGCTAGGGAGAGAGTTAGACTTAGTTTTAGGGCTATGGTTAGTATTAGGTTTAGGTTTAGGGATAGGGTTAAGGTAGGTCTAAGATTAGGGATAGGGTAGTTTTTAAGTTAGGCCTAGGTTTAAGGTTAGGGTTATTATTAAGGCTGATGTTTAGGAATAATATGGACTAGGGTTTGTGTTCAGGTTAGGGCAAGGATTATATCTAGGGCTAATGTCAGGTCTAGGGTTATGGTTATGGATAGTTTTAGTTTTAGGTTTTGGCTAGGTCTAATGTAAGGATTAGGTTTAGGGTAAGGGTTAGATTAGAGCTAGGGGAATTATTAGGGTCAGGGTCATGTTTAGGGTTTCTTTTAGGTTTGAGTTTAGGGTTAGGGCTCAAATTAGCATCAGAGTTATGGTTAGCATAATGATATGGGTTAGATTTAGGGTTCAGGTTAGTTTAGGGTAATTGATAGGTTTTGGGGTTAGTGATAGGTTTAGGGTTAGGCCTAGGGTTAGTATTAGGGAAAGGGTTATGTTTAGGGTGGTGGATACAGTTAGAGTAAGGTTAGGGCTAGGGTTATGGTTAGGATTTGGTCTTGATATAGGGTTAGGCCTCGAGTTAGCATTAGGGTATGGGTTATGATTAGAGTAATGGACACAGTTAGAGCTAAGTTTATAGCTAGACTTATGGTTAGGATTAGGTCTTGGGTTAGTGTTAGGGTATGGTTAGAAACTAAGATTAGGGTTAGTATTATGTTTTGTGTAAGAGTTAGGTTTTGAGCTATAATTAGGTTTAGAGCAAGGGTTAGGTTCAGGGTTATGTTTAGGAATAGGATTAGAGTAGTTTTAGGTTAGGGTAAGGTTAGGGAAATGGTTATAATTAAGTTCAGGGTTAGGGTTAGGGTAATATATGTGGTTAGATATAAGTTTAGGGTTGGGGACAGGTGAGATTTAAGTTTAGGGTTAGGTCTATGGTTTTGTTTAGGTTTATGGTAAGGGTTAGTGTTTGATCTATGTTTAGGGATATAGCGAGTATTAGTTTAGGGTTAGGTCTAGGATTAGTTTTCTGATTAGGGTTAGGTTTATGGTTAGGGTTAAGGCTAAGGTTACAATTATGGGTTAGGGTTAGGGTTAGAGTAATCTGTAGGTTTAGAGCTAGGGTTATGGCTAGGGTTAAGGTTAGGATTAGTACTAGGCTTAGGGTTAGATTCAGGGATAGTTCTAGGTTTATGTTTTTAGTAAGGGTTAGGTTTTTAGCTAGGGTTAGAACTAAGGCAAGGGTTAGGTTTGGGTTAGGGTTAGAGCTAGGGTTAAGGTTATGCTTAGGGCTAGGTTAAGGCTAGGATTAGCTCTAGGTTCTGTGTTAGGTTTAGGCCTAGAGTTGAAGTTGTGGGTAATGTAAGAGCTAGGGTTATGATTAGGGCTAGTTTTAGGGTTAGGGTTATGCAAAGGTGTAGTATTAGGTTTAGATTTCAGTTAGGTTCAGGTTTAGAAGTAAGTTTACTGTAAAAGGCAGAATCAGTGTTTGGATTAGAATTCAAGTTAGGGTTATAGCCAGAATTAGGAGTGGGTTTACGCCTAGGGGTAGGGTTAGAGTTTGTGTTAGGATAACGGTTATTGTTAGGCCTAGGACTAGGTTTTTATTTAGGTCTAGGGCTAGAGTTAAGGCTAGATTTAGAATTAGGTTTAGGTCCAGGACTAGAGTTAGGTTTTAGTCTAGTGTTAGGGTCAGGTTTAGAACTAGGGTTTGTGTTAGGGTCAGGATAAGGGTCAGGGTTAGCATTCGGGTTTGGGATAGTATTAGAGCTAGAATGAGGGCTAGGGTCAGGACTAATAATAAAGTTAGGATTTTGGTTAGCCTAAGATTAGGCCTAGGTATAGGGCTATCATTAGAGTTAGGGTTATTCATAGGGTAAGTGATAGCTTTAGAGCTAAGGTTACTGCTAGAGTTAGGGTTAGGGTTAATTCTAGGTTTAGGGCATGATTAGGGCTACTTTTTGTGTTAGGATTAGGGCTAATGTTAGAGCAATGGCTAATATAAGAACTAGGGTTACAATTAAGGTTTAGTTGTAGGGTTAGGGTTAGGGATAGGTCTAGTGTTAAGGTTAGGTTTAAGGTTAGGATGATATTTAGAGCTAGGCTTAGTGTTAGGATATGAGTCAGGGTCAGGGTTAGACTTAAGGTTAGTGTTAGGACTCGAATTAAGGCTATGGTTAGGTCTAGGAGTAGTGTTGGGGTTTGGTTTAAGTTAAGGTTTATGGTTAGGGCTATTGCTCAGTTGGTTTTACTGCTAGGGTCAGGGTTAGGGCTAGTTTTATGTTTAGCATTAGGGTTACGGCTAGTTTTAGTGATAAACTTAAAATAACCCTTTTTACTCTAAACTTTTTAAATTTGGATTCATCAGGACTTAGTGCTGCAGAAAGGCATATGTGTCCAAAAAATGTGCATAAGCCCAAGGTACTTTGGAAGGATATTTTAACAGGACAATGGAAAGGTCCTGAACCAGTAATTGTCTGGAGTCGGGGGTCTGTTTGTGTGTTTCCACAGGGAGAACAGCAGCTGATTTGTATTCCAGAGAGATTAACCAAGGTCCTGACCCAGTGATTGTCTGGAGTCGGGGACCTGTTTGTGGGTTTCCTCAGGGAGAACAGCAGCCGATTTGGATTCCAGAGAGATTAACTAAAGTGATTTCTACAGACAGAAAGAAGATGATTTGGCTCAAATACATAACAGCTGATATCCAAAACTCCAGTTTGGCTATCCTTACATCTGCGACAGAACCAGGATGCTTTTTTCAATATCTATTTTATTATTGCCCTTTCCCACATCATGAAGTTCTATTTTGTTTTTTGAGCTCATACAGACCTAGGTTAATGTTTTGCTGATCAGTTCTATTTTTTGACTATAGAATTTTTAAACATTGCAATGGAGAATTCACCTGTAAAAAGTTATAAGGCCTTTACTATTATGTTATGTGTTGTATGTATATGTGTGCACACTTGTGTTTTGTGTTATATGGTTGAATGTACATATGTCCATATATCATATATGATCAGCGCTCATGAAAAAATGGATCTAAATATTTTTTTTATTCATGTGATTTAAATGGTTTAATTTAAATTGGGTAAACAACTGTTGAGGATTTTTTTAATATGTGAACAAAAAAGAGGTTAACAGATCTGTTTGTTTACTTTCACCTTTCCTTTTCATTATGTTTAATAATTCTCTTCAAGATAATGTAAAATTATTAAGAAAATTGTTTCCTTTTAGTGCCTTCTGGAATGTTACATAATTTTTTCTTTAGCCATTATTGCCAGAATTTCTTATCTCATCCCAGTGCCGGTGAAGACAAAGATAAAACCAATCTACAGCTTCTGCAACAGCCATCACTGAACTGCTTGCAGAACTTGCCTGGACTATGTATCACTTGTATGCATTGTGAACTCACCTGTATGCATTGTGAACTATCTGTGGTGCAGCAACTTGTGGTAGTGTTGGGGTACTTTTGCTGATGTCATCGGTGGTACAATTTTTCCAAAAGGAGCCATCAATTGGCTTGGTGTATCTTCTCCCTTCTGCTTGTCATGATCGTTCAGCTAAAATTTGGGGGCCAACAGAGGTGAGGCAAAGAACCTCACCCCCCGCTGGTACAAAGACCTCTCCACAGGTGTGGCTGCATACTGGACCGGTAGTCAGTGACGGGTAAGATCCAATTACAATGGTACCAACCTAAGACAGGAGGCTGATGCCTTGAAGTCAGCTCATCCGATAACGGGTAAGAACCATATGTACTATTGGACAACATAAGGCAGGCACGGTCCCTAAGCCACATGCTTGTTGTTTATACAGAGAGGGGGAGATGTCGAGAGCCACAGCCAAAGAGGCCCCAGCAAACTTTCAGACTGCCAGCTGATGATTGTCTCACAGCGCCCCAGCAACATCTAGCTGATTGGCTCCTCTGCGGTGATGCTCATTGGGCTGTTTTCCCGCCCTTTCAGACTGCCAGCTGATGATTGGCTCACAGCGGCCCCAGCAACATCTAGCTGATTGGCTCCTCTGCGGTGATGCTATTTGGGCTGTTTCCCTGCCCTTTCAGACCACGGAGGTGCTCATTGGGGAACTTTTTTGGCTCCGCCCACATGACCCATCCCAATCGGCCTCAAGAGTAGAAGGATTGTGGGAGGTGGGGAGGCTTGTGGTTGTGGGAGAGGCTTGGGGGAAGCCGGTGGTGGCAGTTGGGATCTGAGGGTTTTTCCTGAGGAGCGGTTTTGTTTGGCGTGCGTGGTTCTAAAAATAAAGTTCGTTTCTTTTGACAAGTGGCTCCTGAATTGTGCCCAGCCAGACTGCAGCAGGATATGAGTCAGGGTCAGGGTTAGACTTAAGGTTAGTGCCAGGACTCGAATTAAGGCTATGGTTAGTCTAGGAGTAGTGTTGAGGTTTGGTTTAAGTTAAGGTTTATGGTTAGGGCTATTGCTCAGTTGGTTTTACTGCTAGGGTCAGGGTTAGGGCTAGTTTTATGATTAGCATTAGGGTTAGGGCTGGTTTTAGTGTTAGGCTTAGGCGTAGGGTTAGGGTTAGATTTCGAGTTAGGGTTAGATCTGGGTTTAGGTCTAGGACTAAGAATAGGGCAAGGGTTAGGGCTAGGATTAGGGTTATGGTAATTGATAGGCTTAGAACTAGCGATAGGTATAGTGTGAGATTTAGAGTTAGTCTTAGGGCTAGGGTTAGGGTTAGATTTAGGTATAAGTTAGCAGTATGGCCAGTGTTAGGTTTGCTCTAGGTTGAGGGTCAGTTTTAGACCTAGGGTTTTTGTTAGGGTCAGAATAAGTGTCAGGGTGAGGGTAAGGTTTTGAGATAGGATTAGAGCTAGAATTGAGGGCTAGTGTCATGACTATTAATAGGGTTAGGATTTTGGTTAGCCTAAGGATTAGGATAGATCTAGGTTTACCATTAGGTTTAGGGTTTCACTTAGGGTAAGGGAGAGATTTAGAGCTAAGAATAGCGCTAAGTTATGGTAGGGTTAGGGTTAAAGTTAGGTTTAGGGTTTGGATTAGGGCTAGTTTTGTGTTAGGCTTAGGACTAGGGTTAGGGCAATCACAAATATAAGAAGTAGGATTACAATTTGGGTTAGTTTTAGGGTAAGGGGTTAGGGTTAAGGATAGTTTTAGTATTAGGTTAAGTTTAAGGTTAGGGTGATATTTAGAGCTACGATTAGTTTTAGGATATTAGTCAGGGTAAGGGTTAGGGTTAGGACTCAATAAGGGGTAGAGTTACTGTTAAGTTTTGGGTTAAGTTTAGGATGGCGTTTCAAGCTAGGGTGAGTTTAGCATATGAGTCAGTGTCAGGTATACTTTTAAGATTTGGATTAGGACTCGAATTAAAGACTATGGTTAGGTCTATGTGTAATGTTAGGTTTTGGTTTAAGTTATGCTTCAGGTTTAGGGCTAAATCCTTTGGTTTTGTTTTACTGCTAGTGGTAGGGTTAGGGCTAGTTTTATGAATAGCATTAGGATTAGGTTTAGTGTTAGTGTGAGGTTTAGGCTTAGGCTTAGGGCTAGGACTAAGGATTGGGCAAGGGTTAGGGATAGGGTTAGGGTTATGGTAAGTGCTAGAATTAGAACCAGTGATAGGCTAGTGTGAGAATTATTGTTAGGCTTAGGGCTAAGGTTAGGGTTAGGGTTAGAGATAGGGCTAAAATAGGGCTAGGGATTAGGTCTATGGTTATTTTTCAGCTTAAGCAAAGAATTAGAGTTAGATTTAGGATTTATTTTAGGGTAAGGGATGGTGTTATAGCTAGTTTTAGAGGTAGGGTGATGTTTAGAATAAGGGTTAGGTTTAGGGTTATGATTAAGGCTAGGTTTAGGCCTAGGATGAGGGCTAGGATTTGTTTTAGGGTTAGGGCTAGGATTAGAAGTATGGCTAATTTCAAGTCTAGAATTATGTTTAAAGATAATGTTAGGGTTAGGATTATGGGTACGTCTAATTTAAGGTTTAGGTTTAGGGTTAGGGTCAGGTTTAGGGCTAGGGGTATTATAAAGTTGAAGGTCTAGGTTAGGATTTGGAATAGGTTAAGACTTAAAGTTAGGGATTGAATTAGAATTAGGGTAAGGGTTTGGGTAATGATAGACTTAGAATTAGGATTCATGTTATGTTTAGGGAAAAGGATAGGGATAGGATTAGAGATTGGGTTAGGTTTTAGGCCTAAGGTTAGCTTTAGGGTTAGGGTCATTGTTGTGATATGTATAGGATTAGCTCTAGGGTTATGGTTATGATTAGGGCTAGGGCTAGGGTTAGGGTTAGGGTTAGGGTTAGGGTTAAAGCTTGTGTTAAGGCTCAAATTAGGGCTAGGATTTGGATGAAGTTAGTGCTAGGGTTAGGATTATGGCTAATATAAGTACAACAGTTATGATTAGGGCTAATTTTAGGATAAGATCAGGGCTAGGTTTAGTGTTAGGGTTAGTATAAGGATTAGGGTGATGTTTAGAGCTAGGATTAGTGTTAGTGTCAGAGTCAAGGTCAGGGTTAATTTTAGGGTTCTTCTTAAAACTCAAATTAGGGCTAGGTTTAGGGGTAGGTGTATGGTTAGGGTTTGGTTTAGTTCAAGGGTTAGCGATAGAGCTTATGGCTCGATTTTTGTTTTAGGGCTAGGGCTAAGGCTAGGATTAGGGCTAGTTTTAGGATTAGTGTTAGGGTTAGGGCTAGTGTTAGCTTTAGGCTTAGTCTTCGTGTTAGGGTTAGATTTAAAGATAGATTATGATCTAAAGTTAGCGCTTGGGCTATGGATATGGCAATGATTAGGACTAAGTTTAGGGCTAGGGTTAGGGTTATGGTAAGGGATAGGTTTAGAACTAGTGATAGGGCTAGTGTGAGAGTTAGATTTATTCTTAGGTCTAGAGTTATGGTTAGTTTAGGGATAGGGTGAAATTAGGGCTAAGATTAGGGCTAGGTTTAGTATCTGGGTTAGAGCTAGGATTAGGCTTAGGGTTGGGATTAATCTAGGTTTAGGGCTAGGATAAGGGCTCGGGTTTTTGTTAGGGTTAAGGCTAAGATTAGGGCTAGTTCTAATGTCAGTTGTGGGGTTATGTTGAGTAGAGGACAGTTTTAGAATTAGGTTTATGGCTAGGTCTAGTGTAAGGGTTAGGTTTAGGGTTAAGTGTCAGGTTTAGCGCTAGGGGAATTATTAGGGTCAGGGTCAGATTAGAGTTTGGTTGAGGTTAGGGTTTAGGGTTAGGGCTCAAATAAGCATTAGGTCAGGGTTAGGGTAATGATAGGCTTTTGTTTTGGGTTCAGGTTAGGTTTATGGTAATTGATATGTTTAGGTTTAGTGATAGGGTTAGTGCTAGGCCTAGGGTTAGCATTAGGGTAAGGGTAATTGTTAGGATAATGGATAGAGTTAGAGCTAAGTTTAGGGCTAGGGTTATGGTCAGGAATAGGCTTGAGTTAGGGTTGGGGTTAGGGTTAGAACTAGGGTTAGTGTTAAGTTTATGTTTAGCATAAAGTTGAGGTTTTGAGCTAGGGTTAGGGCTAGGGAGAGGGTTAGGTTTAGAGTTAGGTCTAGGGATAAGACTAGAGTATGGTTAGGGTTAGGGTTGGATTAGTTCTAGCATTATTATTAAGGGAAGTGGTAGGGTTAGAGTAATGGATATGTTTAGATGTAGGCATAGGGTTATTGTTAGTGTTAGACTGAGGTTTAAGTTTAATGTTAGGGCTATGGTTATGCTTAGGTTTGTGGTAAGGGTTAGGGTTTGAGCTAGAGTTAGGTCTAAGGTGAGTGTGAGGTTTAGGGTTAGGTCTAGTGTTAGGATTAGAGCTAGAATGAGGTCTAGGTTTTGGACTAGTAATTGGGTTATTTTTTGATTTAGGCTAAGGATTACGATTAGGACTATGGTTAGCTTTATGGATAGGGTTTGGCTTAAGATAAGGGATAAGGTTAGAGCTAGGCTTAGAGCTAGCATTAGGGTTAGGTTTAGGGCTAGGGCTATGGTTAGGGTTAGGGTTAAATCTAGTTTTAGAGCTCAGATTAGGCCTATTTTTGTTTTGGGGTTAGGGCTAGGGTTAGAACTATGGCTAATGTAATAACTAGGGTTATTATTAGGGTTAGAGTTTGGGCTAGGAATGGTGTTAGTATTTGCTTTATGGTTTGGGTGATATATAGAGCTAGAGTTAGTGTTTGAATATGAGTCAGGGTAAGGGTTAGTTTTAGTCCTAGGACTCGAATTTGAGCTAGGGTTATGGCTAGTTGTAGGGTTAGGTTTGGTTTAGGGTTAGGGTAATGGCTCAGGTTTTGTTTTTGTTTTTGTTTTTGTTTTTTTGGGGGTGGGGGCTAAGGCTAGTGTTAGGTCTAGTTTTATAATTAGCAATAGTGTTCAGCTAGTGTTAGGGTGAGGTTTAGGCTGAAGGTTAAGGTTAGATTTAGAGTTATGATTAGATCTAGGGTTAGGGCTAAGGTTAGGGCTAGTGTTAGGGTTATGGAAATGGACAGGTTCAGAAATAGAAATAGGGCTAGGGTGAGAGTTAGAGTTATTCTTAGGCTAGAGTTAGGGGTTTGCTTAGGGTTAGGGCTAAATTAAGGCTAGAGTAGCGCTAGGTTTATTGTTAGGGTTAGGCCCATGGTTAGGGCGAGAATTAGGGTTACTGTAGTGTTAGGGTTATGGTTAATTTTAGGGGAAGGGATGAGGTTATGGCTAGGTTCAGGGCTAGGTCGAGGGTTAAAATTAGGTATTGGAATAGGGTGAGTGTTCGGGTTAGGATTAAGGCTAGGTTTAGGGATAGGATGAGGGCTAGGTTTTCTGTTAGGGTTACAGCTAGGATTACTGCTAGGGCTAATATCAGGTCTATGGTTATGATTAGGAATAGTGTTAACTTTAGGTTTATGGCTAGGTCTAGTGGAAAGTTAGGTTTAGGATAAAGGTCAGGTTTAGATCTAGGTGTATTATTATGGTCAGAGTCCGGTTTAGGGTTTGGTTTATGATAAGGTTTAGGCTTAGGGCTCAAATTAGCATTAGGGTTAGGGTTAACGTAATGGATAGTGTTAGGTTTAGGGTTCAGGTTAGGTTTAGAATAATAGATAGTGTTAGTGATAGGATTAAGGTTAGGCCTAGGATTAGCATTTGGGTTAGGCTTATGTTTAGGGTTATGGATAGGGTTAGTGCTAATGTTAGGGCTTGTGTTAACATTAAGATTTTGGTTTGGTTTAAAGATAGGCCTAGAGTTAATGTTAGTGTTCGTTTTAGCAGAAGTGTTAGGGTTTGAGCTAGGGTTAGACCTAGGGTGAGGGTTATGGTCTATGGTTAGGATTAGGGTTAGGGTTATGGCTTGGGTTAGCATTAGGATTAGGGTTATGTTTAAGGTAATGGATAGAGTCTGTGCTAGGATTTATGCTATGGTTACAGTTAGGATTAGGGTTAGGTTGAGGGTTAGGTTAAGGGTTAGGGCTACTGTTATGTTTAGGGTAAGGATTACAGTTTGAGTATGGTTTGGGCCAGGGCCAAGTGTTAGGGTTAAGGTTAGTGCTAGGGATAGGGTTAGGGTTATGCTTAGGTCTAGGTTTAGGGCTAGGATTAGGGCTAGGTTGTGTGTGAGGTTTAGGGCTAGTATTAGGTGTATGGGAAATGTAAGAACTAGAAGTATGGTTATGGGTAGGTTTAGGGTTTTTCTAGTGATAGGGTTAGTTTTTTCGATTAGGATAAGGTTTAGAGCTAGGGTTTGTGTTAGGGTAAGTGTCTATGGTTAAGTCTAGGGTTATGGTAAGGGATAGATTTAGGTTTATGTTTGTGGTTAGGTCTAGTGTAAGGGTTATATTTAGGGTAAGAGTAAAGTTTAGAGCTGGATGTATTATTAAGGTCAGGATATGGCTTACTGTTTAGTTTAGGTTAAGGTTTAGGTTTAGGGCTTTAATAAGCGTTAGGGTTAGTGTTAGGGTTAGGGTAATGAATAGGCTTAGGATTAGGGTACAGGTTAGTTTTAGGGTAATGGATAGGTTTAGGGATTGTGATAGGGTTAGAGTTAAACCTAGGGTTAGCATTAGGGTTAGGATTATGGTTAGGGTAATGGATAGGATTAGAGCTAGGTTTAGGGCTAGGGTTATGGTTAGGATTAGGGATAGGGTTAGGGTAGTGTATAGAATTAGAGCTTGGTTAGGGCAATAATTAAGTTTAGGTTTAGGGCTAGTGTTAGGTTAGGGTTTGGGATAGGGCTAGGGTTATGTTTAGGGTAAATGTTAGGCTTTGAGCTAAGTTAGGTCTAAGGGGAGGGTTAGCGTTAGGGTTAGGGTTCGGGTTAATTTAGGGTTACACTTAGGGCTAGGTTTAAGCCTAGATTTAGGGCTAGGTTTTGTGTTAATTTAGGCCTAGGGTTAGGGACATGGATAGTTAATAGCTAGGGTTATGATTACGGCTAGTTTTAGTCTTAGGGTTATGGCTAGGTGTAGTGTTAGGATTAGGTTTTGAATTAGGGTGAGCTTTGGAGCTTGGCTTATGTTAGGGTAAGTGTCAGTGTTCAGATTAGAGGGAGTATTGGGGTTAGTGCAAGAATTATGACTAGGGTTTAGAAATAGGGTTGGTGTTTGTGTTATGTTAAGGGTGATTGTTAGGGCTAGGGCAAGGTTGTTGTTCAGGTCTAGGACTAGAGTTATGGCTAGATTTAGGATTAGGTTTAGGTCTAGGACTAGTGTTAGGTTTAGGTTTAGGTATAGGATTAACTGTAGGGCTAATATTACGGTTCAGATTCGGGTTAGGGTCAGGTTTAGACCTACAGTTAGTGTTAGGGTCAGTATAAGTTTCAGGGTTAGGATTAGGGTTTGGGTTATGGTTAGAGCTAGAATGAGGGCTAGGCTTAGGACTAGTAATAGGGTTAGAGTTTGGGTTAGGCTATGAATAAGGGTTATGACTATTGTTAGCATTAGGTTTAGGGTTTGCCTTAAGGTAACAAATAGGATAAGAACTAGGGTGAGGGCCAGGTTTAAGGATTGTCTTATGGCTAAGGTTAGTGTTAGGGTTAAAGCTAGGGTTAAAGCTAGGGTTAGCGCTCGGATTAGGGCCAGGTTTTGGGTTATGATAGGGCTAGTGTTAGGGCTACAGCTAATGTACAAACTAGGGTTATGATTAGGGCCAGTTTTTTGGTTAGTGTTATGGCTAGGTCAAGTGTTAGGGTTAGGGTTAGTGATAGCATTATGTTTAGAGATAGAATTAGGGTTAGGGTCAGGGTCAGTGTTGAGGTTAGATTTAGCTTTATGGTTAAAGCCAGAATTATCACTGGAGTTATGTCTAGGGTTAGGGTTAGTGTTTGGGTTAGGTTAAGGTTTATTATTAGGGCAAGAGCTAGGTTTTTGTTTAGGTCTAGCGCTAGAGATATGGCTAGATTTAGGATTAAGTTTAAGTTTAAAGCTAGTGTTAGTGTTAGGTTTAGGAATTAGTTTATTTCTAGTGCTAGTGTTAGGGTTCAGTATAGGGTTAGAGTCCGGTTTAGACCTATGGTTACCATCAGGGTCAGAATAAATGTCAGGTTTGAGTTATGGTCAGAGCTAGAATGAGGGCTAGGGTTAGGACTAGTAATAGGATTAGGGTTAGGCCTAGGGTTAGCTTTAGTGTTAGAGTTGGCTTAGAGTAAGGGATAGGGTTAGACCCAGGGTTAGGGATACATTTATTTTAGGGTTAGGGCTAGTGTTAGGATTAGGTTTAGGGTTAAAGCTTTGGTTAGTTTCAGATTAGGGCTAGGTTTTGGTTAGAGTTAGGGCTAGGTTAAGAGTCACGGGCAATGTTTGCAGTACAGTTACAATTTGGGATAGTTATGAGATCGGGATTAGGACTAGGTCTAGTGTTAGGGTTAGGTTTAACATTAGGGGGATGTTTAGAGCTAGGGATAGTATTAAGGTCAAAATTAAGGTCAGGGGTAGATTTAGGGTTAGGGTTGGGACTCGAATTAGGTCTAGGGTTAGGGCTAGGTGTAGGTTTAGGTTTTCTTTAGGTTACGCTTTAAAGTTAGGGCTGTGGCTCAGTTTTGTTGTAGGACTAGGGCTATGGTTAGAGCTAGTTTTAAGATTAGCATTAGGTTTAGGACTAGTGTTAGGGTTAGGTGTAGTCTTAGGTTTAGAGTTAGATTTAGAGTTAGGATTATATTTAGGGTTTGGTCTAGGGCTAAGGATATGGCTAGCATTAGTTCGGTTTATAGCTAGGATTAGGGTTATGATAAAATAGGGTTAGAACTAGGGATAGGGCTAGGGCGAGAGTGAGAGTTAGTCTTAGGGCTAGGCTGAGAGTTTTGTTAGGTATAAGGCTTAATTAGGCTAGGAATAAGGGTAGCTTTATGTTTATGTTTAGGCCTAGGTTTAGTTTTGGGCTTAGGGTTAGGTTTAGTGTAAATGATGGGGTTAGAGCTAGGTTTTGGGATAGGACAAAGGTTAGAACTGGGGTTAGGGCTAGGGTTTAGTTAGAGTTATGATTAAGACGAGGTTAAGGGCTAGGGTTTGTGTTTTGGTTAGGGCTAGGATTAGTGTTAGGGCAAATGTCAGTTCTAGGTTTATGGTTAGGGATAGTTTTAGGGTTAGGTTTCTGGTTATGTTTAGTGTAAGTGTTAGATTTAGGGTAAGGGTCAAATTTAGATCTAGGGGTATTATTAGTGTCAGGGTCATGTTTAGGGTTTTGTTTAGGTTAGGGATTAGGGTTAGGGCTCAAATTAGCACTAGGGTTTGGGTTAGGGTAATGATAGGGTTAGGTTCAGTGTTCAGGTTAGGTTTAGCCTAATGGATAGATTTATGGTTAGGCAATGGTTTAGAAATAGACCTAGGGTTAGCATTAGAATTAGGGCTATGTTTAGGGTAATTGATAGGGTTAGAGATAAGTTTAGGGCTAGGTTTATGGCTAGGTCTAGTATAAGGGTTAGGTTTAGGGGTAGGGTCAGGGTTAGAGCTAGGTATATTATTATGGAAAGTGACAGAGTTAGGGTTTGCCTTAGGTTAAGTTTAGGGTTAGGGCTAAAATTGGCATTAGGGTTAGGGTTAGGTTAATGATAGGATTAGATTTAGGGTCCAGGTTACGTTTTGGTTAACAAATAAGGTTATGGTTAGTGTTAAGGTTAAGATTAGGCCTAGGGTTACCATTAGGGCTATGGTTATGGTTAGGGTAGAGCTAGTGATAAGGCTAGGGTTATGGTTAGGATTCTGGATAGGGTTAGGGTAAGGTTTAGGGCAGGTTTTGGGTAAGGTTTAGGTTTAAAACTAGGGTTAAGTCTCAAATAAGGGCTAGGTTTTGGGTTTGGTTAGGGCTATGGTTAGGGCTATGGCTAATGTATGAACTAGTGTTACAATTAGTGCCAGTTTTAGGGACAGGGTTAGGGTGATGTTTAGAGCAAGGTTTATATTTAGGGTCAGTGTCAGGGTCAGGGTTAGTTTTAGTGTTAGTTTTTGGACTCAAATTAGGGCTAAAGTTAGTGCTAGGTGTAGGATTAGGTTTTGGTTTATGTTAAGGGTTATGATTAGGGCTATGGCTCAGTTTTGTTTTAGGGCTAGGGCTAGAGCTAGGGTTAATTCTACATTTTGGATTAGCATCAGCGTTATGACTAGTGTTAGCGTGAAGTTTAGGCTTAGGGTTAGGGTTAGATTTACAGTTAGGGTTGATCTAGGTTTAGGGCTCATGCTAGGGTTAGGGCTAGGGTTAGGGTTATGGTAAGGCATATGTTTAGAGTTAGGGATACGTCTATGGTGAGAATTAGAGTTATTGTTAGGAGTAGGAGTGTTAGGGTTAGGGCTAAAGTAGGCCTAGGATTAGGACTAGGGTTAGTGTTAGGGTTAAGCCTAGGGGTTGGGCTAGAGTTATGGTTAGCACTGGGGTTAGGGTTAAGTTTAGGGGAATGGGTGGGGTTATAGCTAATTTTAGGGCTAGGGTGAGGGTTAGAATTAGGATTAGGCCTAGGGTTATGATTTACTTTAGGATTAAGGCTAGGATAAGGGCTAGGATGAGGGGTAGGTTTTCTGACAGGGTTAGGGCTAGGATTCGGGCTAGGGATAATATCAAGTCTAGGGTTATTGGTAGGTATGTTTTTAGGGTTATGTTATGGCTAGATCTATTGTAAGGGTTAGCTTTAGGTTAAAGGTCAGCTTTAGAGCTATAGTTATTTATAGTGTCATGGTCAGGGTCAGGCTTAGAGTTTGGTTGACATTAAGGTTAAGGGGTAATGGCTCGAATTAGCGTTAGGGTTAGGTTTACATTTAAGGTAATGGAAGGGTTTACTTTAGGTTTTAGTTAAGGTTTAAGGTAATGGATGGGTTAGGTTTCAGTGATCAGGTTAGGGTTAGCACAAGGGTTAGGGTTATGTTTAGTGTAATGGATAGTTTTAGAGCTAGGGTTAGGGCTAGGTTATGGTTTGGATTAAGTCTAAGATTAGGTTAGGTTTAGGGATAGGGCTGGGTTTGATTTAGAGTAAGTGTTAGGGTTAGGGTAAGTTTTAGCTTAGGGTTAAGGTTATGGTTATGTTAGGATAAGGGTTAGTGTTTGAGCTAGGGTTAGGGCTAGTGTGAGAGTTAGGTTTAGGTTTAGTTCTAAGTTCAAGATTATGGTTAGAGATAGATTTAGTGTTAGGGATAGGGTTTCAATTAGAGTTAGGGTTAAGGTTAGGGTAATGGATAGGGTTAGAGCTAAAGTTTGGGCTAGGATTAAGGTTAGGAATAGGGCTAGGTTTAGGATTAGGATTTAGGATAGGGCTAGGGCTATGTTTAGTGTAAGGGTTAGGCTTTGAGATAGGCTTAGGTCTAAGGAGAGGGTTAGGATTAGAGTTAGAGTTTGGGTTAGGGCTAGGCTTAGGTTTATGCTTAGAGCTAAGTTTAGGCCTAGGATTAGCTCCAGGTTTTGTGTTAGGTTTAGGGCTAGAGTTAGGATTATTGGTAATGTAAAAGTTAGGGTTATGTTTAGGGCTAGTTTTAGGCTTAGGGTTATGGCAAGTTCTAGTGTTAGGTCTAGGTTTTGGGTTAGGGTTAGTGTCAGGTTTAAAGCTAGTTTAAGTGTTAGGATCAGGGTCAGTGTTAGGGATAGGGTTAGGTTTAGGGTTAGAGCCAGAATAATTAGGACTAGGGTTAGGTCTAGAGATAGGGTAAGTGTTTGGTTACAATTAAGTGTTATTGTTAGGGCTAGTGCTAGTATTTTATTTAGGTCTAGGGCTAGAGTTATAGCTATATTTAGGATTATCTTTGGGTCTAGGTATAGTGTTAGGCTTAGGTATAAGTACAGGTTTACCAGTAGATCTAGGCTTAGGTTTTGGTTTAGGTTTAGGGTCAGGTTTAGAACTAGGGTTACTTTTAGGGTCAGAAGAGGGTCAGGGTTAGGTAAGAGGTAGAATGAGGGCTAGGGTTAAGACTAGTAATATGGTTAGAGTTGAAGTTAGGCTAAGGATCAGGGTTAGGACTAGGGTTAGCATTTGGGTTAGAGTTTGGCTTAGGGTAAGGGATAGGGTTAAAGCTAGGGTTAGGGGTAGGGTTAGGGTTAGGTTAGGGCTAGTGTTAGGGTTAAGATTAGGGTTAAAGCTAGGTTTAGGTCTTGGATACAGTTTAGTATTTGTGTCAGGGTTAATGCTAGGGTCAGGAAAATGACTTATGTACAAACTAGGGTTATGATTAAGGCTAGTTTTAGTGTTACAGTTAAGGCTACGTCTAGTTTTAGGGTTAATTTAAGTTAGGGTGATGATTAGAGCTAGGATTAGTGTTAGGGTCAGTGTCAGGGTCAGAGTAATTTTTAGAGTTAGGGTTAGGTATAAGGTTTGGGTTTAGTATAGGTTAAGGTTTAGGGTTAGGGATATCCTTGGTTTTGTTTTATGGCTAGGGCCAGGGCTAGGGCAAGTTTTAGGATTAGCATTATGGTTAGGGGTAGTGTTAGGGTTAGGTTTGGCTTATGATTGAAGTTAAATTTAGAGTGAGGTTTAGATTTAGAGTTAGGTTTATCTCTAGAGTTAGGACTAGGGCTAAGGATAGAACTAGGGCTAGGGCTAGGGCAAGAGTTATAACTAGGGTTAGGGTTAGGATATGATTAAATTAGGGCTAGGATTAGCACTAGGCTTAGTATTAGTATTAGGCCTAGGGTTAGGGTGGGGGTTATGTTTAGGGTTATGGTTAGGTTTAGGTAAGGGATGGTGTTATAGGTAGGTTTATTGCTAGGGTGAGGGTTAGAATTAGTGTTAGGATTTCGGGTTATGATTCGGGATAGGATTAAGGCCAGGTTTAGGGCTAGGATGGAGGTTAGGGCTAATTTCAGGTCTAGGGTAGGGGTTAATGATAGTTTAAGGTTAGGTTTATGGCTACGCTTTGTGTAAGCATTAGGTTTAGGATTAGGGTCAAGTTTAGAGATAAGGGTATTATTAGAGTGATGGTCACGATTAGTGTTTTGGATAGGTTAAGGTTTAAAGTTAGGACTCAAATTAGCATTAAGGTTATGATCAGTGTAATGATAGGGTTAGGTTTAGGTTAGATTTCAGGTTAGATTTAGGGTAATGGATGGGGTGAAGATTAGGGATAGGGTTAGGTTTAGGCCTAGAGTTAGCATTAGGGTTAGGGTTATGGTTAGGGTAATGGATAGGGTTAGAGCTAGGGTTACAGCTAGGGTTATGGTTACAATTAGTGATAGGGTTAGAGTTAGGTTTAGGGTTAAAGCTCTGGTTAGGGCTCGGAATAGTTCTAGGATTTGGGTTACGTTAGGGCTAGGGTTAGGATTACGGCTAATGTAAGTACTAGGATTATGATTAGGGCTAATTTTAGTGTTAGGGGTTAGGACTAGGTCTAGTGTTAGGTTTAAGGTTAGGGTTAGGGTGATATTTAGACCTAGAGTTAGTGTTAAGGTCAGAGTCAGGGTGAGGGTTAGTTTTAGGTTTTGGCTTAAGAATCGAATTATTGCTAGGGTTAGAGCTAGGTGTAGGATTAGGGCTTGGTTTATGTTAAGGATTAGGGTTAAGTCTACAGCTCGGTTTTGTTTTAGAGCTAGGGATAGGGTTAGGGCTAGTTTTAGGATTAGCCTTAGGATTAGCGCTAGGGTTAGGTTTAGGTTTAGGCTTATTTCTAGGGTTATATTTAGAGTTAAGATTAGATCTAGGGTTATGGCCAGGGATATGAATAGGGCTAGGGTTAGACCTACCGTTTGAGTTAGGATTAGTCTTCCAGTAAAGTATAGGGTTAGAACTAGATATAGGGCTAGGGTGAGAGTTAGAGATAGTCTTTGGGTTAGAGTTAGGTTTAGGGTTAATGGGGGCTAATTTAGGGCTAAGATAAAGGCTAGGGTTAGTTTTAGTGTTAGGCCTAGGGTTAGGGTTAGGGTTATAATTAAGGTTATGTTCAGGGATAGAATAAGGACTAGGGTTTCTGCTAGGGTTATGGCTAGGATTATGGCTAGGGCTAAAGTCAGGTCTAAGGTTATGGTAAGGGATAGTTTTAGGGTTAGGTTTAAGTCTATGTCTAGTGTAAGGGTTAGGTATAGGGTAATAGTCAGGTTTAGAGCTAAGGGAATTATTAATGTCAGGGTCAGTGTTGGGCTTTGGTTTAGGTTTTAGTTTAGTGTTAGGGCTCGAATTAGCATTAGGGTTAGCATTCGGGTAATGATAATGTTAGGTTTAGGGTTCAGGTTAGGTTTAGGGTAATTGACATTTTGGGGGATAGTGATAGGGTTATGTTTAGGCCTAGGGTTAGCATTAGGGTAAGGGTAATGTTTAGGGTAATGGATACAGTTAGAGTTAAGTTTAGGGCTAGGGTTTTGAGTTAAGGTTAGGGTGAGGGTTAGAACTAGGGTTAGGTTTAGGGTTATGTTTAGCATAAGGGTTAGGTTCTGAGCTATGGTTAGGGCTAGGCTGGGAGTTAGTTTCAAGGTTAGGTCTAGGAATAGGATTACCATAGGTTTTGGGTGAGAGTTAGTGTTAGAATTAGACCTAGGATTAGTGGCAGGATCTGTATAAGGGTCAGGGTAAGGGTTAGAATTTGGGATACAGTTAGAGCTAGAATGAGAGCTAGGGTTAGGGGTATTAATAGATTGAGGGTTTTGGTTAGTCTAAGGATTAGGGATAGGTCTAGGGTTACCCTTAGGTTTAGGGCTTTCCTTAGGGTAAGTGATTGGTTTAGAGCTAGGTTTAGGGCTATGGTTAGGGTTTGAGTTAGGGTTAAATCTAGGATTAGGGCTCGGATTAAAGCTAGTTTTTGTGTTAGAGTTAGGGATAGGATTAGGGCCACAGCTAATGTAAGAACTAGGGTTAAAATTAGGTTAGTTTTAGTGTTATGGTTAGGTTTAGTGTTAGGGTTAGGTTTAAGTTTAGGCTGATATTTATAGCTAGGGTTTGTGTTAGGATAAGAGTCAGGTCAGGGTTCATTTTAGGGTTAGGAATAGGACTCAAATTATTGTGAAGGTTATTCTTAGCATTCAGTTTAAGGTGATAGTGGTGTTTAGAGCAAGGTTGAGTGTTAGCATATGAGTCAGGGTCAGTTTTAGTTTTAAAGTTAGTGTTAGAACTCGAATTAGGGCTAGGGATAGGTCTAGGTTTAGTGTTAGTGTTTGGTTTATGTTAATGTTTAGGGTTAGGGCTATTGCTTGGTTTTGGTTTAGTCCTAGGTTTAGGTTTAGGGATAGTGTAAGTGTTATGCTTAGGCTTAGGGTTAGGGTTAGATTTGGAGTTAGGGTTAGATCTAGTGTTAGGGCTGGGACTAAGGATAGGGCAAGAGTTAGGGCTAGGGATAGGGTTACAGTAAGGGATAGGGTTAGAACTAGGGATAGGTATAAGGCAAGAGTTAGAGTGAGTCTCAGGACTAGGGTTAGAGTTAGGGTTAGAGATAGGACTGAATTAGAGCTAGGATTAGGGCTAGGTTTATTGTTTGGCTTAAGCCTAGAGTTAGGGTTAGAGTTAAGTTTAGGGTAAAGATGGCATTATAGCTAGGTATAGAGGTAGGGTGAGGGTTAGAATTAGGGTTAGGGGTAGAGTAAGTGTTAGGGTTATGATTAAAACTAGATTTAGGGCTAGGATTGGCTCTAGGGCTAATTTCAGGTCCAGAATTATAGTTAAAGATATTTTTAGGGTTAGGATTATGGCTACATCTAGGGTAAGGGCTAGGTGTAGGGTTATGTTCAAGTTTAGAGCTAGGGGTTTTGTTAGGGTCAAGGTCAGGGTTAGGGTTTGGGATAGGTTATGGTTTAAAGTTAGGGCTCGAATTAGTGTTAGTGTTAGGGTTAGGGTAATGAGAGGGTTAGGTTTAGGTTCAGGTTATGTTCAGGGTAATAGATTGGGTTAAGATTAGGGATAGGTTTAGGTTCATGCCTAGGGTTAGCATTAGGCTTATGTTTATGGTTATGGTAATGGGTAGATTTAGAGATCAG
The DNA here is from genome assembly GCF_047511675.1 of Marmota flaviventris. Taxonomy (NCBI): domain Eukaryota; kingdom Metazoa; phylum Chordata; class Mammalia; order Rodentia; family Sciuridae; genus Marmota; species Marmota flaviventris. The sequence goes on from NC_092499.1 coordinate 129,732,597, forward strand.
TTTAGGGCTAGGTTTATGGTTATGAATAGGGCTAGGGTTAAAGCAAGGATTAGGGCTAGGTTTGGGGTTAAGTTAAGGATAGGGTTAGGGTTACAGCTAATGTAAGTACTAGGGTAATGTTTAGGGCTAGTGTTAGGTTTTTAGGGCTAGAGTTAGTGTTAGGTTTAGGGTTAGGGTTAGGGTGATGTATAGAACTAGTAGTGTTATGGTCAGATTCAGGTTCAGGGTTAGTTTAAGGGTTCAGCTTACAACTCATATTAGGGCTAGGGTTAGAGTTAGGTTTAAGGTTAGGGTTTGGTTTAGGTTAAGGGTTATTTTTCAGCTATACCTAGGTTTTGTTTTAGGGCTAGAACTATGATTAGGGCTATTTTTAGGATTAGAGTTATGGTTTGGGCTAGTGTTAGGGTTTGGCTTAGTCTTCACTTTAGGGTTCAATTTAGAGTTAGGTTTTATCTAAAGTTATTGCTAGGGTAAAGGATAGGGCAAGGGTTAGACTAGGGTTAGGGGTAGTATTAGGGTTATGGTAAGTGATAGAGTTAAAATGGGTGAAAGGTATAATATGAGAGTTAGAGTTAGTCTTAGAACTAGCGATAGGGATAGGGCTAAATTAAGGCTAAGATTAGGGCTACGTTTTGTGTCAGGGTTAGGCCTAGAGTTTGGGCTACGGTTATAATTAAGGCAATGTTTAGGGCTAGGATAAGGGCTAGGGTTTGTGTTAGGGTTAGGGCTAGAATTATGGCTAGGGCTAATGTCAGGTCTAGGGTTACAGTTAGGGATAGTTTTAGGGAAAGGTTTATGGCTAGGTCTATTGTAAGTGTTATGTATAGGGTAAGAGTCAGGTTTAGAGCTAGGAGAATTCTTAGGGCCAGGGTCAGTGTTAGGACTTGGTTTATGTTTGAGTTTAGGTTTATGGTTCGAATTAGAGTTAGGGTTAAGTTTAGGGTAAAGATGGGGTTAGGTTTAGGGTTCAGGTTAGGTTTAGGGTAATTGATAGTTTTGGGGATAGTGATAGGGTTAGAGATAGTCCTAGGGTTAGCATTATATAAGGGTTATGTTTTTGGTAATGAATACATTTAGAGTTAAGGTTAGAGCTAGGGTAATGGTTAGGATTAGGTCTTGGGTTAGGGTTAGGGTGAGGGTTAGGATTAAGGCTAGGTTTACCACTCAGATGAAGGTTTGTGTTAGGGCTAGGGCTAGAATTAACACTAGGGCTAATGTCAGGTCTAACATTATGGTTAAGTGTAGTTGTAGGATTTGGTTATGAATAGGTCTACTGTAAGGGTTAGATTTAGAGTAAAGGTCAGGTTTAGAGCTAGGTGGTCAGGATTAGGGATTGGTTTGGGTTAAGGTTTAGGGTTAAGTCTCAAATTAGCATTAGGGTTAGGGTAATGGATATGGTTAGGTTTAGGGTTCAGGTTAGGTTTAGGGTTTTGAATAGCTTTAGGGATAGTTATACAGTTAGCTTTAGTCCTATTGTTAACATTTGTGATAGGCTTACGTTTAGGTAAAAGAATTACAGCTAGGGTTAGAGCTACGTTTATGGTTAAGATTAGGGCTAGTGTTAAGGTTAGGGTTAGGGTTATGATTAGGCTTAGGGTTAGGGTTAGGTTTAGGGTAAGTTGCATGGTTGGAGCTAGATTTAGGGCTAGGGTGAGGGTTAGGGTTAGAGCAGGTCTAGGGTAAATGTTAGGGTTAGGGCTATGTTTAGCATTATGGTTAGGGTTAGAGTTTTTGGAATGGATAGAGTTAGAGCTAGGAATTGGGCAATGGTTACAGTTAAAATTAGGGTTAAAGTTAGGATTAAGGATAGGGTTAGGTTAATGCTTAGGGTTAGGCTTAGGGCTCAGTTTAGATGTACTGTTAGGGTTAGAGTTACTTTATTCAAATTTCTTTGATGCAATTCAGGATTCATATTTAACTAACCTTACTCTGTTTCTCAGGTTTAGGCCTTTTGGTTCAACTATTTGGTGTCAGGAACAGTTAGTATTTTCATTTTATCTCATTTTGACGTTTACAAGTAAATGTAAATGGACCTGCAAACCAAACAGGGTTTATGCTAGCTGCTTGAAGCTGCACACACACACCCTCAATTCTTTTGGGGGACACTGTGGTATGTTCCTTGTAAAGTAGGCCTAAGCTGAAGCATGAAAAGACAACTTTATCCAAGAGTCTTTTAGGAGAAAACAGGGAATATGAATGCACTGAAATTCCTCCTATAATTATTTTGTTAGATTTGTTAGATACTGAGTAGGATTCATTACTTAGCGTGCTCCACAAGGCTCTCCAAGTGTGGGACTTCTAGGATCAATGGTTCTCTAATCAGGTTAAGGTTAGTGTTAGCTTTAGGGTTAGGGCTAGGGTTAGATGTAGTGTTATGGTGAGAGTAAGCTTTGTACAAATTTCTTTGATACTTGGAAGGAGTCATCTTTTACCTAGCCTTAATATGCTCCTCAGGTTTGGGACTTCTCATTTCAATGGTTTGCTAACAGGGACACTCTGTATTTTAAGGTTTCACTTTATATTGACCCATATAGGTAAATGAAAATGGAGGTTGAAATCAAACCAGGTTGGTGCTAGATGCTTGAAACTTCAAACACTGAATCAGTTCTCTGTGGGACCTCTCTGGTTTGTTCCTTGTGAAAGTAGCCCTAAGATGAAGATGGCAAAACCAACTTTATACGAGAGCCCTTTAGCAGAAAACAGAGAAATATGCATGAACTGAAACACCACCTCAATTATTTGATTATATTTCCTTGATACTGCATAGGATTCATCTGATAGATTATCTCACTAGGCCCCCAAAGTTTGGGACTTCTAGGATTAACAGTTTTTCAAACAGGTTAGGGTTTGTGTTAAGGTTAGTGTTGGGGCTAGTGTTAGAGCTAGTATTAGGGTTAGAGTTAGTTTTGTTCAAATTTCTTTGATACTGGACAGGTTTCATTTTTCTCCTATCCTTACTATAATCCACATGTTTGGGCCTCCTAGGTTTCATGGTTCACTGTAAGGAACAGTTTGTCTTTTAAAGTTTCAGTTTATTTTCTCCTATACAGGTAAATGGAAATGGAGCTTCAAATCAAACAGCTTTGGAAATCAAACTCGCTGCTTGAAACTTCACACTCCATCAATTCTCTGCGAGCAATCTCTTGTTTGTTCTTGTGACAGTTCGTCTAAGTTGAAGCATGTAAAAACAACTTTATCCAATATTCCTTTAGGAGATAACAGGGAAATATGCATGTACTGATATACTCCATCAACTTTTGGGTCAGATTTCTTTGATATGGCACAGCATTCATCCCTTAGCTTGCCCCACTAGGCTGCCCAAGTTTGGAAATTCTATGGTCAAATGTTTCACAAATATGTTAGGGTTAGGGGAAGGGCTAGGGTTAGAGCTAGTGGTAGGTTTAGAGTTAGTTTTATTCAAAATTCTTTGATACTTGGCAGGATTTATCTTTTAGCTAGATTTACTCTGTTCCCCAGGTTTAGGCCTTCTCTGTTCACAGGTTTGCTGTCAGGAACAGTTTGTATTTTAAGATTCCACTTCATTTTGACCAATATGGGAAAGTTAATGGAGTTGAAAATCAAACAAGTTTGTGCTAGCTGCTTGAAACTTCACACACTCCATCAGTTTTCTCTAGGGACTCTGGTATGTTCCTTGTAAAAGTAGGCCTATGCTTTAGCATGCAAAAACAACTTAATCTATGATTCTTTTAGGAGAAAAAAGGAAAATATGCATGTACTGAAATACCTCCCATTATTATTTGGTCAGATTTGTTTGATGCTGTGTAGGATTCATCACTTAGCTTGCCCCACAAGGCTCCCCTAGTGTGGGAATTCTAGGATCAATGGTTATATATTCAGGTTAGAGTTAATGTTAGGTTTAGGGTTATGGATAGGGCTAGGGTTAGAGGTAATATTAGGGTGAGAGTTAGTTTTGTTCAAATTTCTTTGATATCGGCAGGAGTCATCTTTTATCTAGCCTTAGTATGCCCCCAAGTTATGTTCTTCTTAATTTAATGGTTCACTATCAAGAACACTCTGTATTTTAAGGTTTCACTTCATTTTGACACCTATGGGTAAGTGGAAATCAAACAGGCATACCTTCCCCTAAACCTAACCCTAAATCTAACAATAAAAATAGCCCTAATCCTAGGCCTAAGCCTAACACTACCCTAGACCTATTCCTAGCCCTAATTTAGCCCTAACCCTAACCCTAACTCTAGCCCTAAGACTAACTCTAACTCTTGCCATAGCCCTATTCCTAGTTCTACCACTATCCTTTACCATAACCCAAACACTAGCCCTAATCTTAGCTCTACCAGTTGTCATAGCCTTAACCCTAGAATTAACTATAACTGTAAATGTACTCCTAATCCTAAACTCACCCTATCAGTAACAATAACACTAACCCTAATCATAAAATACCCTTAACTTTAGCCTTAGCCCTAAAACAAAACTAAGCCATAGGACTAACCCTAACCCTTAACCTAAACCAAATACTAACCCTACATATAGCCCTAAGCCTAACCCAAACTCAAATCCTATCCCTAACCCTAAAATGAACCATGACCCTGACTCTGACACTAACACTAACCCAAGTTCAAAACATCACCCTAAGCCTAAACCTAATCCTAAAACTAGACTTAGTCCTAAATGTAACCCTAAAACTAGCCCTAATCATAACCTTAATTCTTACATTAGCCATATCCCTAAGAAGATCCCAAACATAACCCAAAACCTAGCCCTAATACAAGAACAATCCCTAGCTTTAACCCTAAATCGAACCCTAAACCTAGCCCTAACCTTACCCTAAACCTAACCCTAATTTTACTCCTTGCACTAAACCTAAACCTAACCCTAACCCGAGCCCTAACTCTAAGCATAACCCTAGACCTAAGCCTAGCTCTAACCCTATCCATTGTCCTAACCCTAACCCTAACCCTAATGCTAATCCTCAGCTTGACCCTAGCCCTATCCCTAACCCAAACTATCTATTACCCTAAACCTAACCTGAACCCTAACCCTAACCATATCATTACCCTAACTCTAAACTTAACCCTAATGCTAACTTGAGCCCTAATCCTAAACCTTAAACTAAACCAAACCCTAACTCTGACATGACCATAATAATACCCCTACCTCTAAACATGACTCTAACCCTCATCCTAACCCTTATATTATACCTAGCCAAAAAACTATCCCCAAAACTATCCATAACCATAACCCTATACCTGACATTAAACTATTACTAATGCTAATCTAACTCTAACACAATCACTAGTCCTAAACCTTGGCCTAAAACTAGCTTTAATCCTAACCTTACACTTAACCCTATCTCTAAACCTTAACCCTCACCCTAGCCCTAAACCTAGTTGTAAAATCATATCTTACCCTTACCCTAACCCTACCCCTAACACTAGCTCTAACCCTATCCCTAACTATGAGCAAAACCCTAACTCTAATGGTAATCCTAGACCTATCCCTAATCCTTAGGCTAATCAAAACCCTAACCCTATAAATAGTCCTAAGGCTAGCCCTCACTCTAGCTCTAAACCTAACCCAAACCCTACCCTAACCTGACCCTCATGCTGACCATAACATTAACTGTAGGTCTAAACCTGACCCTAATCCAAGACCAACCTCTAACACTATCCCTACCAGTAACCTTATACCTAAACCTGACCCTACCACTAGCCCTAGACCTAAACCTAATCCTAAATCTAGCCTTAACTCTAGACCTAGACATAAACAAAAACCTAGCCCTAGCCCTAACAATAACCCTTAACTTAACACAAAGACTAACGCTACCCTTAGACATAAACCTAGTCCTAATTCTGGCTTTAACCTTAACTCTAACTCTAGCCTGAACACTGACCCTGCATTTAACACTAAGCTATCTCTAAACCTGACCATAACTGAAAACTTAAATATAATACTAGACCTAGCCATAACCCTAACCCTAAAACTAGCCCTAATCATAATCCTAGCTCTTACATTACCCATAGCCCTAACTCTACGCCTTAACCTAACAAAACCCTAGAGCGAATCCTAGGCCTAAACCTAGCCCTAAGCATAACCCTAACCCTAAATTTACCCCTTGCCCTAGGCCAAAACCTCATTATAACATCATACTATACCCTAACCCTAATCCTAACTCTAGCCCTAAACCAAGGCCTAACCCTAATACTAACCCTAACTCTAATCCTGGCCCTAATTTAGCACTAACCCTAAACTTAATCATATCCCTAGCCCTAAGACTAACTCTAACTCTCGCCCTAGCCCTATCCCTAGTTCTAACCTTATCCCTTAACATAACCCAAAGCCTAGCCCTAACCACAGCCCAAACCTAGTCTAAAACTTAGCCCTAGCCCTACATCTAAATCTAACACTAAATCTAACCCTAAACCTAAACCTAAACCTCACCCTAAAACTAGCCCTAACCCTAATGCTAATTTGAAAACTAGCCCTAACCCTAGCCACAGCCCTCAAACCAAACTAAGCTGTAGTCCTAATCCTAACCCTTAACCTAAACCAAATCCTAACGCTACCCCTAGTCCTAACCCTATCCCTACAACTAATACTGACCCTGACTCTTACCCTAAAACTAACCCTAGCTCTACATATCACCTTAACACTAATGTAACCCAAACACTAGACCTAGCCCTAAACATAACCATAAATCTAGCCCAAATTGTAAAGCCAGTTCTTACATTAGCCATAGCCATAACACTAACCCTAATCTGAGCCCTAACCCTAGCTTTAACCCAAACCCTAAATATAACCCTAGCCCTAACCCTAACCAAAACCCTAACCCTAGCTCTAACCCTATCCCTTAGCTTAAGCCAAACCCTCACCCTAATGCTACCAGAGTTCTAACCCTAATCCTTAGCCTACCCCAAACCCTAACCCTATTACTAGTCCTAACCCTAGCCCTTATTCTATCTCTAACCATATCCCAAAGCCTAAGCCTATCCCTGACCCTTATTCTGAACCTAACACTAACCCTTGGACTAAGTTTGACCCTAACTCTAAACCAAACCCTAACACTAGCCCTACCGGTAAACCTATACCTAACCTATCCATAATACTAGCACTAGACCTAAACCTAATCCTAAATATAACCATAACTCTAGCCCTAGCCCTAACAATAACCATTAACCTAATGCAAAGACTAACCCTACACCTAGACCTAACCCTAGTTCTAATTCTGGCTCTAACCCTTACCCCAACGCTATCCTGAACACTGAACCTTATCCTAACACAAACCCTAGCTCTAAATCTTATCCTAACCACAAACCTAACCTTAACTATAGACCTATCCATAACCCTAACCCTAAAACTAGCCATAATCATGAACCAGGGTCTTTCATTACCCATAGCCCTAACGCTAGCCATAAATCTCACACAAAACCTAGCCCTAACCCTAGACATCAGCATAAAACTATCCTAAACCCTTGCCCAAACCCTAACCCTAACGCTTGTCCAGCCCTAATCCTAGCTCAAACTCTAACACTTACCCTAAACATAACTCTAGCCCTAACCCTAACATTAAACCTAGCCTTAATCTTAACTGTAACCATAGCCCAAATCTTAGATCTAACTTTTATCAACTACCTTAAACAGAACCCTGAACGTAATGTTAATCCTAGCCATAACCATAGTCCTAACCTTAAACCTCTCCTTAACCCTAACCCTAGCTCAACCCCTAACACTTACCCTAAACTAACCTTAACTCTAACACTAACCCTACGCCTAACCATAACTCTAGCCCTAATCCTAAGCTTAACCCAAGGTCTAACACTAGCACTAACCCTATCCATTATCCTAAACATAAGCCTAACCCAAATGCTCACCTTAGGCCAAACCCTAACAAATCCCTAACACTAACCCTATAAATTATTCTAAACCTAACCTGAATCTTAAACCTAACCATATCCCTTACTCTAACCCTAAAACTCACCCTAACTCTAACCATAAAACTAACCCTAATTGTAAAGCCAGTTCTTAACCCTAACGCTAATTTGAGTCCTACCCATAAACCTTAACCCAAACCAAATCCTAACCCAACTCTGAACCTAATAATACACCTAGTTCTAAACCTGAACCCTACACTAAACCTAACAATTACACTAGACCTAGCCATAAACCTAACCCTCACTCTACCCCTAACCATAACCCTAGACCTGACCTTAGCTCTAGCCCTAATCCTAGCCCTAACCCTAACACACCCTTGCACTCATCCTAGCCCTAAACCTAGCCTTAATTTATCCAAAATTTTCACCCTAGACTTATCCTAAATTTTAAAGCACATCTTAGCCATGAACCTAGCTATAACCCCATCAATTTCCCTAAAAGTAACTCCAAACCTAACAATAATACTAATCCTAACCCTAGTCCTAACCATAGACCTAACCCTAACACTGACCCAAACGCTAATCCTAGCCCTAATTTAGCCCTAATCCTAACCCTACACCTAACTCTAGCCCTAAGACAAATATCACCCTAGCCCTATTTCTATTTCTAACCCTATTCGTTACTGTAACCCTCAAACTAGCCCTAACCTTAGCCCTAACCCTAGCCATAGCCCTAACACTAGATATAAACATACTTCTAAATATACCCTAACCTTAAGCATAAACCTCACCATACCACTAGCCCTAAAACTATTGCTAATCCTAAAACTAGCCCTAACCATAGCCCTAGCCCTAAAACAAAACCAAGCCATTGCTCTAAACCTAAACCTTACCCTATAGCAAACCCTACCCCTATAACTAGCCATAACCCTAGCTATAATTCGAGTCCTAGGACTAAAACTAATCCTGATCCTGACTCTTATCCAAACACTAACCCTAGCTCTAAATATTACCCTAACCCTAAAGCTAATGCTAGCACCACTCCTAGCCCAACCCCTAACCCTAAAACTAATCCTAATCGTAAACCTAGTTCTTACATTGGCCATAGGCCTAACCCTAATACAAAAAAGCACTAATCCAAGCCCTAACACTAGATTTAGCCCAAACCCTAACCCTAATCCTAGCCCTAAACCTAATCCTAAACATAGACCTAACCGTAGCTCTAACCCTATCCCTTACCCTAAGCCAAACCCTATCCATAATGATAACCTTAGTCCTAATCATAATCCTTAGAAAAAACCAAACACTAACCCTATTACTAGTCCTAACCCTAGCTCTCATTGTACCTCTAACCCTAACCCAAAATCAAACTCTAAACTTCACCCATATTTTGACCCTAACATTAATTGTAGGTCGAAACCTGACCCTAACCTAAACTGAACCCTGAAACTAGCCCTACAAGTAAACTTATACCTAAACCTAACACTAACAATAGCCCTAAACCTAAACCTAATCTTAAATTTAGTGATAACTCCAGCCCTATACCTAAACAAAACTTAGTCCTATCCCTAACAGTAACCCTTAACCTAATCAAAACACTAACCCTACCCCTATAACTAACCTTGTCCTAATTCTGGCTTTCACCCAAATCCTAACTCTAACCTGAACCTGACCCTGACACTAACACTAAACCAAGCTCTAAACCTGAAAATAAACCAAAATCTAAACTTAACACTAGACCTAGCCATAACCCTTACCCTACAACTAGCTGTAATTAGAACCCTAAATCTTACATTACCCATAGTAATAACCCTAGGCCTAAACCTAACACAAAACCTAGCCCTAATCCAAGACCTAAACCTACCTTAAGAATAACCCTCACCCTAACCGTAGCTCTAAACTTAACCCTAATTCTCACCTTAGTCCTAACCCTAGCTCACAGCCTAACCCTTAGCCTAAACATAACCCTAGCCGTAGCCCTACCCATAACCCGAAACCTAGCCCTAATCCTAACCTTAACACTAGCTTTAATCCTAGCTCTAACTCTAGCCATTACCCTATCTCTAATGCTAAATGTAATGATAATCCTGGCCCTAACCCTAACCAAAACCCTAACACAAAACATAAACCTAACCCTAGACCTAACGCTAAACCTAACCATTGCTTTACCCTGACCCTAACTCAAAACCTAACCCTTACCATAGACCCAATAGTAAAACCAGCTTTAAAACTACAGTTAACCCTAAACCTAAGTTTAACCCAAAAGCTAATCTTACATCTAACCCAATCTATTATTCTAAACCTAACCCTAAACCTAATGAAAACCCTAGACCTAACCCTAAACCTAACCCTGACCATAACCATAACACTAACCCTAGACCCAACACTAAACCTAACCCTCACCCTAGGACTAACCAAGCTCAAAACTGAACTTTACCCTAAACCTAAACTTAAACTACCCTAAGCTAGGTTTACTAGCCCTAACCCAAACCCTATCCCTAACTCTAGCCCTAATCTTAACCATAAACTTAGCCCTAAACCTAGATCTAACCCTATACATTATCCTTAGGATAATCCTAATCCTAATGCTAACCTTAGGCCTAAGCCTAACCCTAATGCTATCCCGAAAACTTTCCATTACACTAAACGTACCCTGAATCCTAAACCTAACCCTATGCATTACCCTAACCCTAACCCTAATGCTCATTTGAGCCCTATCCCTAAACCTTAACCTAAAACAAACCTTAAACCTGATCCTAACCCTAAAAATACACCTAGGTCTAAACCTGACCCTTACACTAAGCCTAACATTTACACTAGAGCTAGACACAAACCTAACCCTAAATCTACCCCTAACTGTAACACTAGACCTGAAATTAGCCCTAGCCCTAATTCTAGACCTAACCCTTCAACAAGCACTAGCCCTCATCCTAGCCCCAAACCAAGCCTTAGTCATAACCTTAACCCTAAACCTATTCCTAACTCTAATTCTAACCCTCACCCTACTTCTAAACCTAGCTATAACAACATCCCTTACCTAAACAGAACCATAACCCTAGTCCCAATGCTAGGCCTAAGCTGAACACTAACCTTAGCTCTAATCCTAGCCCTATTTTAGCACTATCCCTAAAACTAACCATAACCCTAGCCCTAAGAATAAATCTAACCCTCACCCAAGACCTATCCCTATTTCTAAATGTATCCATTACTGTAACCCTAACCCTAGCCCTAACCCTTGCCTTATCCTTAGACCTAGCCCTAACCCTAGATCTAATGCTAACCCCAAATCTAAACCTAACTCTCTAAGCCTAAGCCTAACATTAACACTAGCATTAACCCTTATACAAATCATATAACTAGCACTAACCCTAAACCTAAGACTAAAACAAAACTGAGCAATACCCTAACACTAAACTTTAACTTAAACTAAACCCTATCAGTACACCTAGACCTAATCTAGCCCTAATTTGAGTCCTAACTCTAACCTTAAAACATACCCTGACCCTGAATCATATTTTAACACTCACCTGAGCTCTAAACACCATCCTAAAATTAAACAAAACTGAGCTGTAACCCTAGCCCTTATTTGAGTCTTAACCCTAACCCTGAAACTAACCCTGACCCTGACTCTGACCATTACCTAACCTTAAAACGAATTTAACCCAAAATCTAGCCCTAATCTGAGTCATTACCTGAGTTTAAACCTAATCCTAACCCTAACCCCATCCCTAATCATAACCATAACCCTAGCCCTAACCATAGCTCTAATCCTATCCATTGCCATAACCATAACCCTAGCCCTAACCATAGCTCTAATCCTATCCATTGCCATAACCATAACCATAACCCTAATGACGAACCTAGGCCGAAACCTAACCCTATCCCTAATCCTAAACTTATCCATTACCGTAAACCAAACTTAACTTAAACCCTAAGCCTTGCTCTATCATTACCCTAAAACTAACCCTAATGCTAATTCGAGCCACAATTTTAAACCTTAACCTATCCCAAACCCTAAACCAGACCCTGACCCTAAATAAATACCCCTAGATCGAAGCCTGACCCTAACCCTAAATCTAACCCTTACACTACAGGTAGCCAAATACCTAACACTAAAGGTATCTTTAACCAAAACCGTAGATCTGATATTAGCCCTAGCCTTAATCCTAGCCTTAACCCTAAAAAATCCCTAGCCCACCTTCTAACCTAAACCAAGACTTAATCATAACGTTAACCCTAACCATAAACCTATCCCTAATTCTAACCCTCACCCTATCTATAAACCTAGCTATAACGTGATCCTTTAGCCTAAACTTAACCCTAACCCTAACCCTAATGCTAGGCCTAAGCTGAACACTACACCTAGACCTAATTTTAGCCCTAATTTAAACCTATCCCTAATCCTAACCCTAACCTTAGCCCTAAGACTAACTCTAACACTCACACTAGCCCTATCCCTAGTTCTAACCCTCTACTTTACTGTACCGTAACCCTAGCTGTAAACCTAGACATAACCCTTGCCTAATCTTTATCCCTATTCCTAATCCTAGATCTAACCCTAACTCTAAATCTAACACTAACCCTAAGCCTAAGCCTAACATTAACACTAGCCCTAATCCTAACACTAATCATAAAACTAGCTCTAACCCTAACCTTAGCAGTAAAACAAAACCGAGCAATAGCCCTAACACTAAGCCTTAACTTAAACCAAACACTAGCACTACACCTCGACCTAACCCTAACCCTAATTCAAGTCCTAACCTTAATCTTAATACTAACCCTGACTCTGACTCATATCCTAACACTCACCCTAGCTGTAAACACCACCCTAACTTTAAACCAAACCCTTACAGCCTTATTTCGAGTCTTAACCCTAACCCTAAAACTAACCCTGACCCTATTAACCTAATATTAACACTCGCTCTAAATATCACCTTAACCTTAAACCTAATCCTAACATTAGAGGTTTAACCCCTAACCATAAACCAAAAATTAACCCTAATTGTAACCCTAGTTCTTACATTAGCTGTTGCTCTAACCCTAGCCCAAACCTAACACAAAACTAGCCACAATCCGAGCCCTAAACCTAGCTTTAACCCTAAACCTTGCCATAATCCAAGCCTTAACCCTAGCTCTAATCCTATCCCTTACCTTAAGCCAAACCCTAACCCTCATGTTAACCCCTAATCCTTAACCTAACACAAACCCTAACCCTATTACTAGTCCTAACCCTAGCCCTCATTCTAGCTCTAACCATAACCCAAACCCAAACCCTAACCCTGACCCTTATGCTGACCCTAACAATAATCGTAGGTCTAAACTTGAACCTAACCCTATTCTGAACCCTAACACTAGCCCTACTGGTAACCTTATACCTAAACCTAACCATAAAAATAAAACTAGCCCTAGACCTAAACCTAATCCTAAATCTAGCCATAACTTGAAAGCTAGACCTAAAGAAAAACCTAGACCTAGCCCTAACAATACCCTTAGCCTAAGCCAAACACTAACCCATCCACTAGACCTAACACTAGACCTAATTCTGGCTTTAACCCTAACCATAACCCTAACCTGAACACTGACTCTGACACTAACACTAACACTAGCATAAACATCACCCTAACCTTAAACCAGCCCTAAAACTATACCTAGCCCTAATATTAACCCTAAATCTAGCTTGAGTCAGTTCTGACTAAGTAGCTTTAGGGCCTTAACCTATCACAAAACCTAGCCCTAAACCTAGTCCTACCCTAGCTTTAACCGTAAAGCTAATCCTAACCCTAACCATAGTCTTAGCCCTAATTCTAAGCCTAACCCTAGACATAATTCTTAGCATAACCCTAGCCCTAACCCTAGCTCTAACCTATCCATTACCCTAATGATAACACTAAACCTTATGCTAACCCTAGGCCAAACCCTAATCCTATCCCTAACTCTAACCCTATCCATTACCCCCACCCTTAACCTGAACCCTAAACCTAAAACTATCGTCACCCTATCCTTAAAAATAATGGTAATTTGAGCCCTAAACCTAAACCTTACCCTAAACCTAATAATACCCCTATCTTTCAGTCTGACCCTAATCATAAACTTAAGCCTTACAAGAGACCTAGCTATAAACCTAATCCTAAAACGATCCCTAACTGTAACCCTAGGCCTGACATTAGGCCTAACTCTAATCCTAGACCTAACACTAACACAAACCTTAGCCCACATCCTAGCCATAAACCTCGCCTTAATCATAAAACTAACCCTAACCCTAACCCTAATTCTTTCCCTCACCTTAGCCCTAAAACTAGCTATAATCCCATCCCTTACCCTAAACCTGAACTTAACCCTAAACCTAACACTAACCCTAGCCCTAAACTTAAAACTAACCCTAACACTAATCCTTTTGCCCTAATCCCAGGCCTAATTTAGCCCTATCCCTAACCCTAACCATAACCCTTGCCCTAAGACTAACTCTAACTCTTGCCCTAGCCCTATGCCAAGTTTTAACCCTATCCCTTACAATCACCATAAACCTAGCCCTAAACTTAGCTCTAACCCAACCCATATTCTTAGCCCTAGCTCAAACCCTAGATCTAAACCTAACTCTAAATCTAACCTTATACCTAAGCCTAAACCTCACCCTACCCTAGCCCTAAAACAAAACCAAGTCATAGCCCTAACCCTAATTCTTAACTTAAACCACCCTAACCTTACACCTGGTCCTAACCCTATCTCTAATTCTAGACCTAACCCTAACCAGAAAACTAATCCAGACCCTAACTCTGACCCTAACACTAACCCTAGCTCTAAACATCATCGTAACCATAATCCTAATCCTAACATTAGACCTAGCACTTACCCTAACCCTATAACCAGCGCTAATAATAACCCTACTTCATACATTACCCATAGCCTTGACCCCAGCCCTACCCAAACCCAAAACCTAGCAGAATCCTAAACCTAGATTTAACCCTAAACTTAATTGTAACCCTAACCCAAACAAAAGTCCTAATCCTATTCATAAACCTAGCCCTAATCTTAGGTCTAACCCTATCCATTACCCTAATGATAACCCTAACCCTTATGCTAACCCTATGCCTAAACCTAACCCTATCTATTACACTGAACCACATCTAAACCCTAAACCTAACCCTGTCATTACCCTAGCCCTAAACCTAATGCTAATTCGAGCCCTAAACCTAAACCCTAACGTAACTCAAATCCTAACCTTGAACCTGACCCTAATAATAACCCTAGCTGTAAACCTGACCTTCCCCTAAACCTAACCCTTACACTGGAACAAGCCATAAACCTAACACTAAATCTATCCCTAACTGTAACCCTAGACCTGACATTAGCCCTACCCCTAAATCTAGCCCTAACCCTAACACAAACACTAGCCCTAAACCTAGCCTTAATCATAACCCTAACCCTAACCTAACCCTAACCCTAATACTAACCCTTGCCCTAGCCCTCAACCTAGATATAACCCATTCCCTTAACCTACACATAACCTTAACTCTAACTCTAACCCGAGGCCAAACCTAACACTAACCCTAGCCCTAATTTAGCCCTATCCCTAACCATAACCCTAACCCTAGCCCTAAGACTAACTCTAAATCTCACACTAGCCCTATCACAAGTTCTAACCCTATCCGTTACCATAACCCTAAACCTAGCCCTAACCCTAGTCGTAACCCTTGCCCCCTCCTTAGCCCTAGCCCTAAGCATAGATCAAAACCTAACTCTAAATCTAAACCTAACCCATGACCTAAGCCTAACTATTATAAATACATTTATATTTAGACTCTATGTCTACAGATGTTGGCTTCAATTATTATATAGAATATATTCATTGGTTTCATAAAAGGTATGCCATTTCTGGTGGTATATAGAGAACAGATGGTCAGGGGTTGGATGCTACATTAAGGGGAAAAGGAGTGAGGGTATGAGATTAATCTATCTTAGCAAATTGGAGGAGAACTGTAATGAATAGACAGGGGTAATTTATGGAAGAATGTATAAATTCAAATTCCTTTTATGTGTTCATAGTAAAAATTAAGAGGTTGAAAGTGGGATAGAGGGAGGGAGAAAAAGAAAGAGAAAAATAACAAGGAAAGAAAGAAAGAGGGAGAAAGAATATAAGAGAAAATAAAGGGAGGTAAGGTGGGGCCTATGCAATTCCTCTATATTTAACTATTCTGGTGATTCAGTTCTTTCTGTTTTGAGAGAGAGAGAGAGAGAGAGAGAATTTTTTAAAATATTTATTGTTTAGTTTCCAGAAGACACAATATCTTTATTTGTATGTGGTGCTGAGGATCGAACCCAGCACCAGATTCAGTTCTTAAAGTCCAATTTCATGCAAAGTTCTTGGTTTCACATATGTTGTGGTTGTGAGGACAAGAGAAGGAAGGGTAGAGGAGAATGGATGAGAAGAGTGAGAAAAGAAAAGTAAGAAAGAAAAAAAAGTATCTCAGAACTCTTTTCTTTTCTTGCAGTAGTTTGAGTTTTCTATTCCTAGCTAGAGTCTCTGTGCTCTGGGTGATGGAGGTAGCCAGTGTGAGAGGGTTTGAGCATCTACCGGTAGCCTCCCTATTCTTAGTCTCTGAGTTGGAAACCAGGTGCCTGTACAGTTGTTGTTCCACATTGATAGCTACACCCCACAAAAAGCTTGTGAGAAAAATCTTGAGTTATCATAGCGGGAGGTAGGGGAGCTAGAAACCAGGTACCTGAGCAGCCACAGAACTGAGCTGCTAGCCATGCCCAGTGATAGATGTTGAGTAAGGTTTTGAAAGATGTATTCCATCTGTTAACTGTGTAGGGTGTTTGGTGAATTAGGTGGTTCTGGGGTGACCTTGTGCCAAGTCCAGAGCTTGGTCTGGTGACCCCCAAGCAAAGCCTCTGTGTTCTGTGCTGCCTACTCTCTACACCGAGAGTGCCCTCCCAGCTGAGACTTCCCTCTGAGCCCAGAGCCCACTTGAGGCCGAGACTTCCTTCTGAGCCTTGAGCAAATGCACAGCAGAGACATCTCTCTGCACCAAGAGCAACCACATGTGCGAGCTTTCTGTCTGTGCTGAGAGCGCCCATGTGGCCCTAGTTTTCTTCAAATTTTTTATGATACTGGGAAGGATTCAACTTTTACTTAGCTTTACTATGTCACACAGGTTGGGCCTTGTTGGTTCAATGGTTCGCTGTCAGGAACAGTTTGTATTTTAAGGTTTCCCTTCATTATGGCTTATTGATGTGAATGAAAATTGAGCTGGAAATCAAACAGGGTTGATAGGAGGTGCTTGAAACTTCACACAATCAATTCTCAGTGGGCACTGTCTGGTTTCTTTCTTTTGAAGGTAGGCCAAAGATGAAGCATGCAAAAGCAACTGTATCTGAGAGCTTAAGGAGAAAATAGAGAAATATGTATGTACTGAAATAAGTCTCCCAAAGATTTGATCAGATTTCTTTGATACTGCACAGTATTCATCTTTTAGCTTTTCCCACTAGACTCCCCAAGTTTGGAACTTCTAGGATCATTGGTTCTCTATACAGGTAAGAGTTAGGGTTACAGTTAGGGTTAGGGTTAGGTTTAGAGCTGGTTTTAGAGTTAGAGTTATTTTTGTTCAAATTTCTTTGATACTGGGCTGGATTCATCTTTTCCCTAACCTTACTATGCTCGCCAGGTTTGGGCCTTCTGGATTCAGTGGTTCACTGTCAGGAACAGTTTTTTTTTAAGGTTTCATTTTATCTTGACTTATTTGGATAATTGGAAATGGAGCTGGATAACAAACAGAGTTGGTGTTAGCTGCTTGAAACTTCACACATTCAATCAGTTCTCTGTGGGCACTCTCTGCTTTGTTCCTTGTGAATGTAGCCCTATGCTGAAGCATGCAAAGCATAGGTTTAGGGGTAGGGTGATGTTTAGAGCTAGGTTTAGTGTTAGGGTCAGAGTCAGGGTCAGGGATAGTTTTAGGGTTAGGGTTAGGACTCGAATTAGGGCTTATGTTAGGGCTAGATGTAGGGTTAGGGTTTGGTTTAAGCTAAGGGTTAGGGTTAGGGCTATGGCTCGGTTTTGTTTTAGGGATAGGGCTAGTGTTAGGGCTGAATTTTGGATTAGTTTTAGGTTTAGGGCTAGTGTTAGGGTGAGGTTTAGGCTTAGGGTTATGTAAGATTTAGAGTTAGGGTTAGATCTAGGGCTAGGGTTAGGGCTAGGGCTAGGTTTATGATAAGGGATAGGGTTAGAATTAGCGATATGGCTAGGACGAGACTTAGAGTTAGACTTTAGGACTAGGCTTAGTGTTAGTGTTAGGGTTACAGCTAAATTAGGGTTAGGATTAGGGCTAGGATTAGTTTTATTTTTAGGCCTAGGGGTAGGGCTAGGGTTAGGTTTAGCATTGGGGTTAGGGTTAATTTTAGGGGAATGGGTGGGGATAGCTAGCTTTAGGGCTAGTGTTGGGGTTAGAATTAATATTAGGGCTAGGGTTAGTGTTTGGGTTAGGATTAAGGCAAGGTTTAGGGCTAAGGTTTCTGTTAGGGTTAAGGCTAGGGCTAGGGCTAGGGCTAATGTCAGGTCTAGGTTTATGGTTAGGGATAGTTTTAGGGTTAGGTTATGGTAGGTCTAGTGTAGGGCTAGGTGAGGGTCATGTTTAGAGCTGGGGTATTATTAGGATTAGGGTCAGGGATAGTTTTAGAGTTAGGATTAGGGCTATGTGTAGGGTTAAGGTTTGGTTTAGGTTATGAGTTAGTGTCAGGGATATGGCTTGGTTTTCTTTTATGGCTAGGGCTAGGGGTAGGTCAAGTTTTAGGATTAGCATTAATGTTAGGGCTAGTGTTAGGGTTTGGTTTAGGATTATGGCTATGGTTAAATTTAGAGTTAGGTTTAGATCTAGGGTTAGGGCTAGGGCTAAGGATAGAACTAGGGATAGGGATAGGGAAAGAGTTAGATTTAGTCTTAGGGCCATGGTTAGGGTTACAATAAGATTAAATTAGGGCTAGGATTAGCGTTAGGCTTAGTGATAGTGTTGGCCTAGGGTTAGGGCTAAAGTTAGGTTTAAGTTTAGGGTTAGACTTAGGTTTAGAGTTATGGTTGAGTTTAGGGTTATTGTTAAGTTTAGGGTAAGAGATGGGGTTTTAGTTAGGTTTAGGTCTAGGGTGAGGATTAACATTACGGTTAAAGCTCAGACTATGGTTTGGGTTAGGATTAAGGCGAGGTTTAGGGCTAGGATTAGGTCTAGGGCTAATTTCAAGTCCAAGATTACAGTTAAAATAGTTATGGGTTAGGTTTATGGCTATGTCTAGTGTAAGGGTTAGGTTTAGGGTTAGATTGAGTTTTAGAGCTAAGGGTATTATTAGGATCAGGGTTGCGATTAGTGATTGGGATAGGTTCAGTTTTAAATTGAGGGCTCGAATTAGCATAAGTTTAGGATTAGGGTAATGATAGAGTTAGGTTTAGGTTTCAGGTTAGATTTAGGGTAATGGATAGGGTTAGAATTAAGGTTAAGTTTAGGCCTAGGCTTAGCATTAGGGTAGGGTTATGGTTAGGGTAATGGATAGGGTCAGATCTAGGGTTAGGACTAGGGTTATGGTTATTATTAGTGTTAGGGTTAGGTTTAAGGTTAGGTTTAGGGTTAAAACTTGGGTTAAGGCTAGGTTTTGGGTTAATTTAGGGCTCGGGTTAGGGTTATTTCTAATGTAAGTACTAGGGTTACAATTAGGGCTAGTTTTAGGGTTAACGTTAGGGCTAGGTCTAGTGTTAGGTTTATGTTTAGGGTTAGGGTGATGTTTATAGCTAGGGTTAGTTTTAGGGTCAGAGTCAGTGTCAGAATTCATATTAGGTTTCGGCTTAAATCTCGAATTAGGGCTAGGGTTATGGCTAGGTGTAGGGTTAGGGTTTGGTTTAGGTTAAGGTTTAGGGTTGGGGCTATGGCTCGGTTTTGTATTAGGGCTAGGGCTAGAGTTAGGGCTAGGTTTAGGAGTAGCATTAGGGTTAGAGTAAGGGCTAGTGTAAGGTTTAGGTTTAGGCTTAGCTTAGGGTTAGATTTAGAGTTAGGGTTAGATCTAGGTTTAGGGCTAGGGCTAAGGAAAGGGCTAGGGTTAGTCCTAGGTTTAGTTCTGGTAAGGGATAGAGTTAAAATTAGTTTTATGCCTAGGGTGAGAATTAGACTTAGTCTTAGGGCTAGGACTAGGGTTAGGGTTAGGGATAGGGCTAAGTTAGGTCTGAGATTAGGGCTAGGGTTAGGGTTATGACTAAGGCTATGTTTAGGGCTAGGATAAGGGCTAGGGTTTGTGTTATGGTTAGGGGTAGGATTTTGTCTAGGGCTAATGTCAGGTCTAGGGTTATGGTTGGAGATACTTTTAGGGTTAGGTTGTTGGCTAGGTCTATTGTAAGAGTGAGGTTTAGGGTAGGGTCAGGTTTAGAGTTAGGGGAGTTATTAGGGTCAGAGTCAGATTTAGGGTTTGGTTTAGGTTTGAATTTAGGGTTAGAGATTGAATTAGCATAAAGGTTAGGTTTACAGTAATGATAGGGTTAGTTTTAGGGTTCAGGGTAGGTTTAGGGTAATTGATGGGTTTGGCTGTTAGTGATAGGGTTAGGGTTAGGCCTAGGGTTAGCATTAGGGTAAGGTTTAAGTTTAGAGTAATGGATACAGTTAGATTTAAGTTTAATGCTAGGGTTATGGCTAGGATTAGGTCTTGAGTTAGGTTTAGGCCTAGGGTTAGCATTAGGGTAAGGGTTATTGTTAGGGTAATGGATACAGTTAGAGATAAAATTAGAGATAGTGTTATGGTTAGGATTAGGTCTTGAGTTAGGGTTAAGGTGAGGTTTAGAACTAGGGTTATGGTTGGGATTATGTTTAGTGTAAGGGTTAGGTTCTGAGCTGTGATTAGGGCTAGAGCAAGGGTTAAGTTCAGTGTTAGGTCCAGGGATAGAATTACAGTAGGTTTAGAGTTAGGGTTAGGGTTAGGGCTAGGGTTATAGTTTTGGTTAGCATTAGGGTTAGGGTAATGTATACAGTGAGATATAGGTTTAGGGTTAGGGATAGAGTTATACTTAAGTTTAGGGTTAGGGTTAGGGCTGTGGTTATGTTTAGGTTTATGGTAAGGTTTAGGGTTTGAGCTATGGTTAGATTATAGTGAGTGTTAGGTTTAGGGTAAGTTTTGGGGTTATTTTTCTGTTTAGGTTAAGGCTTATGGTTAGTGTTAAGGATAGGGTTATCATTAGTTTTAGGTTTAGGGTTAGAGTAATGGGTATGTTTAGAGCTAGGGTTAGGGATAGGGTTAAGTTTAGGATTAGGGCTAGGGTTAGGGTTAGAGTTAGGAATAGTTTAAGGTTTATATTTATGGTAAGGGTTAGGCTTTGAGCTAGGGTTTGAACTAAGGTGAGGGTTAAATTTTGGTTAGGGCTAGGGTTAGGGATAAGGCTACACTTAGGGCTAGGTTAAGGCCTAGGATTAGCTCTATATTTTGTGTTAGGTTTAGGCCTAGGGTTAGGGCTGTGGGTAATGTAAGAGCTAGTGTTATGATTAGGGCTATTTTTAGGGTTAGGGTTATGGCTAGATCTAGTGTTAGTTTTAGATTTTTGGTTAGGTTCAGGTTTAGAGGTAGGTTTACCCTTAAAGTCAGGGTCAGTTTTCAGATTAGACTTAGAGTTAGGGTTACAACCAGAATCAGGACTAGGATTAGGTCCTGCAGTAAGTTTAGTGTTTGGTTTGGTGTAAGGATTATTGTTAGGGCTAGCACTAGGTTTTTGTTTAGATCTAGGGGTAGAGTTAAAGCTAGATTTAGAATTAGGTTTAGATCTAGAACTAATTTTAGGGTTAGGTTTAGGTATAAGATTACCAGTAGGGCCCGTGATAGGATTTGGTCTAGGGTGAGGGGTTGTTTTAGACCTAGGGTTAGTGTTAGGGTCATAATAAGGGTCAGATTTAGCGTTAGGGTTTGGGTTATAATTAGAGCTAGAATGAGGGCTAGGGTCAGGACTATTAATGGGATTAGGATTTTGTTTAGCCTAAGGATTAGGGATAGGTCTAGGGTTACCATTAGGGTTAGGGTTTCATTTAGGGTAAGGGATAGGGTTAGAGCTATGTTTAGGGCTAGAGTTAGTGTTAGGGTTAGGGTTAAAGTTAGGTTTAGAGCTCGAATTAGGGCTAGTTTTTGTGTTAGGGCTTGGGCTAGAGTGAGGTCAATGGCTAATGTAAGAAGTAGGGTTACAATTAGGCTCACTTTTAGGGTAAGAGTTAGGGTCTAGCGTTAGTGTTAGGTATAACGTTAGGGTAATATTTAGAGAGAGGTTAGTGTTAGGATATGAGTCAGGGTCAGGTATAGGATTAGGACTCAAATTAGGGTTAATGTTAGGTTTCGGTTTAAGCTTAGGAGGGTGTTTAGAGCTAGGGTACTAGGATATGAGTCAGGGTCAGAGTTAGTTGTAAGGTTAGGGTTAGAACTTGAATTAAGGCTATGGTTGGGTCTTGGTGTAGTGTTAGGGTTTGGTTTACATTAACTTTTAGAGTTAGGGCTATTTCTCAGTTTTGTTTTACTGCAAGGATTAGGGTTAGGGCTAGTTTTATGATTAGTGTTAGGGTTAGGGTTAGTGTTAGTGTTAGGCTTAGGCTTAGGTTTAGGGTTAGATTTAGAGTTAGGTTTAGATCTAGGATTAGGGCTAGGAATTGGGATAGGGCAAGGGTTAGGGCTAGGGTTAGGGTTATGGTAAGATACAGGGTTAGAACTAGGGATAGGACTAGTGTGAGAGAGTTAGTCTTAGGGCTAGGTTTGGGGTTAGGTTTAGGGATAGGGTTAAGCTTAGGATTAGGGCTAGGGTTAGGGTTAGATTTAGTTTTATGTTTATGGTAAGAGTTAGGCTTTGAATTAGGGTTAAGACTATGTCGAGGGTTAAGTTTGGGTTAGGGCTAGGGTTAGGGTTAGTGTTACACTTAGGGCTAGGGTAAGGCCTAGGATTAGCTCTAGGTTTTGTGTTAGGTTTAAGCCTAGTTTTAGGGCTGTGGGTAATGTAAGAGCTAGGGTTATGATTAGGACTAGTTTTAGGGTTAGGGTTATATCTAGGTCTAGTTTTAGGTTTATATTTTCATTTAGGGTCAGGTTTAGAGGTAGGTTTACCCTTAAAGTCAGGGTCAATGTTCGGATTAGAGTTAGAGTTAGTGTTACAGTCAGAATTAGGACTAGGATTAGGTCCTGGGGTAGGGTTAGTGTTTGGGTTATGGTAAGGATTATTGTTAGGGCTAGAACTATGCTTTTTTTTTTTTTTTTTTAGTCTAGGGCTAGAGTTTAGGCTAGATTTAGGATTAGGTTTAGGTGTAGAACTAGGTTTAGGGTTAGGTTTAGGTATAAGTTTACCAGTAGGACCAGTGTTAATGTTTATTCTAGGGTTTGGGTCAGGTTTAGACCTAGGATTATTGTTAGGGTCAGAATAAGGGTCAGGTTATCATTAGGGTTTGGGATAAATTTAGAGCTAGAATGAGGGCTAGGGTCAGGACTATTAATGGGGTTAGGATTTTGATTAGCCTAAGAATTAGGGATAGGTTTATGTTTACCATTAGGGTTAGGGTTTCACTTAGGTTAAGGAATAGGGTTAAAGCTAGGTTTAGGGCTAGAGTTATTGTTAGTGTTAGGGTTAAAGGTAGGTTTAGAGCTCTGATTAGGGCTCCTTTTGGTGTTAGAGTGAGGGCTATGGTTAGGACAATGGCTAATATAAGATCCTGGATTACATCTAGGGTTAGTTTTAGGGTTAGGTTAGGGGTATGTCTAGTGTTAGTGTTAGGTTTAAGGTTAGAGTGATATTTAGAGCTAGGTTTAGTTTTACAATATGAGTCAAGGTCAGGTATATGATTAGGACTTAAATTAGGGATAAGGTTACTGTTAGGTTTTGGTTTAAGTTTAGGAGGGTATTTAGAGCTAGTGTGAGTGTTAGGATATGAGTCAGGGTCAGAGTTAGTTTTAAGGTTAGGATTAGGATTCGAATTAAGGCTATGGTTATGTCTAGGTGTAGTGTTAGGGTTTGGTCTAAGTTAAGGTTTAGGGTTGGGGCTATTGCTCAGTTTAATTTTACTGCCAGGGTTAGGGTTAGGACTAGTTTTAAGATTAACATTAGGATTAGGGCT
The DNA here is from genome assembly GCF_047511675.1 of Marmota flaviventris. Classification (NCBI taxonomy): domain Eukaryota; kingdom Metazoa; phylum Chordata; class Mammalia; order Rodentia; family Sciuridae; genus Marmota; species Marmota flaviventris. The sequence goes on from NC_092499.1 coordinate 129,756,541, forward strand.
AATGTTAGTGTTAGTCTTAGTCTTAGGTTTAGGGTTAGATTTAGAGTTAGGGTTATGTCTAGGGTTAGGGCTAGGACTAAGGATAGGGCAAGGGTTAGGGCTAGGGTTAGGGTTATGGTAAGTATAGGGTTAGAACTAAGGATAAGGCTAGTGTGAGAATTAGAGTTAGTCTTAGGTCTAGGGTTAGGGTTAGGTTTAGGTATAAGGTTATCTGTAGGACCAGTGATAGGGTTTACTCTAGGGTTACAGTCAGGTTTAGACCTAGGGTTTATGTTAGAGTCAGAATAAGGGTCAGGATTAGTACTAGGGTTTGGGATAGGATTAAAGCTAGAATGACGTCTATGGTCAGGACTATTAATATGGCTAGGATTTCGGTTAGCCTAAGGATTAGGGATAGGTCTATGGTTACCATTAAGGTTAGGGTTTCACTTAGGTAAAGGATAGGTTTACATCTAGGGTTAGGGCTAGGTTTAGGGTTAGGGTTAAAGCTGGGTTTAGGGCTCAGATTAAAGCTAGTTTTGGTGTTAGAGTTAGGGAGGGTTAGGGCAATTGCAAAAATAAGTACCAGGGTTACAATTAGGGTTAGTTTTATGTTAGGGTTAGGGTAGGTCTAGTTTTAGGGTAAGGTTTGAGGTTAGGATTATAATTAGAGCTAGGGTTAGTGTTAGGTTATGAGTCAGGTTCAGGGTTAGGGTTAGCACTCAAATAAAGTCTAGGGGTACTGTTAGGTTTTGGTTTAAGGTTAGGATGGTGTTTAGAGCTAGGGTGAGTTTAAGATATTAGTCAGGGTCAGGGTTAGTTTTAAGGTTACTGTTAGGACTTGAATTAAGGCTAGGGTTTGGTCTAGGTGTAGTGTTAGTGTTTGGTTTAAGTTAAGGTTTAGGGTTAGGGCTATTGTTTGGTGTTGTTTTACTGATAGGGTTAGGGTTATGGCTTTTTTTTATAATTAGCATTAGGGTTAGGGTTAGGGTTAGTGTTAGTGTTAGGCTTAGGCTTAGGGTTAAGTTTAGATTTAGAGTTAGGGTTAGATCTAGGTTTAGGAATAGGACTAAGGATAGGGCTAGGGTTAGGTCTAGGGTTAGGGTTATGGTAAGAGGTAGGGCTTGAATTAGCAATAGGGCTAGTGTGAGAATTAGAGTTAGTCTTCGGGCTAAACTTAGGGTTAGGGTTAGTGATAGGGCTAGAATTAGGGCTAGGTTTATGGTTAGGTTTAGTGTTCAGCTTAAGCATAGAGTTAGGGTTAGATGTAGGATTAAGTTTAGGGTAAGGGATGGTGTTATAGCTAGGTTGAGAGGTAGGGTGATATTTAGAATTAAGGTTAGGGCTATAGTTGTGGTTAGGGTATTGATTAAGGTTAGGTTTAGGGCAATATAAGGGCTAGTGTTTGTTTTAAGGTTAGGCCTAAGATTAGAAGTATGGCTAATTTCAGGTCTAAAATTATGTTTAAAGATAGTTTTAGATTTGGATTATGGCTATATCTAGTGTAAGGTTTAGGTTAGTGTCAGGTTTAGGGATAGGCATTTTATTGAGGTCAAGGTCTGGGTTAGGGTTTGGGATAGGTTACGGCTTAAAGTTAGGGATATAATCAGCTATAGGGTTAGGGTTAGGGTAATGTTAGGCTTAATATTAGTATTCATGTTAGGTTTAGGGAAATTGATAGGGATAGGTTTAGAAATAGGGTTAGGTTTAGTCCTAGGGTTAGCATTAGGGTTAGGGTTAGGGTTATTATAATGGATAGAGTTAAAGCTAGGTTTAGGGCTAGGCTTATGATTATGATTAGGGCTAGGGTTAGAGTTAGGGTTAAGGTAAGGTTTAAAGCTTGGGTTAGTGCTCAGATTAGGGCTAGGTTTTGTGTTAAGTTAGTGTTAGGGTTAGGTTTATGGCTAATGTAAGTACCAGGGTTACATTTAGGGCTAATTTTAGGGTTGAGATTAGGGCTAGTTTTAGTGTAAGGGTTAGGTTTAGGGTTAGGGTGATGTTTAGAGCTAGGGTTAGTGTTAGTGTCAGAGTCAGAGTCAGGGTTAGTTTTAGGGTTTGGCTTAAAACTCAAATTAGGGCTAGTGTTAGGGGTAAGTGTAGGGTTAGGGTATGGTTTAATTTAAGGGTTAGTGTTAGAGCTATGGCTTGGTTTTGTTTTAGGGCTAGGGTTAGGGTTAGGGCTAGTTTTAGGATTAGTGTTAGGCTTAGGGCTAGTGTTAGGGTTAGGCTTAGGCTTCTGGTTAGGGTTAGATTTAGTTAGATTTTGATCTAAGGTTAGTGCTAGGGGTATGTATAAAGCAAGGTTTAGGACTAGGTTTAAGGCTAGGTTCAGGGTAATGGTAAGGTATTGGTTTAGAACTAGTGATAGGATAGTGTGAGAGTTAGAGTTAGTCTTCGGTCTAGGGTTAGGGTTAGGGATAGGGCAGAATTAGGGCTAAGATTAGGGCTAGGGTTAGTATTAGGGTTAGGGCTGGGGTGAGAGTTAGGGTTAGGATTAAGGCTAGGTTTAGGGCTAGGATAAGGACTGGGGGGTTTGTAAGGGTTAGCACTAGGATTAGGGCTAAGGCTAATGTCAGGTCTAGGGTTACGATTGAGGATAGTTTTAGGGTTATGTTTGTGGCTAGGTCTAATGTAACGGTTAAGTTAGTGTAAGGTTCCAGTTTAGAGCTATGGGAATTATTAGGGTCAGAGTCAGGGTTAGAGTTTGGTTGAGTTCAGGGTTTAGGGTTTAGTGTTAGGGCTTGAATTAGCATTAGGGTCAGGGTTAGGGTAATGATAGGATTATGTTTAGGGTTCAGGTTAGGTTTAGGGTAATTGATTTGGTTAAGGTTAGTGATAGGGTTAGTGTTAGGACTAAGGTTAGCATTAGGGTAGGGGTAATGATTAAGATAATGGATAGGGTTAGAGCTAAGGTTATGGCTAGGGTTATGGTTAGGAATAGGTCTTAATTTAGGGTTAGGGTTAGAACTAGGGTTAGTGTTAGTGTTATGTTTATCATAAGGGTTAGGTTTTGATCTGGGGTTATGCCTAGGGCGAGGGTTAGGTCTAGAATTAGGTCTAGGAATAAGATTACAGTACAGTTAGGGTTAGAGTTGGGATTATGGCTAGTGTCATCATTAGGGGTAGGGTTAGGGTTAGTGTAATGGATATGCCTAGATGTAGGTACAGGGTTATGGTTAGTGTTAGAGTGAGGTTTAGGTTTAGGGTTAGGGCTATGGTTATATTTAGGTTTATGGAAAGGGTTAGGGTTTGAGCTAGAGTTAGGTCTATTGTGAATGTGAGGTTTAGGGTTAGGTCTAGGGTTAGTTTTCTGGTTAGGTTTAGAGTTATGGCTAGGCCTAGGGTTATCAATAGGTTTAGGGTTAGGTGTAGGGTAATGGGTAGGTTTAGAGCTAGGTTTAGGGCTAGGGTTAAGTTTAGGATTAGGGCTAGTGTTATGGGTATATTTAGGGATAGGTGTAGGATTATGTTTAGTGTAAGTGTTAGGTTTTGAGCTAGGGTTAGGAATAATCGAGTGTTAGTTTAGGGTTAGGGTTAGGGTTACACTTAGGGCTAGGTTTAGACCTAGGATTAGCTCTAGGTTTTGTTCAGTTTAGGCCTAGGTTTAGGGCTGTGGGTAATGTAAGAGCTAGGGTAATGATTATGGCTAGTTTTAGGGTTAGGGTTATGGCTAGGTCTAGTGTTAGGTTTAGATGTTTGGTTAGGGTCAGGTTTAGAGGTAGGTTTACTGTTAAAGGCAGGGTCAGTGCTTGGGTTAGAGTTAGAGTTAGGGTTACAGCCAGAATTAGGACTAGGTTTAGGTCTAGGGGTATGGTTAGTGTTTGTGTTAGGTTAAGGTTTATTGTAAGGGCTTCGAGTAGGTTTATGTTCAGGTCTAGGGCTAGAGCTAAGGCTAGATTTAGGATTAGGTTTAGGTCTATGGCTAGTGTTAGGGTTTTGTCTAGGGTTAGTGTCAGGTTTAGACCTAGGATTATTGTTAGGGTCAGAATAAGGGTCCGGGTTAGAATTAGGGTTTGGGATAGGGTTAGAGCTAGAGTGATGGCTAGGTTTAGGACTATTAATAGGGTTAGTGTTTGGTTGGTCTAAAGATTAAGGATATGTCTAGGGTTACCATTAGGGTTAGGGTTTTGCTTACAATATGGGATAGGCTTAGAGCTAGGGTTAGGGCTAGAGTTATTATTAAGGTTAGGGTTAAATCTAGGTTTATGTCTCGGATTAGGGTTAGTTTTTGTGTTAGGGTTAGGTCTAGGGTTAGGGCAATGGCTAATGCAAGAACTGGGGTTACAATTAGAGTTAGGGTTAGGGGTAGGTCTAGTGTTATGGTTAGGTTTAATGTTAAGGTGGTATTTATAGCTAGGGATAGTGTTAAGATATGAGTCAGGGACAATGTTAGTTTTAGGGTTAGGGTTAGAACTCAAATAATGGCTAGGATTACTGTTAGAGTTCAGTTTAAGTTGAGGGCAGTGTTTAGAGCTAGGGTGATTATTAGGATATGGATTGGGTCAAGGTTAGTTTTAAAGTTAGGGTTAGGACTCAAACTAAGGCTACTGTAATTGTTAGGGTTCTGTTTAAGTTTAGGGTGGTGTTTAGAGCTAGAGTGAGTGTTAGGATATGAGTCAGGGTCAGAGATAGTTTAAGGTTAGGGTTATGAATCCAATTAGGGCTAGGGTTAGGTCTAGTTTTGTGTTAGGATTTAGATTAAGTTAAGGTTTAAGGTTAGGGCTATTGCTCAATATTTTTTTGTCTTTGGCTTAGGGTTAGGGCTAGGTATAAAATTAGTATTAGGGTTAGGTGTAATGTTAGTGTTAGGCTTATGCTTAGGCTTAGGTTAAGATTTCGAGTAAGGGTTAGATCTAAGGTTAAAGTTAGGTTTAGGGTAAAGGATAGGGTTAGGTTTAGGGTTAGGTTTAGGGTTCAGTGTAGTTTTAGGGTAATGGAGAGATTTAGGGTTTGTGATAGGGTTAGGGTTAGGCCTAGGGTTAGCATTAGGAATAGGGTTATCATACGGGTAATGTATAGGGTTAGAGCTAGGGTTATGGTTAGGATTAGAGCTAGAGCTAAGGTTAGGGTTTGGATGAGGGCTAGTAATCCTATCTTAGAGTAGGGTTATAATTAGGTTTAGGGTAAAAGTAAGGTTTGAACTAGGGTTAGTTCTAGGGTGAGGGTTAGGTTTAGTGTTAGGTCTAGGGTTAGGATTATAGTAATGGTTAGTTTTAGGTTTAGGGTTAGGACTAGGTTTTTCTTTAGAGTTAGGTTTAGGTTTAGGGTAATAGATTGGATTAGATGTAAGGTTAGCTTTAGGGTTTAGCTTTAGGTCTAGGTTTACTATTGGGTTTAGGGTAAGGGTTAGGTTTTGAGTTAGGGTGAGGGTTATGGCAATGATTAGGTTTAGGGTTAGGTCTATGGTTAGGTTTATGGTTTGGGTTAGAGTTTTGGTTAGGGTTAGGACTAGGTTTATCATTAGGTTTAGGGTTAGAGTTAGGGTAATTGTTAGGGTTAGGGCTGGGGTTAAGGTTAGGATTATGATTAGGGTTAGGGTTATTGTTAGTGATAGGGCTAGGGTTTTGTTTATGCTAAGGTTTAGGCTTTGAGCTAGGGTTAGGTCTAAGGTGAGGGTTAGGGTTAGGGTAGGTCTAGGGTTAGGGTTAGGGTTATGCTTAGGGTAGGTTTAGGCCTCTGATTAGGACTAGGTTTTGTGTTACGTTTAGGCCTAAGGTTAGTGCAATGGGTAATGTAAGATCTAGGGTTCTGGGCTGGGGATGTGGCTCAATCGGTAGCATGCTCGCCTGGCATGTGTGCGGCCCATGTTTAATCCTCAGCACCACATACAAACAAATATGTTGTGTCCGCCAAAAACTAAAAAATAAATATTAAATATCTCTCTCTCTCTCTCTCTCTCTTTAAAAAAAATCTAGGGTTCTAATTGCGGTAGTTTTAGGAATAGGGCTATGGCTAGGTCTAGTGTTAGGTTTATATTTTGGTTTAGGGTCGGTTTAGAGGTAGGTTTACCATTAAAGGCAGGGTCAGTGTTCAGATTAGAGTTAGAGTTAGGGTTACAACCAGAATTAGGACTAGGATTAGGTCCTGGGGTAGGGTAGTGTTTGTGTTAGTGTTAGGATTATTGTTAGGGCTAAGACTAGGTTTTTGCTTATGTCTAGGGGTACAGTTAAAGCTAGATTTAGGATTAGGTTTAGGTCTAGAGCTAATTTTAGGGTTAGGTTTAGGTTTAGGAATAGGTTTACCAGTAAGGCCAGTGTTAGGATTTGGTCTAGGGTGAGGATCAGGTTTAGACCTATAATTAGAGTTAGGTTCAGAATAAGGGTGAAAGTTAGGGTTAGGTTTTGGGTTAGGATTAAAGCTAGAAAGAGGACTAGGATTAGGACTGGTAATAGGGTTAGTGTTTGGTTTAGGCTAAGGATTATGATTAGGACTAGGATTAGCATTATGGATAGAGTTTGGCTTGGGAAAGGGATAGGGCTAGAGCTAGGGTTAGGGCTAGTGTTAGGTTAGGTTTAGGGCTAGGTTTAGGGTTACGTTTATATTTAAATCTAGTGTTAGGGGTTTGATTAGGGCTATTTTTTGTGTTAGGGTTAGAGCTAGGGTTAGGGCTATGACTAATGTAAGAACCAGGGTTATGATTAGGGTTAGTTTTAGGGTTAGGGTTTGGGAGAGGTCTAGTGTTAGCATTAGCTTTAGGGTTAGAATGATATTTAGAGCCAGGGTTAGTGTTTGGATATGAGTCTGGGTCATGGTTAGTTTTGGTCCTAGGACTCAAATTTGAGCTAGTGTTATGGCTAGTTGTAGGGTAAGGGTTTGATTTAGGTTAAGGTTTAGGGTTAGAGCAATGGCTCAGTTTTGTTTTATGACTAGGGCTAAGGTTAGAATTAGTTGTAGGATTAGCAATAGTGTTCAGCTAGTGGTGTGGTGAAGTTTAGGCTTAAGGTCAGGGTTAGATTTAGAGTTATAGTTGGATCTAGGGTTAGGGCTATGCCTGGAGTTAGGGCTAAGTTTAGGGCAAATGTTAGGGTTACGGTAATGGATAGGGTCAGAAATAGAAATAGGGATAGGTTGAGAGTTAGAGTCAATCTTAGGGCTAGGGTTAGGAGTTCACTTAGGGTTAGCACTAAATTATGGCTAGGATTAGTACTAGGTTTAGTGTTAGGGTTAGGCCTATGGTTAGGGCTATGCTTAGGGTTAATATTAGTTTTAGGTTTAGGGTTAGTTTTAGGAGAAAGGATGGGGTTATAGCTAGGTTCAGGGCTAGAGAGAGAGTTACAATTAGGGGTAGGGCTATGTTGAGGGCTTTGGTTAGGATTAAGGCAAGGTTTAGGGTTAGGATGAGGGCTAGGATTTGTGTTAAGGTTAGGCCTATATTAACTCTAGGGCTAATATGAGGTCTAGGGTTATTATGGTTAGGGATAGTTTCATGTTTAGGTTTACAGCTAGGTAGAGTGTAAGGATTAGTTTGAGGGATAGGGTCACTTTTAGAACTAGGGTATCGTTAGGGTCAGGATCAGGGTTAGGGTTTGTTTAGGTTAAGGTTTAGTGTTAGGGCTTAAATTAGTGCTAGGGTTAGGTTTAGGGTTAGGGTAATGAATATGGTTAGGTTTAGGGTTCAGATTAGGTTTAGGATAATGGATAGGGTTAGGGTCATAGATAGGGTTAGGGTTTGCATTAGGGTTAAGGTAATCGATAGGATTAGATGTAGGTTTATGGCTATGATTATGTTTAGGATTAAGGCTAGGTTTAGGATTAGGTTTAGGTTTAGGTTTAGGGTTAAAGATAATGTTAGGGCTCAGATTAGGGCTAATATTTAGATTAGGTTAGGGCTAGGGTTAGGGCTATGGCTAATGTAAGATCTAGCATTATGATTTGGGTTAAATTTAGGGTTAGTCTTTGGTCTAGGTCTAATATTGGCATTATCTTTAGAGTTAGTGTGATATTTATAGCTAGGGTTAGTGTTAGGATATAAATCAGGGTCAGGGTTAGTTTTATGCCTAGTACTCAAATTAGAGTAAGGAGGTTATGGCTAGGTGTAGGTTTATGGTTTAGGTTAAGGTGTAGGGTTAGGGCAATGGCTCAGTTTGGTTTTAAGGCTAAGGCTAGGGTTAGGGCTAGTTTTAGGATTAGTGATAGTGTTAGGTCTAGTGGTAGGGTGAGGTTCAGGCTTAGGGTTAGATTTAGAGTTATGGTTAGGTCTATGGATTGGTCTAGGGTTAGGATTAGGGCTAAGGTTAGGGCTTGTGTTAGGGTTATGGTAACTGATAATGTTAAAACTAGAAATAGGGCTAAGGCGAGTGTTAGAGTTAGTTTTAGGCCTAGGGTTAGGGGTAAGGTTAGGGCTAAATTAGGGATAGGATTAGCACTAGGGTTAGTGTTAGGATTAGGCCTATGGTTAGGGCTAGAGTTAGGGTTAGTTTAGGGTAAGGGTTAGGATTAGAGTTAAGTAAAAGGATGGGGTTATAGCTAGATTCAGAGCTAATGCAGGGTTAAAATCAGGGGTAGGGCTAATGTTAGGGTTCATGTTAGGATTAAGGCTGGGATGAGGGCAAGGATTTGTATTTGGGTTAGGGCTAGTTTTAAGGCTAGGTCTAATGTCAGGTCTAGGTATATAGTTAGGGTTAGTTTTGGGGTTAGGTTGTGGCTATGTCTAGTGTAAGGGTTAGGTTTAGGATAAAAGTCAGGTTTAGAGCTAGGTATATTATTAAGGTCAGAGTCTGGGTAGAGTTCGGTTTAGGTTAAGGTTTCGGGTTAAGGCTTGATTTAGTGTTAGGGTTAGGCTAATGGATAGGGTTAGGTTTAGGGTTCAAGTTAGGTTAGAGTAATGAAAAAGGTTAGTGTTATGGATAGGATTAACGTTAAGCCTAGGGTTAGCATTCAAGTTAGGCTTATCTTTAGAGTAATGGATAGGGTTAGAGCTAAGTTTAGGGCTAGGGTTAAGGTTAGGATTAGGGCTAGTATAGGGTTAGGCCTAGGGTTAATGTTAGGGTTAGATTTAGGGTAAGTGTCAGCATTAGAGCTAGGGTTAGGGATAGGGTAAGGTTTAGGGTTAGGGTTAGGTCTAGGGTTAAGTTAAGGTTACAATTAGGGTTAAATTTAGGGCTAGGATAATGACTAGGTATTGTGGGAGGTTTATGTCTAGCATTAGGGCTATGGGTAATGTAAGAGCTAGGATTATGTTTATGATTAGTTTTAGGGTTATGGTTATGGATAAGTCTAGTGTTAGGGTTAGGTTTTAGGTTAAGATAAGCTTTAGAGCTAGGGTTTGGGTTATGGTAAGGATCACTGTTTGGGTTAGAGTTAGGTTTAGGGTTAGGGCCAGAATTAGGACTAGCATTGGGTCTATGGATAGAGTTAGTCTTTGCATTAGTTTAAGGGTTATTGCTAGGGCTAGTGCTAGGTTTTTGTTTAGGGCTAGGGCTAGATTTATGACTCTATTAAGGATTAGATTTGGTCCACTGCTAGTGTTATAGTTAGGTTTAGGTATAGTTTTACCAGTAGGGGTACAGTTAGGGTTCCATTTAGGGTTGGCATCAGGTTTAGAACTAGGGTTAGTGTTAGGGTCAAAATAAGGGTCAAGGTAAGGGTTTGGGTTTGGGTTAGGGTTGGAGCTAGAATGAGGGCTAGGGTTAGGACTAGTAATAGAGTTAGGTTTTGGGGTAGGCTAAGGATTAGGGTTACACTAGGGAAGCATTAAGTTGAGGATTTGGCTTAGGGTAAGGGGTAGTTTTAGAGGTAGGGTTAGGGTTTGTGTTAGGGTTAGGTTTAGGGCTACGGTTAGGGTTAGGGTTTAAACTAGGGTTAAGGCTCAGATTAGGGCTCGGATTTGTGTTAGCATTAGGGCTATGGCTAACATAAGAACAAGGTTTGCAATTAGAGCTAGTTTAGGGTTAGCATTAGGACAATGTTTAGAGCTAGGGTTAGTGTTAGGGTCCAAGTCAGAGACAGAGTTATTTCTATGGTTAGGGTTAGGGCTCAAATTAAAGTCAGGTTTAGGTCTAGGTGTAGGGTTAGGGTTTGGTTTAGGTTAAGGGTTAGGGATCAGGTTATGGCTCGGTTTGTTTTAGGGCTAGGGTAGGGTTTGGGCTTTTTTCCAATTAGCATTTGGGTTAGAGCTAGTGTTAGGGTGAGGTTTACACTTAATGTTAGGGTTAGATCCATGTTTAGGGTTAAGGTGAAGGTTAGGACTAGGGTTGGGACTAGGGATAGAGCTAAGTTTGGGTTTATGGTAAGAAATAGGTTTAGAACAACGACTAGAGCTAGGACGAGAATGAGACTTAGTCTTAGGGCTAGGATTAGGTTTAGGGTTAGGCTAAATTAGGGCTAGGATTAGTGCTACGATTATTGTTAGGTTTAGGGCTAGTGTTAGGGCTAGCGATTTGTTTGTTCCTTGGGAAAGTAACCTTAAGATAAAGATGGCAAAAACAACTTTACCCGAGAGCAGAAAACAGAAATATGCATGAACTGAAATACCACCCCAATTATTTGGTCATATTTATTTGATACCGCATAGAATTAATCTCATAACTTACCCCACTAGGCTACCATGTTTGGGACTTCTAGAATCACCATTTTTAAAACAGATTAGAGTTTGTGTTAAGGTTAGCATTAGGGCTACTGTTAGAGCTAGTATTAGGGTTAGAGTTACTTTTTTTCAAATTTCTTTGATACTGGGCAGGATTCATTTTGCTCCCCTCCTTACTATACTCCACATGTTTGAACCTTCTAGGTTCAATGGTTCTCTGTAAGGAACAGTTTGTATTTTAAAGTTTCAGTTAATTTTGTCCTATACAGGTAAAAGGAAATGGAGCTGGAAATCAAACAGCTTTGGTGATAGCTGCTTGAAACTTCACATTCCATCAATTCTCTGTGAGCAATCTCTGGTTTGTTCTTGTGAAAGTAGGTGTAAGCTGAAGCATGTAAAAACAACTTTATCCAAGAATACTTTAGGAGATAACAGGGACATATGCATGTACTGGTATACTCCATCAATTATTTGGTGAGATTTCTTTGATACTGTACAGCATTCATCCCTTAGCTTGCCCTACTAGGCTGCCCAGGTTTGCAAATTCTACAGTCAAAGGTTTCAAAAAAAGTTAGAGTTAGGGGAATGGTTAGGGTTACAGCTAGTGTTAGGGTTAGAGTTAGTTTCATCAAAATTCTTTGATAATTGGCAGGATTTATATTTTATCTAAATTTACTCTGTTCCCCAGGTTTAGGCCTTCTCCGTTCACAGGTTTGCAGTAAGGAACAATTTGTATTTTAAGATTTCACTTCATTTTGACCTATATGGGAAAGTTAATAAAGCTGAAAAACAAACAATGTTTGTGCTGCTTGAAACTTCACACACTCCATCAGTTCTCTGTAGGAACTCTGGTATGTTCCTTGTGAAAGGAGGCCTAAGCTTAAGCATGCAAAAACAACTATATCCAAGGGCCCTTTAGGAAAAAAAAAAAACAGGGAAATATGCATGTACTGAAATACCTCCCATAATTATTTCATCAGATTTGTTTGATGCAGCGTAGGATTCATTACTTAGCTTGCTCCTCAAGGCTCACACATGCCTGACTTCTAGGATCAATGGTTCTCTAATCAGGTTAGGGTTAGGGTTAGGTTTAGGGTTAGGGCTAGGGCTAGGGTTAGAGGTAATGTTAGGGTGAGAGTTAGTTTTGTTCAAATTTCTTTGATACTGGGCAGGATTTATCTTTTAATCTAGCCTTAGTTTGCTCCCAAGTTTTGGACCTTCTCAAATCAATGGTTCGTTATCATGAACACTTTGTATTTTAAGGTCTCACTTCATTTTGAGCTATATGGGTAAATGGAAATGGAGGTGGATATCAAACAGGCATCCCTTCCCCTAAACTAACCCTAACCCTAGCCCTAAGACTAACTCTAACTCTCACCCTAGCCCTATTCCTAATTCTAACCCTATGCCTGACATAACCCAAACACTAGTCCTAAACTTATCCCTAACCCTACCCATAGCCCTAACCCTAGAATTAACCATAACTCTAAATCTACCCTTAAGCCTTAACTTACACTATCACTAGCAATAACACTGATGCTAATTGTAAAACTTCCCTTTACATTAGCCTTAGCCCTAAAACAAAACCGAGCCATACCACTAACCGTAAAGTTTAACCTAAACCAAATCCTTACTTGACATCTAGCCCTAAGCCTACCCCTAATTCGAGTCCTATCCCTAACCCTAAAAAGAACCCTGATCCTTACTCTGACCCTAACACTAACCGTAGTTCAAAACATCACCCTAAACCTAAACCTAATCCTAAAACTAGACTTAGTCCTAATGGTAACTCTAAAACTAGCCCTATTTGTAAACCTAGTTCTTACATTAGTTGTATCCCTAACACTAACCCTAACATAACCGAAAACCTAGCCCTAATCCTAGACCCAACCATACATTTAACCCTAACACTAACCCTAAATCTAGCCCTAAACTTTACCCAAAACCTAATCCTAACTTTAATCCTTGCATTAACTTTAAACCTAATCCTAAACCTAGCCCTAACCTTAACCATAATCCTAGCCCTAACCCTAGCTCTAACCCTATCCATTACCTTAACCCTAACCCTAATGCTAACCTCTGGCCCAACTCTAACACTATCCCTAACCCTAACCAATCTATTTCCATAAAAATAACCTGAACCCTAAACCTAACCGTATCCATTACCCTAACTATAACCTTAACCCTCATGCTAATTTGAGCCCTAAGCCTCAACCTTAACCTAAACCAAACCCTAACCACGACCCTGACCCTAATAATATCCCTACCTCTAAAGCTGACCCTAACCTTCATCCTAACCCTTACACTATACCTAGCCATAAACCTATCCCTAAAACTTTCCCTAACCATAACCCTAGACCTGATATTAAACCTAGTTCTAATGATAGCCCTAACACTAACACAAACTGTAGCCCTAATCCTAGGCCTAACACTAGCTTTAATCCTAACCCTAAACTTAACCCTAGCCATAACCCTAATTTTAACCCTCACCTTAGCCCTAAACCTAGCTGTAACATCACAACTTACCCTACCCTAATCCTAATGCTAATCCTAGACCTAAACCTAGGCCTAACCTTAACACTAACCCTAGCCCTAACCCAGCCCTAATTTAGCCCTAACCTTAGCTGTAACCCTAACTCTAGCCCTAAGACTAATTTTAACTTTCACCCTAGTTCTATTAATAGTTCTAAACCTATCACTTATCATAACCCAAAACCTAGCCCTAACCCTAGCCCAAACCCAAGACCTAACCTTCACACTAGCCCTAACCCTAGATCTAAACCTAACTCTAAATCTAACCCTAACCCTAAGCCTAAACCTCACCCTAACACTGGCCATAGCCCTAACGCTAATCCTAAAACTAGCCCTTACCTACCCTTAACACTAACCCTAGGCCAAACACTAACCCTATCGCAATCCCTAAACCTATCCATTACCCTAACTCTAACCCTAACCTTAATCTAACCATAGCTCAAACCCTAACCATTACCTTAAAAACTAATCCTAATCCTAACCCTAACCTAAACTGACATTTAACTTTATCCAATACCCTGAACCTAATGATAACCCTAGCCCTAACACTAACAGTAATCCAGACCCTAACTGTAACTCTAACATAGGCATAATCCTAAACCTAACCCTCGCCATAGTGCGAACTAACCCTAGCTGAAACCCTAAACCATACCCTAACCCTAATCCTAACCCAAACCCTATCCCTAAACCTAACCATAACCCTAACTCTAGGCCTAATAGTAACCATAACCCTAGGCCTAACCCTAGCTCTAACCCTATCCATTACTCTAATCATAATCCTTTCCCTAATGCTAACCCTAGGCCTAACCCTGACCCTATTGCTAACTCTAACTGTATCAATTACCCTAAACCTAACCTAAACCCTAAACCTAACAGTCTCATTACCTTAATCCTAACCTAATGCTAATCCAAGCCCTAACCCTAAATTCTAACCTAAACTAAACCCTAAACATGATCCGAACCCTAATAATACACCTATCCCTAAACCTGACCCTTACTCTAAACCTAACCCTTACACTAGACCTAGAAATAAACCTAACCCTAAATCTTTACCTAACCATAACCCTAGACCAGAAACTATCCCTAGTCCCAATTCTTGCCATAACCCTAAAAAAAACCTAGCCCTCAATCTAGCCCTAAACCTAGACTTATTAATAGCCAAAACCATAACCCTAGCCCTAACCATGATTCTAATTTTCTACCTAGCCCTAAACCTAGCAATAATCCCATCTTTTCCCCTAAACCTAACACTATCCCTAAACCTAAACCTAAGCCTAACACTAGGCCTAACCCTAACACAGACCCTAGACCTAATCCTAGTCCTAATTTAAAAAAAAATGGGCACTAATCAGAGACTTAACACTACTTTTAACCCTAACCATAACCCTAACCCTAGACATAACCCTTACCCTAAACCTAAGCCTAACCTCAAAACTTGCCTTAAATCAAAACATTACCCTAGCCCTAATCCTAACTCTAACCCTAGCCCTAACCCTAGTTGTAACACTGTCCATTACCCTAACCTTAACCATAACCTAATGCTAACTCTAGGATAACCCTAAACCTATTCCTAACCCTAAAAATATCTATTAACCTAAACCTAACCTGAACCCTAAACCTCACCATATCCATAAGCCTAACCCTAAACCTAAAGCAAATTTGAGCCCTAAACTTAATCATTAACCTAACCCAAACCAAAGCCCTGAATCTGACCCTAATAATATCCCTAGCTCTAAACCATACCCTAAACCGTAACCTAACACTTACACTATACCTAGCCATAAACATAACCTTAAATCTATCCCTAAATCTAACCCTAGACCTGACATCAGCCCAAGCCCTAATGCTAGCCCTGACCCTAACACAAACCCTAGCCCTAATACTAGCCATAAACAAAGCCCTAATCCTAACCCTAACCCTAACCTTAGCCCTAACGCTAATCCTAGCCCTGGTCCTAGCCCTAGCTCTACTCTTCTCCCTTACACTAAGTCAAACCTTCATTCTGTTTCTACCCTAGTCCTAACCCTAATCTTTAGTCTACCCCAAACCCTAACTCTATTACTAGTCCTAAGCCTAGCCCTCATTCTAGCTCTAAACTTAACCCAACTCTAACCCTAACCATGACCCTTATTCTGACTCTAACACTAAACCTTGATTTAAACCTGACCCTACTGTTAAACCGAAACCTAACACTAGCCCTACTGTTAAACCTATATCTACACTAACACTAGCCCTAGACCTAAATGTAATCTTAAATATAGCCATAAATCTAGCCCTCGACCTAACAATAACCCTTAACCTAACCCAAACACTAACTCACCCTAGACTTAACCCTAGTCCTAATTATGGCCATAACCCTAAAACTAACTCGAACACTGACCCTTAACCTAACACAAACCCTAACTCTAAATCTTATCCTAACCCCAAAACTACCCCTAACACTAGACTAACCATAAAACTAGCCATTACCATAACCATAGCTCTCAGATTACTCATAAACCTAACACTAGCCCTAAACTTCACACAAAACCTAGCCCTAATTGTAGCCCTAAACCTAACCCTAAGCATAACCCTAAACTTAAACCTAGCCCTAATCCTAACCCTAACATTCACCCTAGCCCTAACCCAAGCTCAAACCCTAAACCTTCCCCTAAACATAACCCTAGCCCAAACCCTAAATGTCACCCTAACCCTAGCTCTAACTCTATCCATCAACCTAACCATAAACCTAATCCTAATACTAACCCTAGCCCTAGCCCTAACCTTAACCCTACCCTAGCCCTGAATTTGACCTAACACTCACACTAGCCATAACCCTACCTTGATCCCTAACCCTTACCCTTAATGTAACCATAACACTAATCCAAGGCCTAACTCTAACCATAACCCTAGCCCTAATCCTAAACTTAACCCTAGCCCTAACACTAGATCGAACCCTTCCCATTACCCTAACCCTAAATCTAACCCTCATGATAAACCTACACCTAAACCTAAACCTACCCTAACCCTAAACATAAACCTAACCCTAAAACTAACCAGAAACCTAACCCTAAACCTAACCCTAACCCTATCTCAAATCCTAACACTTATCCTAAACCTAACCCTAAAACTAACCCTAACTCTAACCTGACACTTAACCCTATCAATTACCCTAACACTAATGTATACCTTAGCCGTAACTCTAACACTAACCATAACCATACCCCTAAACCTAACCCTAGCCCTAGAACTAATTCTAGCTCAAACCTTAAACTATACCTTATTCTAATCCTGACCCTAGCCCTAGCCCTAAACTTGACCCTAACCCTATGTCTAGCCCTAGTCCTAATCATAACCCTACCCCTAACCCTAGCTCTAACTCTATAAATTACCCTTAATGATAACCTTAACCCTAATGCTAACCTTCGGCCTAACCCTAAACCTATTGCAAAACCTAACCATATCCATTACCCTAAAGCTAACCTGAACCCTAATCCTAACCCCTATCCATTACCCTAACCCTAACTATAACCTTAATGTTAATTTGAGCCCTAAACCTAAACCTTAAACTAACGCAAACCTCAAACCTTAAACTGACCCTAATAATACAACTAGCTATAATATAATATTATAATAAAATAATATAATAATATTATTATAATTATTATATAATAGCTCTAAACCTGACCCTTTCTCTAAACCTAACCCTAAAACTATCCCTAAATGTAACCCCAGACTGTATATTTGCCCTAGCCCTAATTCTTGCCCTAAAACTAACACAAAACCTAGACCTAATTCTAACCTTAAACCTAGCCTTAATCCTAACCCAAACCATAGCCCTAGACCTAACCCTAATGCTAATAATAAAACTAGTCCTAACCCTAACCCTAGCACTAAAACAAAACCAAGCAAGAGGCCAAAACCTAAAACTTAACTTAAACAAAATTCGAACACTACACCTAGACCAAACCCTAGCCCTAATTCGAGTCCTAACTCTAACCTTAAAAATAACCCTGACTCTGACTCATATCCTAACACTCACCCTATCTCTACACAACCCTAAATTTAAACCAAACCCTAAGAGTAACCCTATCCCTAATTTGAGTCCTAAACCTAACCCTAAAACTAACCTTGACCATGACTCATATCCTAACACTAACCATAGCTATAAATAACACCCTGAATTTAACACTAGAATTACCCCTACCCCTAATCCTAAAACTAACCATAATTGTAACCCTTGTTCTTACATTAGCCATTTCCCTAAACTTAGCCTTAGCCCTAACACAAATCTAGCCCTAATCTGAGACCTAAACCTAGCTAAACCTAAACCTAACCCTAAACCTAACCCTAACAATAAAGCCTAAACTTAACCTCAAAGCCTAACCCTTACCCTAAACATAGACATAGCCCTAGCCCTAATTCTAACCTTAACCTTAGCCCTAACCCTATACTTAACCCTATCCCTAACCCTAGCACTAAACCTACCCATTACCCTAACCCTAACACTAAACTTATCGATAATCCTAGCCAGAACCCTAATGCTAACCCTAACCCCAACCAGAAAAATATCACTAGACATAAACCTAAATGTAACACTTGCCATAGCCCTAACCCTATTTCAAACCATAATCCTTACCATAAACCTAATCATAACCATAGCAAAACCCTAATCTTAAACCGAAATATAGCCCTAATCCTAATTCTATATCTAGAACCTAACATAATAACAACCTAATGTAATAATAACCTAACATAATAATAACCCTAACTCTAACCCTAACCCTACCATAATCCTATCCCTAACCTAACCCTAAACTTAACCCTTACACTAGCCGTAACCCTAGCTCAATACCTAACCCTTATGCTAAACATAACCCTAAAACTAACCCCAGTTCTAACACTAATCCTAACCCTAACTCAAGACTTATTCCTAACCATAACCTTTGCTCTAAACTTAGCTCTAACCCTATCTTTAAACCTAAACATAACTCTTATCCAAATGATAACCCTAGGCCTAACCCTAACCCTATCGCTAACCCAAACTCTATGAATTACCCTAAACCTAATCTGAACCCTAAACCAAATCTTATCATTACCCTAACCATAACCCTAATGCTAGTTTGAGCCCACAACCTAAATGCAAACCTAAACCAAACCCTAACCCTGACCCTAACCCAAATAATTCTCCTAGTTCTAAACTTGGCCTTACTCTAAACCTAACACTTAGACTAGACGTAGCCATAAAACTAACCCTAAATCTATCTTTAACCATAACGCTAGACCTGATGTTAGCCATAGCATTAATCCTAGCCCTAACACTAAAACAAACACTAGCCCTCATCCTAACCCTAATTCTATTCTTAATCATAAACTTAACACTAACCCTACCCCTAACCCTAACTCTAACCCCCATCCTACCTATAAAACTAGCTACAATGCCATCTCTTATCCTAAACTTAACTCTAACCCTAACCCTATCCTTAATGATAGGCCTAAGCTGAACACTAACCCTAGCCCCAATCCTACCCCTAATTTAACTAAAATCCTAACCCTAACCCTAGCCCTAGCCCTAAGACTAACTCTAATTTTCACACTAACCCTATCCCTAGATCTAAACAAATCCATTACTGTAACCCTAACCCTAGCCCTAACCTTGCCCTATCCTTAGTCCTAGACCTAACCCTAGATCTAATCCTAACTCTAAATATAACCCTAACACTAAGCCTAAGCCTAACACTAACACTAGCCCTAACCCTAATGCTAATCGTAAAAGTAGCCCTAACCCTAACAATAACCCTTAGCCTAACCGAAACACTAAACCTACTCCTAGACCTAAACCTAGTCCTAATTCTGGCTCTAAACCTAATTCTAACTCTAACCGGAACACTGACCCTGACTTTAACAGTAAATCTACCTCTAAACCTGACCCTAACCAAAAATATAAACCTAACAGTAGACTTAGCCATAACCCTAACCCTACAACTACCCCTATCATAACCCTAGCTCTTACATTATCCATAGCCCTATCCTTTTGCCTTACCTAACACAAAACCTAGAACAAATACTAGGCCTAAACCTAACCCTAAGGCTACCCCTAACCCTAACTCTAGCCCTAACCCTAATCCTAACCCTAGCCTTAGTCCCAAACCTAGCTTGAAGCCTAACCCTTACCCTAAATATAAACTTAGACTTATCCCTAACTCTAAAACTAACCCTACCCTTAATCCTAACCTTAATTCTAGCCTAAGCCTAGCTCTAAACCACCCATTACCCTAATGCTAATCCTAACCCTAGTGATAACCATAGCTGTAATCCTAACGCTACTCTTAACAAAAAAAAAAAAAAAAAAAAAAAAAAAAAAACTAATCCTGGTCCTAACCCTAAACCTAACACTCACCATAGCCCTAACACTAGCTCAAACCCTAACCCATACCATAATCCTAAACATAATCATAGCCTTAACCCTAAACCTAAAACTAATTCTAACCCTAACCCTACACCTAAACCTATATATAACCATATTCATTACCCTAACCCTAATCCTAATCCTAATGATAACCGTAAACATAACCCTAACCCTAACCCTAAGCCTACCATAATCCAATCCCTAGACCTAACACTGAACCTAACCCTTGACCTAGCCCTAGCCTTAACTAGCTCAAACCCTCACCCTTATCCTAAACATAACCCTAGCCCAAATACTAACCCTAACCCAAATCCTATCCCTAATTCTAACCGTACCATAGCCCAAACCCTAGCTCTAACTCTATTCATTACCCTAACCGTAACCCTAAACCTAATGCTAATCCTAGCCCTAACTCTTACCCAAACTCTATCCCTAGCCCTGATTCTAATCCAAAACCTCAACTTAGACCTAACCATTACTCAATCCCTAACCCTTACCCTCAACTTAACCATAAGACTTAACTTAAGCCTAAGCCTAACCCTAACCCTATCCCTAATACTAAACTGAACCCTAGCCTTAACCCTAGCTATAATCTCACTCATTACCCTAACACTAACCATAAACCTCATGATAACCATAGCCCTAACCCAAAACCTATTCTAATCCTAACCATTAACCTAACCCTAGACCTAACTTTAAACATAATCCTTGATGGCAAGAATTAAGTCCAAACCTTAGCTCAAAACCTAACTATACCCTAAATCTAACCCTAACCCTAGTCCTAAACCTAACACTAACCCTAACCCCACATCTAAACTTGTCCATTACCCTAAACCTAGGGATAACCCTAGACCTAACCCTAATACTAAACCTAACCCTAACCATAACCCTAACCATAGTCCTAAACCTAAACCTAACTCTAGACTTGCCACTAACCCTAGCTCAAACCCTAAAGTGTACCCTAAACCTAACCCTAATCCTAGCCTTAACCCTAACGCTAACCCTTAATCTAGCTGTAATCCTAACCATAACTCTGTCTCTAACACTTGATCTATCCCTATCAATTACCCTAACGATAACCATAACCCTAATGATAACCCTAGGCCTAACCCTAACCCTATCCATTATGCTAAACCTAATCTGAATTCTAAACTTAACCTGAAGCATAAACCTAACCCTATCCATTACCCTAATCCTAACTCTAACCATAACGCTAATTTGAGTACTAACCCTAAACCTTAACCTACACAAACCCCAAACCTGACCCTGACCATTTTAACACCCTTAGCTCGAAACCTGAAACTTACCCTAAACCTAACTCTGACACTGGACCTAGCCATAAACCTTACCCTAAAACTATCCCTAACCGTAAACCTAGACATGATATTAGCCATAGCCCTAATACTTGTCATAACCCTAACACAAACGCTAGCCCTTATCCTAGCCCTAAACCTAGCCTTGATCCTAACCTGTACCCTAAATTAGCCCTATCCCTAATTTTATCCCTTGCCCTATTTCTAAACCAAGCTATAACCCCATCCCTTCCCCTAAACCTAACCCTAACCCTAGTCCTAGAACTAAACCTACAACTAA
This sequence comes from Marmota flaviventris, assembly GCF_047511675.1. Classification (NCBI taxonomy): domain Eukaryota; kingdom Metazoa; phylum Chordata; class Mammalia; order Rodentia; family Sciuridae; genus Marmota; species Marmota flaviventris. Next base: position 129,777,558 of record NC_092499.1, read on the forward strand.
CCCTAGACCTGATCCTAGCCCTAATTTAGCCCTAACCCTAACCCTAACACTAGCACTAAGACTAACTCCAACTCTCACCCTAGCCCTATTCCTAGTCTAACCCCATCCCTTACCATAACCCCAACACTTGACCTAAGCTTAGCCCTAACCCGAGCCCTAGTCCTAACCTTAGATCTAAACATAACTCTAAATCTAACCCTAAACCTAACAGTAAGCCACAAACTAACATAAGCCCTAACACTAATGCTAATTCTAAAACTAGCCCTAACCTAGTTCTTGCCCTAAAACAAAAACAAGCCATAGCCCTAACCCTAAACTTTAACCTAAACCAAAACTTGACCCAACACCTGGCCCTAACCCTAGCCCTAATTCTAGAACTCTCCTAACCCTAAAACTAACCTTGACCCTGACTCTGACCCAGTAACTAACCCTACCTCTAACATCACCCTAAAAATAAACCTAAACCTAAAAATAGACATAGCCCTGAACCTAACACTAAAAGTAGCCCTAAACATAACCCTAGTTCTTACATTAGCTGTAGCCCTAAACCTAGCCCTAACCTAACCTAAAACATAGCCCTAATCCAAGCCCTACACCTCGTTTAACTCTAACCCTAATCCTGGCCCTAGTGCTAAACATTACCCTAAACCTAACCCTAACCCTAAACCTAACCCTAGCCTTAATCCTAACCATAAACCTAGACCTAACCCTAGCTCTAACCCTATCCATTAACCTAATCCTAAACCTAACCCTAATGCTAACTCTAGGATAACCCTAACCCTATCTCTAACCCTAAATGTATCCATTACCCTAAACCTAGCCTGAACCCTAAACCTAACCATATCCATTACACTAACCTTAGCCCTAAACCTAACGCTAATTAGAGCCCTAACCCTTAACCTTAACCTTAACCTGACCCAAACCATAACTGTTACTGAGAACATAATCATAACCCTATCTCTAAAACTGACTCTAACCCTCAACCTAATATTTACACTAGAACTAGTCATAAGCCTCACCCTAAAACTAACCTTAACCATAAACCTAGACCTGACATTAGCCCTAGCCCTAATCCTAGCCCTAACCCTAACAGAAAACCTAGCCCTAATCCTAGCACTTAACCTAGCCTAGTCCTAACACTAACCCTAACCCTAGCCCTAAAACTAGCCCTAGCCCTAGCACTAATCCTAGCTAATCCTAGTACTAATTTTGACCTAACCCTAACCCTAGCCCTAAGACTAACTCTAACTCTCACTGAAGTCATATCCCTAGTTTTAACCTGTCCTTTAAAATAACCCAAACCCTAGCCCTAAGCCTAGACCCAACCATAGCCCTACCCCTGACCCATATTCTGACCCTAACTCTAACCCTAGGTTTAAATCTGACCCTAACCCTAAACTGAAACCTAACATTAGCCCTACGGGTAACACATCCTAAACCTAACCCTAACAGCAGACCTAGAAATAAGCCTAATCCTAAATCTAGTCATAACTCTAGAACTAGCCCTAAACAAAAACCTAGCCCTAGGCCTAACAATAACCCTTAACCTAACTCAAACACTAACCCTACCCTAGACGTGAACCTAGCCCTAATTCTGGCCCTAACCTTAAACCTAACCCTACCCTGAACAATGACCCCTACCCTAACACAAACCTAGCTCTAAACTGTATGCTAACCCAAAATCTAGCCATAACCCTAACACTAGACCTAGCCATAATCCTAACCCTAGCTCTTTCACTACCCATAGACCTAATGAGACCCCTAAACCTCCACAAAACCTAGCCCTAATCCTAGCCCTAAGCCTAACCCTAAACTTAACCCTAGTCCTAACCCAAACCCTAACCCTCACTCTAGCCCTAACCCTAGGTCAAACACTAACCCTTAACATAAACATAACCCTAGCCCTAACACTAACCCTAATGCTAATCCTAGCCCTAATCCTTACCATAAACAAGACCAAACCCTAGCTCTAAATCTATCCATGACCCTAAATATAAACCTAACCCTAATGCTAATCCTAGTGCTAAACTTAACCCTAATCCTAAAGCTAGACCTGACACTAATCCTAACCCTCGCCCTGGCCCTAAACATAGGTCAAACTTTAACACTTACCCTAAACATAACCCTAACACTAACCCTAAGCCTAACCCTAACCCTAACCATAACCTTAACCCTAGACCTAATCCTAACCATAATCCTAGTCCTAAACCAATCCATTACCCTAAACATAAGCTTAACCCAAATGCTAACCCTAGGCCTAAACTTAAAACTATCACTAACACTAACTTTATCATAACCTAAACCTAACTAGAACATAAAACCTAACCCTATCAATTACTCTAAACCTAACCCTAACACTAACACTAGTGCTAATTCGAGCACTAAAACTAAACCATAACCCAAACAAAACTCTGAACAAGACACTGACTCTAATAATACACCTAGCTCTAAACCTGACCCTTACCCTAAACCTAACCCTTACACTAGACCTAAATATAAAACTAAGCATAACACTATCCCTAACCAAACCATAGACCTGACATTAGTACACTACCTAATTCTTGCCCTAAACTTAACACAAACCCTAGACATCATCCTAGCCCTAAACCTAGCCTTAATCCTAATCCGAACCCTAACCCATGACCAATCCCTAATTTCAACCCTCGCCTTAGTTCTGAACCTAGGTATAACCGCATCCCTTCCCCTAACCCTAACCCTAACCTAAACTATCACTAACTCTAACCCAACCCCTAACACTAGGCTTAACCATAACAGTAACCCTAGCTCTAATCCTAGCCCTAATTTATCACTAAATGTAACCCTTACTCTAACCCTAGCCCTAAAATTAACCCTAACTCTCGAGCTAGACCTATTTCTAGTACTAACCTTATCTGTTACCATAACCCTAATACTAGCCCTAACCTTAACCCTAACCCTAACCCTAACCCTAGATTTAACCATAATTCTAAATCTAACCCTTACCCTAAGCCTAAATCTCACCCTACCACTAGCCCTAACACTATCACTAATCCAAAAACTAGCCCTAACACAAGCACTAGACCTAAAACAAAACTGAGCCATAGCCCTAATGCTAATCCTAACCTAAATGCAGCTGTATACCTGACATTAACCCTAGCTCTAATTCTCGTTCTAACCTTAATGCAAAACCTAACCCTACATATACACTTAACCCTAGCTCTAATTCGAATGTTATCCCTAAACCTAAAACTGACACTGACTCTGGCTCTGACCCTATCACTTACCCTATCTCAAATCATCACCCTAAAATTAAACCTAATCATAACACTAGATCTAACCCTAACCCTAACCCTAAATCTAGACCTAATCGTAATTCTAGTTCTTACATTAGCCATAGCCCTACCTTAGCCATAACCTAATCTAAAACCTAGCCCTAATCTGAGCCCTAATCCTAGATCTAACCCTAACCCTAGTCCTAATCATAAAACCAGTTCTTACATTAGCCATAGCCCTAACCCTAACACAAAACCTAGCCCTAGTGTGACCCCTAACTCTAGCTTTAACCCTAGCACTAACCATAACCCTAACCCTAACCCTTACACTAAACCTAATCCTAACCCTAGCATTAATGCTAAACATAACCCTAGCCCTAACCCTAGCTGTAATCCTATCCATTACCTTAACCATAAACCTATCCCAAATGGTAACCCTAGGATAACCCTAACCCTATCCAAAACTCTAAAGCTATTACCTAAACCTAACCTGAACCCTAAACCTAACCATATCCATTACCCTAAAAAACCTATCCCTAATGCTAATTTGAGCCTTAAACCTAAACCTTAATCTAAAAAACCCTAACCCTTTTCCTGACCCTAATAATACCACTATCTAAAACTGAACATAGCTCTTAACCTAACCCTTACACTATACCTAACCATAAATTTAACCCTAAAACTATTCCTAACCATAACACTAGACCTGACTTTAGCCCTAGTCCTAATGCTAGACCTAACCCTAACAAAAACCATAGCCCTAATCCTGGCCATAAACTTAGCCATAATCATAAACCTAACCTGAACACTAGCCCTAACCCTAAATTGAACCTTCACCCTAGGCCTAAACCTAGCTATAACATCATACCATACCCTAACCCTAATCCTAAACCTAACCCTAAGCCATGGCCTAGCCCTAATACTAACCCTAGCTCTAATCCTATCCTTAATTTAGCCTTAATCCTAAACCTAATCATATCCCTAGCCCCATGACTAACTCTAACTCTCACCCTAGCCCTAGCCCTAGTTCTAAATTTATCCCTTTCTAAGCCAAAGCCTAGCCCTAACCCTAGCCCAAACCTAGCCCTAAATTTAGGCCTAGACATAAACCTAGATCTAACCCTGACTCTAAATCTAACCCTAAACCTACACCTAAACCTCACCCTGACACCAGCCCTAACCCTAATGCTAATTTGAAAACTTGCCCTAAGCCTAGCCATAGCCCTCAAACAAAACTGAGCCATAGCCCTAATCCTAACCCTTAACCTAAACCAAATCCTAATGCTATACCTAGCCCTAACCCTAACCCTACAACTAATATTGACCCTGACTCTGAACCTAAAACTAACCCTACCTCTAAATATCACCTTAACCTTAAACCTAACACAAACACTAGACCTAGCCCTAACCCTAACCCTAGTCCTAATCATAAAACCAGTTCTTACATTAGCCATAGCCCTAACCCTAACACAAAGCCTAGCCCTAGTCTGAGCCTTAACTCTAGCTTTAACCCTAGCCCTAACCATAACCCTAACCCTAGCTCTAAACTTATCCCTTATCTTAAGTCAAACCCTCACCCTAATGCTACCCTAGTTCTAAACCTAATCGTTAGCCTACCCCAAACCTTAACTCTATTACTAGTCCTAACCCTAGGTCTCATTCTATCTCTAACCCTAACCCAAAGCCTAAGCCTAACCCTGACCCTTATTCTGACCCTAACACTAACCCTAGGAATAAGCCTGACCCTAATACTAAACCTAACCCTAACACTAGCCCTACTGGAAAACCTATACCTAAACTAACTGGAACACTAGCACTAGACCTAAACTTAATCCTAAATATAGCCATAACTCTATCCCTAGCCCTAACAATAACCATTAACCTAACACAAAGACTAACCCTACACCTAGACCTAAACCTAGTTCTAATTCTGGCCCTAACACTAAATCCAATAATAACCTGAACACTGACACTTACCCTAACATAATCCCTAGCTCTAAATCTTATCCTAATACAAAACCTAACCCTAACACAGGATTTATGCATAACCCTAACGCTCAAACTAGCCATAACCATAAACCTTGCTCTTTCATTACCCATAGACCTAATGCTAGCCATAAACCTCACATAAAACATAGCCCTAAACCTAGCCCTAAGCATAACCCTAACATTAACCTAACCAAACCCTACCCTAACGCTTGCCATAGCCCTTACCCTAGCTCAAACTCTAACCCTTACCCTAAGCATAACCCTAGCCCTAAACCTAACCCTAATCCTAGCCCGAATCCTAACTGTAACCATAGCCCAAGTCCTAGATCTAACTTTATCCATTACTTTCAACATAACCCTGACCCTAATGTTAACCCTAACCCTAAGCATAACCATAGCCATGACTCTAACCCTAAATCTCATGCTAGCCCTAACCCTAGCTCAAACCCTAACACCCTAAACCTAACTGTAACACTAACCCTAAGCCTAACCCTAATCCTATCCCTAACCTAACCTTAACCCAATTTCTAACACTAGCACTAACCCTATCTATTACCCTAAACATAAGCCGAACCCAAATGTTAATATTAGGCCTAACTCTAATCCTATTGCTAACACTAATCCTATACATTACTCTAAAGCTAAACTGAACCCTAAACCTAACCCTATCCATTACTCTAACCTGAATCCTAACCCTAATGCTAATTCAAGCCCTAACTGTAAACCTTAACCCAAAACAACTCTAACCCAGACTCTGACCCTAATAATACACCTAGCTCTAAACCTGACCCCTACTCTAAACCTAACCCTTACATTAGACCTAAACCAAACCCTGAAACTATCCCTAATTGTAACCCTAGACCTGATATTAGACCTAGCCCTAATCTTAGCCCTAACCTTAACACTAAACATAGCCCTCATCCTATCCCTAAACCTAGCCTTAATCCTAACCAGAACCCTCACCCTAGCCCTATTCCTTATTTTAACCCTTTCCCTAGCCCTGAACCAAGCTATATAACCCCACCCTTTCCCTAAAACTAATCCTAACCCTAGCCCTAACCATAGGCCTAACCCTAACAATAATCCTAGCGCTAATCCTAGCCCTAATTTAGCCCTAAACTTAACCCTACCTCTAACCCCAGCCCTAAGACTAACTCTAACTCTCAACCCTACCCCTATTTCTATTTCTAACCCTATTCGTTACTGTAACCCTCACACTAGACCTAACCTTAGCCCTAACCCTAGCCATAGCCCTAACCATAGATCTAACCATTATGCGAAAATCTAACCCTAATCTTAAGCCTAAACCTCACCCTAACACTATCCCTAACACTATTGCTAATCCTAAACTAGCCATAACACGAGCCCTAGCCCTAAAAGAAAACCGAGCCTTTGCTCTAACCCTAAAAATACCATATACTAAACCCTACCACTATAACTAGCAATAACCCTAGCTCTAATTCGAGTCCTAGGCCTAAAATTAACCCTGACACAACTCTTATACAAACACTAACCCAAGCTCTATATATCACCCTAACTTTAAAGCTAACACTAACACAAGACCGAGCCAAAACCATAACCCTAAAACTAACCCTAATCGTAACACTAGTTCTTACATTGGAAATAGCCCTAACCCTAACACAAAAATAGCTCTAATCCGAGCCCTAACTAGATTTAACCCTAATCCTAACCCTAACCCTAGCCCTAATCCTAACCCTAAACATAGCCCTAACCCTAGCTCTAACCCTATCACTTGTGCTAAGCCAAAATGTACCCATAATGCTAAACCTAGTCCTAATCCTAATACTTAGCCTAAACCAAACACTAACCCTATTACTAGTCCTAACCCTATCGCTCGTTCTAGCTCTAACCCTAACCCAAAACCTAACTCTAAACTTCACCCTTATTCTGACCATAACACTAATTATAGGTCTAAATCTGATGCTAACCTTAAACCGAAACCTGAAACTAGCCCTGCAAGTAACTTATACCTAAACCTATCCGTAACACTAGTCCTAGACCTAAACCTCATCCTAAATCTAGTGATAACTCTAGCCCTAGACCTAAACAAAAACTTAGTCCTAGCCCTAAAAATAACCATAAACCCAAAACAAACACTAACCCTACCCCTAGACCTAACCCTAGTCCTAATTCTGTCTTTCACCCTAACCCTAACACTTACTTGAACACTGACCCTGACACTAACACTAAACCTAGCTCTAAAACTGACCCTAAACCAAAATCTAAATTTAACACTAGACCTAGCCATAGCCCTAACCCTAAAATGGGCCCTAATTAGAACCCTAGATCTTACATTAACAATAGCATTAACCCTTGGCCTAAACCTAACAAAAAACCTAGCCCTAATCCGAGGCCTAAACCTACCCTAAGCATAATCCTCACCCTAACCCTATCCCTAACCATAACCCTAACCCTTACCTTAGTCCTAACCCTAGCTCAAAGCCTAACCCTTAGCCTAAACATAACTTTAAAACTATCCCTAACCTTAAGCGTAACCCTAGCCCTAATCCTAACGTTAATTCTAGCCCTAAACCTAGCTCTAACCCTAGTCATTACCTTAACTCTAACACTAAACCTAATGATAACCCTAGCCCTAACCCTAACCAAAATCATAATAAAAATCATAAACCTAACCCTAGACCTAACCCTAAACCTAACCTTTGCTGCAGCCTTAACCCTAACTCAAACCCTAACCCTTACCCTAAACCCAACAGTAAACCTACCCTTAAAACTAAACTTAACCCTAAATCTAACCTTAACACTAAAGCTAACCTTACATCTAACCCAATATATTACCCTAAACCTAACCCGAACTCTAATGAAAACCCTAATCCTAAACCTAACCCTGACTATAACCATAACCCTAACCCTATACCTAACACTAAACCTAACCCTCACTCTAGGACTAAACCTAGCACAAAACCTAACCTAACCTTAACCCTACCCTAAGCTAGTGTTACTAGCCCTAACCCAAAACCTATGCTTAACTCTAGACCTAATCTTAACAATAATCTTAGACCTAACACTAGCTCTAACCCTATACATTATCCTTATGATAACACTAATCCTAATGCTAACCCTAGGCCTAACCCTAACCGTTTTGTTAACCTGAAACTTCTCCATTCCCCTATACCTACCCTGAACCCTAAACCTAACCCTATCCATTACTCTAACCCTAACCCTAATGCTCATTGAGCCCTATCTTTAAACATTAAGCTAAAACAAACCCTAACCCTGATCCTGACTCTACCCTAGCTCTAATCCTGACCCTTACCCTAAGCCTAACACTTACATTAGACCTAGACACAAACCTGACTCTAAATTTACCCCTAACTATAACATTAGACCTGACATAAGCCCTAGCCCTAATTCTAGAACTAAACATACAACATACCCTAAACCTAGCCTTAATCATATCCCTAACCCTATCCCTAGCCCTAGCCCTAATTCTAACCCTCACCCTACCTCTAAACCTAGCTATAACCCTTCCCTTACCCTAAAGATAACCCTTACCCTAAAGATAACCATAACCCTAGTCCTAATGCTAGGCCTAAACTGAACACTAAACCTAGCCCTAATCCTAGCCCTAATTTAGCCCTATCCTTAAAACTAAACATAACCCTAGCTCTAATACTAACTCTAACTCTCATTTTAGCCCTATCCCTATTCCTAAACCTATCCGTTACCATAATCCTAACTCTAGCCCTAACCCTTGCCCTATCCTTAGACCTAGCCCAAACTCTAGATCTAATCTAACTCCAAATCTAACCCTAACCCTAAGCATAACCTAACACTAACACTAGTCCTAACCCTAATGCTAATCATATAACTAGTGCTAACCCTAAACCTAGGACTAAAACCAAATTGAGCAAATCCCCTAACCCTAAACCTTACCTTAAACCAAACCATAACACTACACCTAGACCTAACCCTAGGCATAATTGGAGTCCTAACCCTAACCTTAAAACTTACCCTGACCCTGACTCCTATCCTAACAGTCACACTAGCTCTAAACACCATACTAAACTTAAATGAAACCCTAACAGTAACCCTAGCCCTAATTCATGTCATAACCCAAACTTTAAAACTAACCCTGACCCTAACTCATATCCTAACCGTCACCCTATCTCTAACCACCACCCTCATCTTAAACTGAACCCTAACAGTAACCCTAGCCCTTACTTAAGTCCTAACCCTATCCCTAAAACAAACTCTGATTCTTACTCATATCCTAATAATAACTCTAGCTCTACATATTACCCTAATCTTAAACCTAACACTTACACTACACCTACCCCTAACCCTAACCGTAAAACTAACCCTAAATGTAACCCTAGATTTTACAATAGCCATTTACTTAACCCTAACACGAAAACTAGCCCTAATCTGAGTCCAAAACCTAGATTTCACCCTAATCCTAATCCTAACCATAGCCCTAACCCTAGCTCTATGGCTATTACTTATCCTAAGCCAAACACTAACACTAATGGTAACCCTAGACCTATCCCTAATATTCAGGCTAATCAAAACCTTAACCCTTTTAATAGTCCTAAACCAAGCCTTCACTCTAGCTCTAACCCTATCCCAAACCCTAATTCTAACCCTGATCCTTATTCTGATCCTAACAGTAACCCTCGGTTTAAACCTGACCTAACTCTAGACCAAACCCTAACACTAGCCCTAGACCAAAACCTAATCCTAAATCTAGACTTAACTCTAGCCCTAGACCTAAACAAAAACTTAGCCTTAGCCCTAACAATACACCTGAATGAAACCCAAACACTAACCCTACCTCTAGACCTAAACCTAGTACTAATTCTGGCTGTAACCCTAACTCTAACTCTAACCCAAACACTGGCCCTGCCTTTATAGTAAACTTGTCTCTAAATTTGACCTTACCTGAAAATCTAAACCTACACTTTACCTAGCCATAACCCTAACCCTAAAACTAGCCCTAAATATAACCCTAGCTCTTATATTACCCATAACTCTAACCCTAGGCCTAAACCTAACACAAAACCTAGAGCTCATCCCAGGCCAAAACCTAGCCTTAAGCATAACCCTAACCCTAACCCTCACCCTAACCCTAACCTAACCCTCACCTTAGTCCTAATCCTAGCTCAAAGCCTAACCCTTACCCTAAACATAAACCTACATCTATCCCTAAAAATAACCATAACACAAGTCCTAATCCTAAACTTTACCCTAGCCCTAAACCTACCCTTTACCCCAAACCTAAACCTAACCCTATTGATAATCCCAGGCCTAACCTTAACACTATAACTAATTGGAAAAATAACCCTAGACCAAACCCTCAAACCCACACTCACCACAGTCTTAACCCTAACTCAAACCCTAACCTAATCATAAACCTAAACATAGCCATACCTCTAACCCTAAATTAAACCTCTATCTAACCCTAACTATAACTCTAAACCTACATCTAAACCTATCCATTACCCTAACCTTAACCCTACCCCTAATGATGACCTAGCCCTAATCCTAACCCTAACCCTAACCTTACTGTAATCTTATCCCTAGACTTAACCCTAAACCTAACCCTCACCCTAGGCATTACCGTAGCTCAAAACCTAACCCTTATGCTAAACATAACCCTGATGCTAGCCCTAGTTCTAACCCTAACCCTAACCGTAACTCAAGGCCTATTCCTAACCATAAACCTAGCCCTAAACTTAGCCCTAAACTATCCCTACTAACCCTAACCCTTACCCTAATGCAAACCCTAGACCTAATCCTAACTCTAACAATTAGCTAAACCTAACCTGAACCCTAAACAAAACCCTATCATTACCCTTACACACACCCAAATGCTAACTCAAGCCCTAACCCTAAACCCTAACTTTAACCAAACTCTAACTCTGACCCTGACACTAATAAATCCCCTAGCTCTAAAGCTGACCCTTCCCTTAAACCTAACAATTACACTGGACCTAGCCATAAACATAATCCTAAAACTATCCCCAACTGTAAGTCTAGACCTGACTTTAGCCCTAGCCCTAATCCTAGCCCTAAACTTAACACAAATCACAGGCCTTATCATAGCACTAAACATATGGTTACTCCTAACCTTAACCCTAACACTAACCCTAACCCTAACACTAACCTAGCCCTAATTTTAGCCCTAATTTAGCCCTATTCCTAACCCTAGCCCTTACTCTAGCTGTAAGACTAACTCTAACTCTCACCCTAGCCCCATCCCTTGTTCTAAACCAATCCCTTTCCAGAACATTAATACTAGCCCTAACCCTAGCCCTATCCTTAGCCCTAGCCCTAACCTAGATTTAACTTTAACTCTAAATCTGAAAATAACCCTAAGCTTAACTCTAACCCTAAGCCTAACTCTAAATCTAACTTTAACCCTAAGGCTAAACCTAAACCTAACACTAGCCCTAACCATAATTCTAATCCTAAAACTAGCCCTTACCCTAGCCTTAGCCCTAAAAAAACTGAACCATAGCCATAACCCTAACCCTTAACCTAAATCAAAACCCTAACACTAATTTGAGTTTTGATCCGAACCCTAAAACTAACACTGACCCTGACTCTGACCATAACACTAGCCCTAGCTCTGAACATAACCCTAACCCTAAACCTAAAACTAACAATAGATATAGCCCTAACCCTAACCCTAAATTTAGCCCTAAACATAACCCTGGTACTTACATTAGCCATAACCCTAACCCTAGAATTAACTTAACACAAAATCTAGCCCTAATCGGAGCTCTAACCCCAGGTTTAACCCTAATCCTAACCCTAACCCTAGCCCTAATTATAAACATAACCCTAGCCCTAACCCTATCCATTGCCATAAACTTAACCCTAACCCTAATGCTAAACCTAGTCCTAAACCTAACCCTATCCCTAATCCTAACCCTATCTATTACCCTAATTCAAACATAGAGCTTAAACCTCACCCTATCATTAACCTAACAATAGCCCTAATGCTAATTTGAGCCCTAATTTTAAAATGTAACATATCCAAATCCCTAAACCAGACTCTGACTGTAAAAATATTCCTAGCTTTAAACCTGACCCTAACCCTGAAACTAACCTTTACACTACATGTAGCCATAAACCTAACACTAAAACTATCTTTAACCATAACCCAAGACATGATAGTAGCCATAGCCCTAATCCTAGCCCTAAACTTAAAACAAACCCTAGCCCTCATCCTAGCCCTAAACCTAGCCATAATCATAACCCTAACCTTAACCATAACCCTAACCTAATTCTAACCCTTACCCTCCCACTAAACCTAGCTATAACACATTCCTTACCCTAAACTTACTCCTAACCCTAATCCTAATGCTAGACCTAAGCTGAACACTAACCCTAGACCTAATCCTAGCCTTAATTTAACCCTATCCCTAATTCTAATGCTAACCATAGCCCTAAGACTAACTCTAACTCTCATGCTAGCCCTATCCCCAGTTCTAACACTATCCCTTAAATTAACGCTAACCCTAGCCCTAAACCATAGCCATAAACCTAGCCATAACCCTTGCCTAATCCTTATTCCTAGTCCTAACCCTAGATCTAACTCTAACTCTAATACTAAACCTAAGCCTAAGCCTAACAATAACACTAGCAATAACCCTAACACTAATCATGAAACTAGCCCTAACCATAACCCTAGCAGTAAAACAAAACAAAACAAAACAAAACAAAACAAAACAACAACAACAACAAAAAAAACCGAGTAATAGCCCTAACACTAAACCTTAACTTAAACCAAACACTAGCACTACACCTAGACCTAACCCCAGACCTAATTTGAGTCCTAACCTTAACTTTAATACTAACCCTGACTTTGACTCATATCCTAACACTCACCCTAGCTCTAAACACCCCCTAACATTAAACGAAACCCTTACAGTAACCCTAGCCTTATTTCGAGTCCTAAACCTAACCCTGACCCTGACTATTAACAGAACACTATGGCTTGCTCTAAATATCACCCTAACCTTAAAACTAATTAACACTAGAGGTTTAACACCTAATCATAATCCAAAAATTTACCCTAATTGTAACCCTAGCTCTTACATTAGCCATTGCTCTAAACCTAGCCCTAATTTTAACACAAAAACTAGTCTTAAACCAAGCCCTAAACCTAGCTTTAACCCTAACCCTTGCCCTAACCCTAGCCCTAACCCTAGCTCTAACCCTATACCTTACCATAAGCCAATCCCTAACACTTAAGCTAACTCTAATCCTAAAGTAACACAAACCCTTACCCTTCTAGTCCTAACCCTAGCCCTCATTCTAGCTCTAACCATAAACCAAAACGTAACCCTAACCCTGATCCTTATTCTGACCCTAACACTTAATCATAGGTCTAAACCTGAACCTAACCCTAAACCAAACCCTAACAGTAGCCCTTCCATTAACCTTATACCTAAACCTAACACTAACCCTAGCCCAAGACCTATACCTAATCCTAAATCTAGCCATAACTCGAACCCTAGACCTAAAGAAAAATCTAGACATAGCCCTAACAATAACCATTAGCTTAAGCCAAACACTAACTCTTCCCCTAGACCTAACCCTAGACCTTTAATTCTAACCTTAACCCTAACCTGAAAACTGACCCTGACACTAACAGTAACCCTAGCTCTAAACACCGCCCCAACCCAAAACCTAACCCTAAAACTATACCTAGCCCTAATATTAACCCTAAAACTAGCCTGAATCATAACAAGTTCTTACATTAGCTGTAGCCCTAACCTATCGCAAAACCTAGCCCTAATCCAAAGCCTACCCTAGCTTTAACCCTAAAGCTAATCCTAATCTTATTATAGCCCTAACCCTAAAACTAAGCCTAACCTTAGACCTAATCCTTAGCATAACCCTAGCCCTAACCCTAGTTCTAACCTATCCATTACTCTAATGATAACCCTAACCATTATGCTAACACTAGGCCAAAACCTAATCCTATCCCTAACCCTAACCCTATCCATTACCCTACACTTAACCTGAACCCTAAACCTAAAACTATCATTACCTTATCCTTAACAATAATGCTAATTTGAGCCCTAAACCTAAACCTTAACCTGACCCTAACTCTAATAATACCCCTAGCTCTAAACCTGACCCTAACCATAAACCTAACCCTTAAAATAGACCTAACTATAAACCTAACCCTAAACTATACCTAACAGTAACCCTAGACTTGGCTTTTGCCCTAGCTCTAATCCTAGTCCTAACCCTAACACAAATCTTACCTCACATCCTAGCCATAAACTTCACCTTAATCATAAACCTAACCCTAACCCTAATTCTAACCCTCACCTTAGCCATAAAACTAACTATAACCCCAACCCTTACCCTAAACCTAACCTTAACCCTAAACCTAACACCAACCCTAGCCCTAACCCTAACCCTAACCCTTTCCCTAAGACTAACTCTAACTCTCGCCCCAGCCCTATACCGAGTTCTAACCCAATTCCTTACCATCACCCTAAACCTAGCCCTAAACTTAGCCCTAACCCTAGTCCTATCCTTAGCTCTAGCTCAAACCCTAGATCTAAACCTAACTCTAAATCTAACCCTAAACCTAAGCCTAAACCTCACACTAACACTAGCCCTAACTCTAACACTAATCCTAAAACAAGCCCTCACCCTACCCATAGTTCTAAAACAAAACCAAGTCATAGCCCTAACCCTAACCCTTAACCCAAACCAAACCCTAACCTTACACCTGGCCCTACACCTATCTCTAATTCTAGTCCTAAGTCTAATCTGAAAAGTAATTCAGACAAAAACTCTGACCCTAACACTAACTCTAGCTCTAAACATTGTCATAACCATAAACCTAACCCTAACACTAGACCTAGTCCTAACCCTAACCCTATAACTAGTGCTAATCATAACCCTACTTCATACATTACACTTAGACTTAACCCAAACCCTAACCTAACCCAAAACCTAGCCTTAGTCAGAGTACAAACCTAGCTTTAACCCTAAACATAAACTTAACCCTAACCCAAACAAAAGCCCTAATCCTGTACATGTCCCTAGCCCTAATCTTGGGTCTAACCCTTTCCATTACCCTAATAATAACCCTAACCCTTATGCTAAACATTAGACCTAATCTTAATCCTATCCATTACACTAAACCACATCTAAACCCTAAACCTAACCCTGTCATTAACCCTAACCCTAAACCTAATGCTAATTTGAGCCCTAAACCTTACCTCTAACCTAAACCAAACCCTATAATTTAACCTGACCCTAATAATAACCCTAGTGCTAAACTGACCCTTACTCTAAACCTAACCCTTACACTGGACCAAGCCATAAACCTAACACTAAATCTATCCCTAACTGTAACCCTAGACCTGGCATTAGCCCTAGCCCTAATACTAGCCCTAACCCTAACACAAACACTAGCCTTCATGCTAGCCCTAAGCCTAGCCTTAATCGTAACCCTAACCCTAACCCTAGCTCTAAACCTAATACTAACCCACACCCTAGCCCTCAATCTAGCTATAACCCACTCCCTTATCCTACATGTAACCCTAACTCTAACCCTTACCTGAGGTCTAAACCTAACCCTAACCCTAGCCCTAATTTAGCCCTATCCCTAACCATAACCATAGCCCTAGCCCTAAGACTAATTCTAACTCTCACAATAGCCATATCACTAGTTCTAACCCTATCTCTTACCATAACCCTAACACTAGCCATAACCCTAGTCCTAAGCCTTGCCCTATCCTTAGTCCTAGCCCTAACAATAGATCAAATCCTAACTCTAAATCTAACCCTCACCTGAAGCCTAAGATTAACCATTATAAATACATTTATATTTAGATTCTATGTCTACAGATGTTGGCTTCAATTATTATTTAGAATATAGTCATTATTTCATAAAAAGCATACCATTTCTGGTGGTATATAGAGAACTGATGGTCAGAAGTAGGATGCTATGATAAGGGGGAAAGGAGTGAGGGTATGAAATTAATCTATCTTAGCAAATTGGAGGAGAACTGTAATGAATAGACAGGGGTAATTTATGGAAGAATGTATAAATTCAAATTCCCTATCTGTATTCATAAAATTACTCTATGTATAAATAGTAAAAGTTAGGAGGTTGAAAGTGGGATAGAGGGAGCAAGAAAAAAGAAGAAACAAAACAAGGAAAGAAAGAAAGAGAGGGAGAATGAAAATTAGAGAAAATAATGTGGGGGGGAGGGTGAGGTGGGCTTATGCAATTCCTCTATATTATACTATTCTGGTGATTCAGTTCTTAAAGTCCAATTTCATGCAAAGTTCTTGGTTTCACATATGTTGAGATTGTGAGGGCCAGAGGGGGAAGGGTAGAGGAGAATAGATGAGAAGAGCGAGAATAGAAAAGTCTCTCAGAACTCTGTTTTCTTCCAGTAGGTGGAATTGTCTATGCCTAGCTTGAGTCTCTGTGCTAAGAGTGGTGGGTGTAGGCAGTTTGAGAGGGCTTGAGCTTCTACCTGGAGCCTCCCTATTCTTAGTCTCTGAGTTGGAAACCAGGTACCTGTACAGTTGCTGTTCCACATTGATAGCTATGCCCTTCAAAAGCCTGTCAGAAAAATCTTGAGTTATCACAGCTGGAGGTAGGGAAGTTAGAAACCGGGTACTTGAGGAGCCACAGAACTGAGCTGGTAGCCACAGCCACCAATAGATGGTGAGTAAGGTTTTCCAAGATGGATTCCATCTGTTACCTGTGTAGGGTGTTTGGTGAGGTGGGCGGTTCTGGGGTGACCTTTGGCTGTGTCCAGACCTTGGTCTGGTGACCCACAAGCAAAGCCTCTGTGTTCTGTGCTACCTACCCTCTGCACTGAGAGTGCCTGCACGGGCAGAGACTCCCATCTGAGCCTAGAGGGAACCTGCGGCCAAGACTTCCATCTTCGCCAAGAGCTCACGTGCGGCTGAGACTTCTGTCTGAGCTGAGAGCACATGCGCAGCCGAGACTTCCATCTGTGCAGAGAGCTCATGCACACCCGAGATTTCCGACTTCTGACTGAGCCGAGAGCAACCACACAGCTGAGCCTTCCATCTGCACAGAGAACTCCAGCGTCACCCTAGTTTTCTTCAAATTTCTATGATATTGGGCAAGATTAATCTTTTACTTAGCCTTACTATGCTCCACAAGTTTGGACCTTCTCGGTTCAATGGTTCGCTGTCAGGAACAGTTTGTATTTTAAGATTTTCCTTCATTATGGCTTATTGATGTGAATGAAAATTGAGCTAGAAATAAAACAGGGTTCATAGGAGGTGCTTGAAACTTCACAGATCAGTTCTCAATGGGCACTCTCTAGTTTCTTTCTTTTGAAGGTAGGCCAAAGCTGAAGCATGCAAAAGCAACTGTATCTGAGCCCTTAAGGAGAAAACAGAGAAATATGTATGTATTGAAATAAGTCTCCCAATGATTTGATCAGATTTCTTTGATACTGTGCAGTATTCATCTTTAACATTCCCCACTGGGCTCCCCAAGTTTGGGACATGTAGGATCAATGGTTTTCTATTCGGGTAAGGGTTAGGGTTATGGTTATGGTTAGGGTTAGGGTTAGGTTTAGAGGTAGTGTTAGAGGTTTTTTGTTCAAATTTCTTTGATGCTGGGCTGGATTCATCTTTTCCCTAGCCTTACTATTCTCCCCAGGTTTGGGCCTTTGGGTTCATTTGTTCGCTGTCAGGAACAGTTTGTATTGTAAGGTTTCACTTCATTTTGGCCTATATGAGTAAATGGAAATAGAGCTTGAAATCAAACAGAGTTGGTTTGAAAGTTTGCTTGAAACTTCACACACTCAATCAGTTTTCAGTGTGCATTTTCTGGTTTGTTTCTTGTGGAAGTAGCCCTATGCTGAAATAGAAAGAAATAGCTTCATCTGTGAGTGCTTTAGGAGAAATCTTCAATATTTTTTGGTCAAATTACTTTGAAACTGTACAGGCTTCATCCTTTACCTAGCCTTATTAGGATCCCCAGTTTGGGGCCTTTAAGTTCAATGGTTCGCTGTCAGGAACAGTTTGAATTTTTAGGTGTCCCTTCATTATGGCTTATAGGTGTGAATGACAATGAAGCTGGAAATCAAACAGGGTTGGTACTAGCTGCTTGATACATCACACGCTCAATTAGTTCTCTGTGAGCACTCTCTGCTTTCTTTTTATTGAATATTGGCCAAAGGAGAAGCATGCAAAAACAACTTTATCTGAGAACACTTTAGGACACAACAGGGAAACAAGCATGTAATGAACTACCTCCCACAATTATTTGGTCAGATTTCTTTGATACTGTGCATTTTTTATCTCTTAGTTTTCCCCACTAGGCTTCACAACTTTGGGACTTCTATGATCAAAGGTTATCTAAACTGGTTAGGGTTAAGGTTACAGTTAGGGTTAGGGCTAGGTTTAGACCTAGTGTTAGGTTTAGAGTTAGTTTTGTTCAAATTTTCTTTATACCTTGCAGAATTCATCTTTTACCTAGCCTCACTATGTTTTCCAGGTTTGGGCCTTCTCAGTTCAATGGTTCGCTGACAGTAACAGTTTGAGTTTTGAGGTTTCAGTTCATTTTGACCTATATGGTAAAGGGAAATGGAGCTTGAAATCAAAGCGTGTTGGTGCTAGCTGATTGAAACATCTCACACTCAATCAGTTCTCTGTGTGCACTCTCTGGTTTGTTCCTTGTAAATGTAACCCTAAGCTGAAGCATACAAAGCAACTTTATCTGAGAGTATTTTAGGGGAAAACAAGAAAATAGGCATGTACTGAAATATCTCCCCCAATTATTTGGTCAGATTTCTTAGATGCTGCACAGGATTCATCTATTAGCTTGCCCCAGTAAGCTCCCCATATTTGGGACATCTAGGATCAATGATTTTCTAAACAGGTTAGGGTTAGGTTTAGGATTAGGGTTAGGGCTAGCTTTAGAGATAGTGTTAGGGTTAGAGTTTGTTTGGTTCAAATTTCTTTGATACTGGGAAAGATTCATCTTTTACATAGCCTTATTATATGCCCCAGTTTTGGGCTTTCTTTGTTCATTGGTTCGCTGTCGGGAATAGTTTGTTTTTAATGTCTCACTTCATTTTGACCTATACGGGTAAATGCAAATGGAGCTAGAAATCAGAGGATTGGTGCTAGCTAGTTGAAACTTCACATACTCAATCAGTTGTCTTTGGGCTCTCTCTGGTTTCTTCCTTGTGAAAGTAGTTGTAAGATGAAGCATTCAAAACAAATTTATCCAAGATCACTTTAGGAGAAAACAGGACAATATGCATGTAGTGAAATACCTCCCCCAATTATTTGGTCAGATTTTTTTGATACTGTGCAGGATTCATCTGTAAGCTTGCACCACTAGTCTCCCCAAGTTTGAAACTTTTATGATCAAAGGTTCTCTTAACAGGTTAGGGTTACAGTTAGAGCTAGTGTTAGGGTTAGAGTTAGTTTTTTTTTTTTTCAAATTTTTTTGATATTGGGCAGGATTCATCTTTTTCCTCTTCTTAGTATACTCCCCATGTTTGGGCCTCATAGGTAAAAGGAGTTTCTCTCAGGAGTAGTTTTAATTTTCATGTTTCAATTCATTTTGCCTTATAGTGGTGAATGGAAATGGAGCTGGAAATCAAACAGGGTTTGTGCTAGCTGCTTGAAACGTCACCACTCAATCAGTTCTCAGTGTGCATTCTCTCATTTGTTTCTTGTGGAAGTAGCCCAAAGCTGAAGTAGAAAGAAACAGCTTTATCTGTGAGCACTTTAGGAGAAAGCTTCAACTTTTTTTTTGCTTGATTGCTTTGATACTCTATAGGATTCATCCTTTTCCTAGCCTTAGTAGGATCCCCAAATTTGGGCCTTCAAGGTTTGCCGGCTCACTGTCAGGAAAAGTTTGAATTTTTACGTTTCACTTTATTTTGGTCTATAGATGTGAATGAAAATGGAGCTGTAAATCAAACAGGGTTAGTACTAGCTGCATGAAACTTCACACACTCAATCAAATCTCTGTGAGTACTTTCTGGTTTGTTCCTTGTGAAAGTACCATAAACTGTAGCATGAAAAAATAATTTAACCAAGAGCACATTAGGAGAAAACAGGGTAATATGAATGTACTGAAATACCTCCCCCAATTGTTTGGTCAGATTTCTTTGATACTGCACAGGATTTATCTGTTAGCTTTCCCCACTAGGCTCCTTTATTTGGGGACTACTATGATCAACAGTTGTCTAAACAGGTTAGGTTAGGTTTAGCATTAGCTTAGGGCTAGGTTTCCAGCTAGTGTTTTGTTACATTCAGTTTTGTTCAAATTTCTTTGATACTGGGCAGGATTCAGCTTTCACATAGCCTTACTCTATTCACTAGGTTTGGGCCTCTTGGGTCAAGGGTTAGCTGTCTGGAACAGGTTGTATTTTAAGTTTTCACTTTATTTTGACCTGTGTGGGTAAATGGAAATGGAACTGCAAATCAAACAGGGTTGGTGTTTGCTATTTCAAACCTCACACCCTGAATCAGTTCTCTATGAGCATTCTCTGGTTTACTCTTTGTTAAGGTAGCCCTAAGCAGAAGCATGCAAAGCAACTTTATGTGAGAGCACTTTAGGATAAAACAGGGAAATATGTATGTGCTGAACTACCTCCCCCAATTATTTGGTAAGATTTCTTTGATACTGTGAAAGATTCATCTGTTAGCCTGCCCCACATGGCTCTACAAGTGTGGGTCTTCTAGGATCAAAGGGACTCTAAATAGGTTAAAGATAGTGTTAGGGTTAGTGTTAGGACTAGGTTTAGACCTAGTGTTAGGGTTAGAGTTAGTTTTGTTTTCAAATTTCTATGATACTGTGCAGGATTCATCTTTTTTCCTATTTTGGCTATACTCCAAATATTTGTGCCTCCTACAGAAAGATTTTGCTTTCAGGAACAGTTTCAATTTTCATGTTTCTCTTCTTTTTGCCCTATAGTAGTGAATGGAAATGAAGCTGGAAATCAAACAGTGTTTGGGCTAGCTGCTTGAATCATCACACACTCAATCAGTTCTCAGTGAGGATTCTCTGGTTTGTTTCCTGTGGAATTAGCCCTAAGCTGAAGTGGAAAGACACAGCTTTATCTCTGAGCACTTTAGGAGCAAGCAGAATACACATGTACTGAAAGAGCTTCGATTTTTTTTGGTTGGATTACTTTGATACTGTGCAGGATTCATCCTTGACTTAGCCTTAGTAGGTTCCCCAAGTTTGAGCCTTCAAAATTCAATGGTTTGCTTTCAGGAACAGTTTCTATTTTAAGGTTTCACTTCATTTTGACCTAAATGGATTTGGAGCTAGAAATCAAACAGGGTTGGTGATAGCTGCTTCAAACTGCACACACTCAATAAGTACTCTATGGGCACTCTCTGGTTTGTTCCTTGTGAATGTAGCTCTAAGCTGAAGCATGCAAAGCAAGTTTATCTGAGAGCACTCTAGCATTAGAGTTACAGTTATATTTATTAAAATTTATTTGATACTGGGCAGTATTCATCTTTTCCTTAACCTTTTTAAGTTCCCCAGTTTTGGACCTTCTCAGTTCAAGTGTTCCCTGTGAGGAACAGTGTACATTTTAAGGGTTCACTTCATTTTGATCTCTATGGGTAAATGGAAATGGAGCTCAAAATCAAACAGTGTTGCTGCTAGCTGCTTGAAACTTCACATACTCAATTAATTCCCTGTTGGTACTCTCTGACTTCTTCCTTGTGAAAGTATCCCAAAGCTGAAGCATGCAATAAAAATTTATCTGAGAGCACTTTAGGAGACAACAGGAAAATATGCATGTACTGAACTACCTCCCCCAGTCACTTGGTGAGATTTCTTTGATACTGCACAGGATTCATCGGTTAGCTTGCCCAACTAGTTTCCACAAGATTCGAACTTCTATGATCAAAGGTTCTCTAAACAGGTTAGGGTTAGTTTTGGGGTTATGGTTAGGGCTAGTGTTAGAGCCAGTGTTAGGGTAAGAGTTAGCTTTGTTCAAATTTCTTTGATATTGGGCAGGAGTCATCTTTTACCTAGCCTTACTATGTTCACCAGTTTTGGGCCTTCTTGGTTCAAGGTTCACTGTCAGGAACAGTTTGAGTTTTAAGGTTTCAATTCATTTGAACCTATACAGGTAAATGGAAATGGAGCTAGAAATCAAACAGGGTTTGTGCTAACTGCTTGAAACTTCACACACTCAATCTGTTCTCTGTGGTCACTCTGTTATTTCTTCCATGTGAAAGTAGCTCTAAGCACAAGCATGCAAAAACAACTTTATCAAAGAGCACTTTATGAGAAATCAGGAACATATGCATGTCCTGAACTACCTCACCCCCCAATTATTTGGTCAGATTTGTTTCATACTGCACAGAATTCATCTGCTAGCTTGCTGCACTGGGTTCCCCAAGTTTGGGACTTGTATGATCAAAGCTCTATAAACAGGATAGGTTTAGGTTTAGTGTTAGAATTAGGACTAGAGTTATAACTAGTGTTACAGTTAGAGTTATTTTTGTTCAAATTTCTTTCATACTGGGCAGGATTTCTCTTTTATCTAGCCTTATTATGTTCCCCAGTTTGGGGACTTCTAATTCCAATTGTTCACTGTCAGGAACAGTTTGTATTTTAAAGTTTCACTTCAAGTTGTCCTATATGGGTAAATGAAAATGGAGCTGGTAATCAAACAGGGTTGGTGCTAGCTGCTTGAAATTTCACACACTCAATCAGTTCTCTGTGGGTACTCTCTGGTTTCTTCCTAGTGAAAGTTTTCCAAAGCTATGGCAATTAAAAGAACATTATTAAAGAGCACTTTAGGAAAACATAGGGGAAATAGGCATGTACTGAAACACCTCCCCTAATTATTTTGTCAGATTATTTTTGATACTCGGCAGGATTCATCTGTTACTTTGCCCTACTAGGCACCCCAAGTTTGTGTCTTCTATGATCAAAGATTCTCTAAATAGGTTAGGGTTAGGGTTAGGTTTAGGTTTAGGGCTAGGGTTAGAATTAGTGTTGGGGTTAGAGTTAGTTTTGTTAAAATTTCTGTGATACCAGGCAGGATTCATCTTTTACCTAGCCTTACTATATTCCCCATGTTGGGCCTTTCAGTTCATGGTTCACTGTCAGGAACAGTTTGTGTTTTAAGGTTTCACTTCATCTTGACTTATATGTGTAATTGGAAATGGAGCTTGATAACAAACAGGGTTTGTGTTAGCTGCTTGAAACTTCACATACTCAATCAGTTCTCTGTGGGCACTCTCTGATTTGTTCCCTGTGAATGTAGCCCTATGCTGAAGCATGCAAAGCATAGGTTTCAGGTGAAGGCGATGTATAGGGCTAGGTTTAGTGTTAGGGTCAGAGTCAGGGTCAGGGCTAGTTTTAGCTTAGAGTTAGGACTCGAATTAGGGCTTAAGTTAGGGATAGATGTAGGGTTAGGGTTTTGTTTAAGCTAAGGGTTAGGGTTAGGGCTATGGCTCGGTTTTTTTTAGGGCTAGGGCTAGGGTTAGGGATAGATTTTGGAGTAGTGTTAGAATTAGAGCTGGTGTTAGAATGAGGTAAACCTCATTAGGATTAGGGTTAGGGTTAGATTTAGATTTAGGGTTAGATCTAGTACTAGGGTTAGTTCTAGGTTAGGATTCTGGAAGGGATAGGATTAGAACTAGGGATACAGCTGGGAAGAGAGTTAGTTTTAGACTTAGTACCAGGCTTAGGTTAGAGTTAGGGTTACAGCTAAATTAGGGCTAGGATTAGGGCTAGGGTTAGTGTTAGGTTTAGGCCTGGGGTAGGGCTAGGTTTAGGGTTAGCATTGGGGTCAAGGTTAAGTTTAGGAAAATGGGTAGTAGTATAGCTATCTTTAGGTCTAGGATGAGGGTTAGAATTAGGATTAGGGTTAGGGTTAATGTTCAGGGTAAGATTAAGGTAGGATTATAGCTAGAATTATGGCTAGGGTTTCTGTTAGGTTTAGGGCTAGGACTAGGACTAGGACTAATGTCAGGTCTATGGTTATGGTTAGGGATAGTTTTAAGATTAGGTTATGCCTAGTTCTAGTGTAATAGTTACGTTTAGTGTAAGGATCAGGTTTAGAGCTAGGGGTTTTATTAGGATTAGAGTCAGGGTTGGCATTTGGTTTAGGTTAAAGTTTACAGTTAAGGCTTGAGTTAGTGGTAGGTTTAGGATTAAGGTAATGGATATTGTTAGGTTTATATTTCAGTGAAGGTTTAGGGTAAAGAATGGGTTAGGATTATTGATGGGGTTAGGGTTAGCATTAGGGTTAGGGTTAGGGTTATGTTTAGTGTAATGGATAGGTTTAGAGCTCCGGTAATGGCTAGATAATGGTTTGGATTAAGCCTAGGATTAGGATTAGGTTTAAGGATAGGGCTAGGGTTTGGTTTAAGATAAGTATTAGGGTTAGGATAAGTGTTAGGGTTAGGGCTAGGGTTATGGTTAGGTTAGAGTAAAGGTTAGTGTTTGAGCTAGGGTTAGAGCTAGGGTGAGGTTTAGGCTTAAGTTTATGTCTAGGGTTATGTTTAAGGTTATGGTTTGGTTAAGGGTTAGGATTATGGCTAGGGTTTTAATTAGGGTAAGGGTTAAGTTTAGGGTAATGGATAATATTAGAGGAAGGGTTACAGTTAGGGTTAGGGTATGGGTTAGGGCTAGTATTAGGATTAATGTTTCAGCTAAGGTTAGGGCTATTGCAAAGGTTAGGTTTTGGGTTAGGTCTAGGGTTATATTTATGTTTAAGGTTAGGTTAAGTGTTAGGGATAGGGTTATAATTAGGGTTAGTGTAAGGGTAATGGATAGGGTTAGAGCTAAAGTTTGGGCTAGGATTAAATTTAGGATTAGAGCTAGAATTAGAGTTAGGGTTTAGGATGGGGCTAGTGTTGTTTAGCGAAAAGGTTTTTCTTGAGCTAGGGTTAGGTCTAAGGCATGGGTTAGGATTAGGGCTTTGACTAGGGTTAGGGTTATGCTTAGGACTAAGTTTAGGCCTAGGATTAGTGCTAAGTTTTATGTTAGGTTTAGGGCTAGGATTAGAACTATTGGTAATGTAAGAGCTAGGGTTATGTTTAGGGCTAGTTTTAGGGTTAGGATTATGGCTAGGTCTAGTTTTAGGTCTAGGTTTTGGGTTAGGGTCAGGTTTCAAGCTAGGTTTTGTGTTAGGTTAAGAGTCAGTTTTCAGGATAGGATTAGGGTTATAGCCAGTATTAGGACTAGGTTTAGGTCTAGGCATAGGGTTAGTGTTCGGTTTAGGTTAAGGGTTATTGTGAGGGCTATGGCTAGGTATTTGTTTAGGTCTAGGGCTAGAGTCATAGCTATTTTTAGGATTAGCTTTAGGTCTAGGGCTAGTGTTAGGGTTAAGTGTAGATATAGGGTTACCAGTAGGGCTAGTTTGGTTTAGGGATAGAGTCAGGTTTAGACCCAGGGTTAGTGTTAGGGTCAGAATAAGGGTTAGGATTAGGGTTAGAGCTAGAATGAGGGCTAGGGTTAGGACTAGTAATATGGTTAGAGTATAAGTTGGGCTAAGGATTAGAGTTAACACTAGGGTTAGCATGTGGGTTAGGGTTTGACTTTGGGTAAGGGAAAGTGTTAGAGCTAGGGTTAGGGCTAGGGTTAGGGTTAAGGCTAGTGAGAGGGTTATGAGTTGTGTTAAATCTAGGGTTAGGGCTTAGATTATGGGTAGGGTTTATGTTAGGGTTAGGGGTAGGCTTAGGACAATGACTAATGTATGAACTAGTGTTATGATTAGGGCTAGTTTTATGGTTAGGGTTAAAGCTAGGTCTAATGCTAGGCTTAATTTAAAGTTAGGGTAATATTTAGAGCTAGGATTAGTTTTAGGGTCAGTGCCAGGTTCAGGGTTAGCTTTAGAGTTAGGGTTAGGGCTAATTGTAGGGTTAGAGTTTGGTTTAGAATAAGGGTTAGTGTTAGTGCTATGGTTTGGTTTTGTTTTATGACTAGGGCTAGGGGTAATTCAAGTTTTAGGATTAGCATTATTGTTAGTGCTATGTTAGTATTTGGTTTAGGCTTATGGTTACAGTTAAATTTAGAGTTAGGTTTATATTTAGAGTTAGGATTAGGGCTAGGACTAAGGATAGAACTAGGGATAGGGCTAGGGCAAAGTTAGTCTTAGGGCTAAGGTTAGGGCTTGAATAGGACAAAATTAGGGCTAGGATTAGTGCTAGGCTTAGTGTTATTTTTAGGCCTATGGTGAGGGCGAAGGGTTAGGGTTAGGTTTAGGGTTACAGTTAGGTTTAGGGTAAGGGATGGGGTCATAGCTAGGTTTAGGGCTAGAGCAAGTGTTAGAATTAGGGTTAAAACTTGGGTTATGGTTTGGGTTAGGGCTAGAGCTAATTTCAAGTACAGCATTATGGTGAAAGATGGTTTTAGGGTTAAATTTATGGCTAAATCTAGTGTAATGGAGGTTTAAGGTTAGAGTCAGGTTTAGAGTTAAGGGTATTATTAGGGTCAGGGTCATTATTAGTGTTTGGGATAGGTTAAGGTTTTAAGTTAGGGCTCGAATTAGCAGTAGGGTTAAAATTAGAATAATGATAGGGTTAGGTTTAGGTTTCAGGTTATGTTTAGGGTAATGGATAGGGTTATGAGTAGGGATAGGTTTAGGTTTAAGCCTAGGGTTAGCATTAGGGTTAGGGATATGGTTAGGGTAATGGATCAGGTTAGAGCTAGATTTATGTTTAGGGTAATGGATAGGGTTAGAGCTAAGGTTATGGCTAGGGTTATGGTTATAATTAGTGCTAGTGTTAGGGTTAAGGTTAGAGTTAGGGTTAAAGCTAGGGTTAGGGCAGAGATTCGGGCTAGGTTTTGGGTTGAGGCTAGGGTTAGGGTTACATCTAATATAAGTATTAGGGTTATGAATAAGGCTAGTTGTATGGTTATTGTTAGGGATAAGTCTAGTATTAGATTTAGGGTTAGGGTTAGAGTGATGCTTAGAGCTAAGTTTAGGGTTAGGTGAGGTTCAAGTTTAGTTTTAGTTTTTGGCTTAAAACTCAAATTAGGGCTAAGGTTGTGTCCAGGTGTAGGTTTAAGGTTTGGTTTAGGTTAAGGGTCAGGGTTAGGGCTATGGCTTGGGCTAATGTTAGGTTTAGGTTTAGTCTTATGGTTAGGGTTAGATTTAGATTTAAGGTTAGATCTAGGGTTAGGGCTATGGCTAAGAAAAGGACTAGGGTTAGGCCTAGGGTTAGAGCTAGGTTTAGCGTTCCAGTAAGGGATAGGGTGAGAACTAGTTTTAGGGCAAGCGTGAGAGTTAGACTTAGTCTTAGGGCTAGGTTAGGATTAGGGTTAGGTTAACGGCTAAATTAGGGCTAAGATTAGGGCTAGGGTTAGTGTTAGGGTTAGGCCTAAGGTTAGAGTTAGGGTTAGGATTAAGGCTAGGTTTAGATCTTGGATTAGGGCAAGTGTTAATTTTAGAGTTAGGCCTTGGGTTAGGACTAAGTTTAGTGTTAGGGTTTGGATTAGAGTTAGGTTTAGGGTAAGGGATGAGATTATATCTAGTTTTAGGGATAGGGTGAGGGTTAGAATTAGGGTTAGGGTTGGGGTTAGGGTTATGATAAAGGCGAGGATTATATCTAGGATGTGGGTTAAAGTTTGTGTTAGGGTTAGGACTAGGATTAGAGTTAGGGCTAATATCAGGTCTAGGGTTAGCTTTAGGGACAGTTTTAGGGTTAGGTTTATATCTAGGTCTATTGTAAGGGTAAGGTTTATTTTTAGGGTAAGGTTTAGAGCTAGGGGTATTATTAGGACCAGGGTTAGGGTTTAGGTTAGATTATGGGTTATGGTTTATGTTTAGGGCTCGATTTAGCATTAGATTTAGTGATAGGTTAATGATACTTTTAGGTTTAGGGTTCAAGTTAGGTGTAGGGTAATGAATATGGTTAGGGATGGGCATAGGATTAGGGTTTGGCCTAGGGTTAGCATAAGGGTTAGAGTTATCCTTAGGGTAATGGATAGGGCTAGAGCTAGGGTTATGCTTAGGATTGGGTCTAAGGTTAGGCTTAGGCTTAGCGTTAGGGCTATGGTTAGCGTTAGGGTTAGATTTAGAGTTACGGCTTGGTTTTGTAATAGGTTAGGGCAATGGGTAAATTATAAACTTATTATGATTAGGGCTAGTTTTAGGGTTAATGTTAGGGCTAGGTGTAGTTTCAGGGTTAGGGTGATGTTTAGCGCTAGGGTTAGTGTTAGTGTCAGGATCAGTGTTCAGATTAGGATTATGGTTAGAATTAAAACCAGAATTAGGACTAGGGTTAGGTCTAGGGGAAGAGTTAGTGTTTGGCTTAGGCTAAGGGTTATTAATAGGGATAGGTCTAGGTTTTTCTTTAGGTCTAGGGCTAGAGTTATGGCTATATTTATGATTAGGTTTAGGTCTTGAGCTAGTGTTAGGGTTAGGTTTAGGTATAAGGTTACCGGGAGGGCTAGTGTTAGAGTTTGGTTTAGGGTTAGGTTCTGGTCTAGACCTATGATTAGTGTTAGGATCAGAATAAGGGTCAGGTTTAGGGTTAGGGTTTGGATTATGGTTAGAGCTAGAATGAGGGCTAGGGTTAAGACTAGTAATAGAATTAGGGTTTGGGTTAGGTTAAAAATTAGGGTTAGAATTAGGATTAGAATTAGTGTTAGGGTTTGGCTTAGGGTAAGGGATAGGGTTAGGGCTAGAGTTAGGGTTAAAGCTAGGTTTTTGAGCTAAGATTAGGGCTAGTTTTGGTGTTAGGATTAGAGCTAGAGTTAGAGTAATGGCTAATGTAAGAACTAGGGTTACAATTAGTGTTAGTTTTTGGGTTATGGTTAAGGGTTAGACCTCTAGTATTAGGATTATCTTTAAGGTTAGCATGATATTTAGAGCTAGTTTTAGTGTTAGATTAATAGTCAGGGTCAGGGTTAGTTTTAAGGTTAGGGTTAGTACTCAAATTATGGCTAAGGTTACTGTAATGTTTGGTTTAAGGTTAGGATTGTGTTTAGAGCTAGGGTGAGTGTTAAGATATGAGTCAGAGTCAGGGTTAGTATTAAGGTTAAGATTAGGACTCTAATTAAGGCTAGGGTTAGGTCTAGGTGTTGTATTAGGATTTGGTTTAAGTTAAGGTTTAGTATTAGGGCTATTTCTTGGTTTTGATTTACTGCTAGGGTCAGGGTTAGGGTTTTACGAGTTTTTTTTTAGGATTAGTGCTAGTGTTTATGTTAGGCTTAGGCTTAGGGTTACTGTTAGATTTAGAGTTAGGGATAGATCTATGGTTATGGCTAGGAATAAGTACAGGGCAAGGTTTATGGCTATGGTTAGAGCTAGGGTTAGGGTTACAGTAAGAGATAGGGTTAGAACTAGGGATAGGGCTAGTGTGAAAGTTAGAGTTAATCTTAGGGCTAGGGTTAGGGTTAGGGATAGGGTTAAATTAGGGCTAGAATTAGGGCTAGGGTTATTGTTCAGCTTAGGCCTAGCATTAAGTTTAGGGTTAGGGTTAAGTTTAGGGTTAGGGTTAAGTTTAGGGTAAGGATTGACATTATAGGTAGGTTTAGAGGTAGGGGGAGGGTTAGAATTAGGGTTAGGCCTATGGTTAGGGTTAGGGTTATGATTAAGGCTGGTTTTGGGGCTAGGATTAAGGCTAGGGTTTGTTTTAGGGTAGGGCTAGGATTAGAACTAGGACTAATATCAGGTCTAGGGTTATCGTTAAAGATAGTTTTAGGGTTAGGTTTATGGATACAGGTAGTGTAAGGGTTATGTTTAGTTTTAGTTCAGGTTTAGACCTAGGGGTATTATTAGGGTCAGAGCTTTGGTTAGGGTTTGGTATAGGTTATGGTTTAAATTTAGGGCTTGAATTAGCATTAATGTTAGGGTTAGGATAATGATAGATTGAGGTTTAGTGTTTAGGTTTGGTTTAGGGTAATGGATAGGGTTAGGATTAGGGATAGGGTTAGGTGTAGAACTAGGGTTAGCATTAGTGTTAGGGTTATAGTTATGGCGATAGATAGGGTTAGAGCTAGCATTAGTGCTAGAGTTATGGTTATGATTAGGGCTAGGGTTAGGGTTAGTGTTAGGATTAATGCTTGGGTTAGGGCTTTAATTAGGGCTAGGTTTTGTGTAAAGTTAGTGCAAGGGTTAGGGTTATGGCTAATGTAAGTACCAGGGTTACATTTAGGGCTAAATTTAGGTTTAGGGTTGGAGCTAGGTCTAGTGTTAGGTTTAGGCTTAGGGTTAGGGTGACGTTTAGAGGGAGGTTAAGTGTTATAGTCAGATTCAGGTCCAGGGTTAGTTTTAGGGTTCAGCTTAAAATTCGAATTAGGGCTAAGTTTAAGTTTAGGCTTAGGGTTTGGTTTAGGTTAAGGGTTAGGTTTAGGGCTATGTCTGGGTTTTGTTTTAGGGCAAGGGCTAGGATTAGGGCTACTTTTAGGATTAGCATTAGGGTTACAGCTAGTGTTAGGTTTAGGTTTAGGCTTAGGGTTAAAGTTAGATTTAGAGTTAGATTTAGATCTAGGTTAGGGCTAGGGCTAAGGATAGGGCTAGGGTTAGGGCTAGGATTATTGTTCCAGTAATGGTTAGGTTTAGAACTAGGGATGGGGCAAAGGTGAGAGTTAGAGTTAGTCTTAGGTCTAGGGTTAGGGCTAAGGTTAGGGATAGGCATAAATTAGGGATAAGATTAGGGCTAGGGTTAGTGTTAGGATTAGGCCTAAGGTTAGGGTTTGTGTTAGGGTTAAGCCTAGGATTAGGGCTAGTGCTAATGTCACGTCTAGGGTTACAGTTGGGGATAAATTTAGAATGTTTTATGGCTAGGTCTAGTGTAAGTGTTAGGTTTAGGGTAAGGGTCAAGTTTAGAGCTGGATGTATTATTAGGGTCAAAGTCCAGGTTAGGATTTACTTTAGGTTAAGGTTTAGGATTAGGGCTCAAATTAGCATTAGGGTTAGGGTTAAAGTAATGAATAGATTAGGTTTATGGTTCAGGTTAGGTATGTAGTAATGCATAGGGTTAGTTTTAGGATAGGCCTGGGGTTAGCATTCGGGATAGGCTTATGTGTAGAGTAATGGATAGAGTTAGTGCTAGTGTTAGGGATTGGGTTAAGGTTAGGATTAGGACTAGGGTTAGGGTTAGGCCTAGGGTTAGTGTTAGGATTAGGTTTAGGTTAAGTGTTTATGGTTAGGGCTGGGTCGGGGGTTTAGGGTTAGATTCAGGGCTATGGTTAGAATTAGGGTTAGAGTTAGGGCTAGGGTTAGCATTAGTGTTAGGGTTATATTTAAGGTAATGGATAGAATTTGAGGTAGAATTTGTGCTATGGTTACAGTTAGGATTAGGGCAAGGGTTAGGGTTAGATTTAAGGTTACATTTAAGGTAAGAGTTAGAGTTTGAGCTAAGATTAGGGCTAGGCAAGTGTGAGGGTTAGGGCTAGGGCTAGGGTTAGGGTTATGCTTACAGCTAGGTTTAGTGCTACATTTAGGGCTATGTTTTGGGAAATTTTTATGGCTAGTGTTAGGAGTATGGGTAATGTAAGAACTAGGATTATGGTTATGGCTAGTTTTAAGGTTAGGGTTATGGATAGGTCTAGTGTTAGGGGTATGTTTTGGGTTAGGATAAGGTTTTAGAGCTAGGGTTTGTGTTAGGGCAAGTGTCAGTGTTCAGGTTAGCATTGAATTTAGGGCTAGGAGCACAATTTTACTAGGGTTAGTTTTAGGGGTATTGTTAGTCATTGTGTTAGATTAATGGTTATTGTTAGTGTTAGAGCTAGGTTTTTGTTTAGGGCTAGGGCTAGAGTTATGGCTATGTTTAGGATTAAGTTTAGGTCTAGTGTTAATGTTATGGTTAGGTTTAGGTATAGGTTTACCGATAGGGCTAGTGTTAGTGTTTGGTTTAGGGTTAGGTTCAGGCTTAGACCTAGGGTCAGTGTTAGGGTCAGAATAAGGGTCAGGGATAGGCTTAGGGTTTGGGTTAGGGTTAGAGATAGAATGAAGCCTAGGATTAGGACTAGTAATAGAGTTAGGGTTTGGGGGAGGCTAAGGATTAGGGTTAGGACTAGGGTAGCATTAGGGTGAGGGTTTGGCTTAGGGTAAGAAATAGGTTTAGAGCTAGGGTTAGGGTTATGGTTAGCATTAGGGTTAAAGCTAGGGTTAAGGTTCAGATTAAGGTTAGATTTTGTGTCAGGGTTAAGGCTATTCCTAATGTAAGACCTGGCATTACGATTAGGGCTAGATTTGGTATTAGGGTTAGGGCTAGGTTTAATGTTCGTGTTAGGTTTAGGGTTAGGGTGATGTTTAGAGCTAGGGTTAGTTTTAGGATCAGAGTCAGGGTTATTATTAGTTGTACAGTTAGGTTTATGACTGGAATTAGGGCTAGGGTAAGGGCTAGGCATAGCGTTAGGGTTTGGTTTAGGTTAAGGTTTAGGATTAGAGCTGTAGCTCAGTTTTGCTTAAATGCTATGGCTATAGTTAGGGATAGTTTTCAAATTAGCATTAGGATTAGGGCTAGTGTTAGAGTGAGGTTTAGGTTTAAGTTTAGGGTTAGATTTAGAGTTAGGGTTAGATCTAGGTTTAGGGCTAGGGCTAAGTTTGGGGCTAGTGTTAGGGCTAGGCTTTGGGTGATGGTAAGGGATAACGTTAGATCTAGGGATAGGGCTAGGGCGAGAGTTAGAGTTAGTCTTATTTCTAGGGATATGATTAGGTTTAGGGTTAGGGATAAATTAGGTCTAGGATTAGAGCTAAGATTAGTATTAGGTGTAGGCCTTGGTTTAGGGCTAGGGTTAGAATTAGGGTTAGGGTATGGTATGATATTATAGCTAGGTTAAGGGCTAGGTTGAGGGTTCACTTTAGGGTTAGGCCTAGTGTTAGGGTTAGGGTTCGGATTAAGGCTAGGTTTAGGGCCAGGATTAGGGCTATGATTTTATTTGTTTGTTTGATTGTTTTGTTTGTTTTTGTTTTGTTTTAGCATAAGGGCTAACATTAGGGCTGGGTTTAGGGTTATGGTTAGGGATAGTTTCAGGGTTAGGTTTATGGCTATGTATAGTGTAAGGGTTAGGTTGAGTGTTAGGGTCAGTTTTAGTGATGGGATATTATTATGGTCAGTGTCATGGTTAGGGTTTGTTTAGGTTATAGTTTAGGGTTAGTTCTCAAATTAGGTTAGGATTATGTTTAGGGTTAGAAAAATGTATATGGTTAGGTTTAGGGTTCAGTTTAGGTTTAGGGTGAATTATAGTGTTAAGGTTATGGATAGAGTTAGGGTTATCCTAGGATTAGTATTAGGGTTAGCGTTAGGGTTAAGGTAATAGGATTAGAGCTAGAGTTAGGGCTAGGGTTATGGTTAGGATGAAAGATAGGGTTAGGATTAGGTTTAGAGTTAGGGTTAGGGTAAGGTAGGGTTAGGGTTAGGGTTAGGGCTAGGTTTTAGATTACGTTAGGGTTATGGTAGGGCTATGGCCGATATAAGAACTAGGGTTATGATTAGGACTAGTTTTAGGGTTAGGGTTAGGGCTAGGTCTAGTGTTAGGGTTAGGTTATGATTAGAGTGATGATTTGAAATAGGGTTAGTGTTAGGGTCAGAGTCAAGATCAGTGTTAGTTTAGGTTTAGGGATAACACTCGAAATAAGGATAAAGTTATGGGTAGGTGTAGGGTTAGGTTTTGTGCTACGGTTAGAGCAAGAATTATGGCTAGGTCTAATGTCAGTTCTGAGGTTACAGTTAGGTTAGTGTTATGGTTAGGGCTAGGGCTCAGTTTTGTTTTAGAACTACAGCTAGGTTTAGAACTAGTTTTAGGATTAGTGATAGTGTTAAGGCTAGTGGTAGGGTGAGGTTCAGGCTTAGGGTTATGGTTATATTTAGAGTTATGGTTAGATTAGTGTTAGGACTTGGGCTAGGTTTAGGGGTGAGGTTAGGGCTAGTGTTAGGGTTATGGTAAAAGAGTTAGTACTAGAAATAGATCTAGGTCAAGAGTTAGAGTTAGTCTTATGGGTAGGGTTAGAGTTAGGGTTACAATTAGCACTAAATTAGGGCTAGGATTAGAGCTAGGGTTGGGGTTAGGGTTAGGGGAAGGGATGTGGTTATACCTAGGTTCAGAACTAGGGCGAGGGGTGAAATTAGGGGTTGGGCCAGGGTTAGGGTTCAGGTTAGGATTAAGGGTAGGTTTAGGGCTAGTATGAGGGCTTGGGTTTGTGTTAGGTTTAGAGCAAGAATTAGGTCTATGGCTAATGTCAGTTAGGGTTACACTTAGGGATACTGTTAAGGTTAGGTTTATGTCTAGGTCTATTGTAGGGTTAGGTTTTGGGAAAGGGTCCGGTTTAGCTACATGTATTGTTAGTATGTATTATTTAGGGTTTTGTTTAGGTTATGGTTTAGGTTTAGGGCTTTATTTAGCATTAGGGTTAGGGATTGGGTTAGAGTAATTAATAAGGTTAGGTTTAGTGTTCAGGTTAGTTTTAGGAAATGAATAGGGTTAGTGTTAGAGATAGATTTAGAATTAGGCCTAGGGTTAGCATTTGGATTTGGCTTATGTTTAGGGTAATGGATAGGTTTAGGGCTAGGGTTATGGTTAGGACTAGGGCTAGGGTTAGGTTTAGGGTTAGGGTTGAGCCTAGGGTTGTTGCTCCCCCACGACAAGGGTACGTGGGAGACCAGCCTGTCCTCTCTGAAGCACCAGCTGTCAGAACTGCTCTCCGACAGAGGTAGTGAAGCACACTAGACCAGCTAGTGTCTCCTGGGCTGAGCGAGAGGGTAAATATCACGACCCGGCCTGACACCCAACTTGGCTCACACACTCACACAGAGTTGGGAGATGAGTCAACCATGAAGGTGCAATAATCTCAACTTTAGTGTACCAGGGACAAGGTTATATAGTGATAGGAAGGTGTAAGAAGAGACAGTAGCGAGAACCAATAAGGAACATTTATGTCACTATCACTAGGGGGCCTAGGCAGACTTCAGATTAAACCATTAGGCGAGACTAAGGTCAAAAACCCGCGTGCAAGCTAAAAGCCCACGAATGCCAATCCATCCAGGTCACATATACGGAAATGCTAACCCATGAGGCCATCTCAGCCAATACCCAGTAATGGCTGTGGTTCCAAGTGAGGTAAAATGTCCCAACATAGAGTTGGGGTTAGGGTTAGGGTTAGGGTATGTTTTAGAGTTTGAGCTATGATTAGGGCTAGGGCAATAGTTAGGGTTAGTATGACATTTAAGTTTAGGGTTAGGGTTAAGTTTAGAGCTAGGTTTAGCATTAGGGTTAGGGTTATGTTTAGGGTAATGGATAGAGTTAAAACTAGGGTTTGGCCTTGGTTATTGTTAGTATTAGGACTAGGGTTAGGGTTAGGGTTAGCCCTAGAGTTATATTTGGGTAAGGGTTAGTGTTTGAGCTAGGGTTAGGTTTAAGGCAAGGGTTAGGGTTAGGGTTAGGTCTAGGGTTAGTGTTAGAGTTAGCTTAGAGCTAGGTTTTGTGTGAGGTTTAGTGCTAACATTAGGGCTATAGGTAATGTAAGACCTATAGTTAGGGTTATGGCTAGGTCTAGTGTTAGGGTTATGGCTAGATTTTGGGTTAGCATAAAGTTTAGAGCTAGGATTTGTGTTACAGGAAGGTACAGTGTTTGGGTTAGGATTATGGCCAGAATTAGGACTAGGTTTAGGTCTAGAGGTAGAGGTAGTGTTTGGGTTAGGTAAAGGGTTATTGTGAGGGCTAAGGCTAGGATTTTGTTTAGGGCTAGTGCTAGAATTATGGCTAGATTTAGGATTATGTTTTTGTCTAGGTCGAGTGTTAGGGTCAGGTTTAGGTATAGGGTTACCCTTAGGGCTAGTGTTAGGGTTCAGTTTAGGGTTAGGTTGGGTCAGGTTTAATCCTAGAGTTAGAGTTAGGGTCAGAAAAAGGGTTAGGGCTAGGGTTAGGATTTGGGTTAGTGTTAGAGCTAGAATGAGGGCTAGGGTTAGGACTAGTAATAGAGTTATGGTTTGGGATAAGCTAAAAATTAGGGTTTGGACTAGGGTAGCATTAGGGTGGTGGTTTAGCTTAGTGTAAGGGATAGGTTTAGAGCTAGGGTAATGGCCAGTGTTAGGGTTAGGTATATGTCTAGGTTAAGGTTAGGGTTAGGTTTAAAGCTAGGTTTAGGTCTCAGATTAGAGCTAGCTTTTCTGTTAGCACAGGGATATTGATAATGTAAGAACTGGTGTTACAATTAGGGCTAGTTTTAGGGTTAGGGTTAGGGCTAGGTGTAGTGTTCAAGTTAAGTTTAGTGTTAGTGTGATGTTTAGAGCTAGGGTTATTGTTGAAGTCTGAGTCAGGGTCAGAGTAAGTTCTAGAGTTAGGGTTAGGACTCAAATTAGGACTAGGGTTAGGGCGAGGTATAAGCTTAGGTTTCAATTTAGGTTAAGGATTAGCATTAAGCCTATGACTCGGTATTGTTTGAGTGCTAGGGCTAGGGTTAAGGCTAGTTTTCCAATTAGCATTAGGGTTAGGGCTACTGTCAGGGTGAGGTTTAGGCTTAGGGTTAGGGTTCTATTTAAGGTTGGGGTTAGGTCTAGGTTTAGGGCTAGGGCGAAAGTAGAAATGGGGTTGGGGCTAGGGATTAGGTCTAGGGTTTGTGTTATTGTAAGGGATAGATTTAGAACTAGGGTTAGTGCTAGGGTGAGAGTTAGGGTTAGGGTTACAGTTAGGGTCAGGTTTAGGACTAAATTTTTGCTAGGATTAGTGCAGGGGTTAGTGTTAGGGCTAGGCCTCCGTTTAGGGCTAGGGTTAGGTCTAGGATTAGTGTAAGGTATGATGTTATAAGGTAAGGTTATGATGTTATAGCTAGGTTTAGGGTGAGGGTCAAAATAGTGTTAAGGCTAAGGTTAGGAAAAAGGCTAGGTTTAGGGCTAGGATTATGGCTAGGTTTAGGTCTAGGATTAGGGTTAGGTTTTGTG
Source organism: Marmota flaviventris (assembly GCF_047511675.1). Taxonomy (NCBI): domain Eukaryota; kingdom Metazoa; phylum Chordata; class Mammalia; order Rodentia; family Sciuridae; genus Marmota; species Marmota flaviventris. The sequence continues at coordinate 129,814,649 of NC_092499.1, forward strand.
TTAGGGTTAGGGTTAGAATTAGTGCTAGGGCTAATGTCAGGTCTAGGTTTATGGTTAGGGTTAGTTTTAGGGTTAGGTTTATGGCTAGTTCTAGTGTAAGGTTTAGGTTGAGGGTTAGGGTCAGGTTAAGAGATAGGGTTATTATTAGGGTCACTGTCATGATTAAGGTTTGAGTTAGGTTAAGGTTTAGGATCAGGGCATTCATTAGTGTTAGGGTTAGGGTTAAGGTTAGGGTACTATTTATGGTTAGGTTTAGGTTTTAGGTTAGGTTTAGGGTAATGGATAAAGTTAGGGTTAGATATAGGGTTAGAGTTATCTTAGGGTTAGCATTAGGCTTAGGGTTATGGTTAGGGTGATGGATAGGGTTAGAGCTAGGGTTAGGGCTAGGATTATGGTTAGGATTAAGGCTAGGGTTAGGTTTAGGGTTAGGGCAAGTTTTAGTGTTAGATTTAGGTTTAGGGTAATGGTTAGATCTCTGGTTAGGGTTAGTGTTAAAACAAGGGATAGAGTCCAGACTAGTGCTAGGTTTTGTGTTAGGTTAGGGCTAGGATTAGGGCTACAGCTAATGTAAGAACTAGGATTATGATTAGGGTTAGGGTTAGGAGTAGTTGTAGTTTTAGGGTATAATTTTAGGGTGATCTGAGAGCTAGAGTTAGTACTAGGGTCAGAGTCAGGGCCAAGGTTAGTTGTAGGGTTAGGGTAGGACTGCAATTAGGGCTAGGGTTAGGGCTAAGTGTGGGTTAGGTTTTGGTTTAGATTAAGGGTTAGAGTTAGGGCTATGGCACGTTTTTTTTTTTTTTTTCCCCCTTAGGGCTAGGACTAGGTTAGGGCTGGTTTTAAGATTAGTGTTAGTGTTTGGGCTAGATTTAGTATGAGGTTTAGGCTTTGGGTGGGGTTAGATTTAGAGTTATGGTTAGATCTAGGTTTAGAGGTAGGCTAGGGTTAGGGCTAAGGGTAGAGCAAGTGTTAGTGTTATGGTAAGGGATAGGGTTAGAATTAGGAATAGGGCTAGGGTGACAGAGTTAGTATTAGTGCTAGTGTTAGGGTTAGGGTTAGGGCTAAATTAGGGCTAGGATCAGGTCTAGGATTAGTGTAAGGGTTAAATCTAGGGTTAGAGTTAGGGTTAGATTTAGGGGAAGGGATAGGATTATATCTAGGTTTAGATATAAGGCGAGGGACAAAATTAGGGATAGGGCTATAGTTAGGGTTTGGGTTAGGATCAAGGCTAGGTTTAGGGCTAGAATGAGGGCTAGCATTTGTGTTAGGGTTATGGCAAGAATTAGGGCTAGGGCTAATATCAGGTCTAGGGTTATGGTTAGGGATAGTTTTAGGGTAAGGATTATGGCTAGGTATATATTCAGAGTTAGGTTTAGGGTAAGGTTAAGGTTTAGACCTAGAGGTATTATAATAGATCAGGTTTTGGGTTTGGATTAGGTTGAGGTTTACAGTAAATGATCAAATTAGCATTAGGGTTAGAGTTAGGGTTAGTGTATGTGATAAGGTTAGGTTTAGGCTTCAGGTTAGGTTTAGGGTTCATGTTAGGTTTAGGTTAATGGATAGGGTTAGGTTTAGGCCTAGGGTTAGCATTAGGTTTATGGTTATTGTTAGGGCAATTGATCGATTTAGAGCTATGGTTAGTTCTAGGATTATGTTTAGGATTAGGGCTAGAGTTAGGGTTAGGGTTCTGGTTAAGGCTAGGGTTAGGGTTAAGTTTAGGATATTGGTTAGGGTTTAAGCTAGGGTTAGTGCTAAGGCTAGAGTTAGATTTAGGGTTAGGTCAAGGGTTAGGGTTAGTATTAGGGTTAGGGCTAGAATTAGGGTTAGTGTTAGGCTTAGGGATTTCTTACCATTAGGTAAAGGGTAAGGCTCATGGATTTATTAAGTGTTACGGCTAGGTTGAGGGTTCAGTTAGAATCAGACCTAGGGATAGAGGTAGATTTAGGGTTAGAGCTAATAGAGTTAGCATTATGTTTAGTGTTATGGTTAGGATTAGATCTAGGGTTAGGCTAGGACTAAGGATAGGGCAAGTATTAGGGCGAGGCTTGGGGCTAGGTTTAGAGTTACGGTAAGGGATAGGGTTAGAACTAGGAATAGGGCTAGTGTGAGAGTTAGAGTTTGTCTTAGGGCTAGGATTAGGGTTAGGGTTTGGATAAGGGTTAAATTAGGGCCAGGATTAGGGCTAGGGTTAGTGTTCAGTTTAGGTCTAGCAATAGGGTTATGGTTAGGGTTATGTTTAGGATAAGGGATGGTGTTATAGCTAGGTTTTGAGGTAGGGTTAGGGTTAGAGTAGGGCAAGGGCTAGGGGTAGTGTTAGGGTTATGATTAAGGCTAGGTTTAGGGCTAGGATGAGGGCTAATGTTTTTTTTTAGGTTTAGGCTAGGATTAGGGCTCGGGCTAATATCAGGTCTAGGGTTATGGTTAAAGATAATTTTAGGGTTAGGTTTATGTCTACATCTAGTGTAAGTGTTAGGCTTAGGGTAAGGGTCAGGTTTAGAGCTAGGGGAAATTTTAAGGATAGGGTCAAGGTTAAGGTTTGGTTCAGGTTAGGATTTAGGTTTAGGGCTTGAATTAGCATTAGGGTTAGAGTGATAGGGTTTGGTTTAGGGTTCAGGCTAGGTTTAGGGTAAGTGATAGGGTTAGCATTAGCAATAGGGTTAGGGTTAGGCTTAAGGTTAGCATTAGGGAAAGGGTTATGGTTGTGGTAGTGGGTCGGATTTGAGCTTAGGTTAGAACTAGGGTTAAGGTTAGGAAGAGGTCTTGAGTTATGGTTAGGGTTAAGTTTAGAACTAGGTTTAGGTTTAGGGTGATGGTTAGTGTAAGGGTTAAGTTTTGAGCTAAGGTTATGGCTAGGGAGAGGGTTAGTTTTAGGGTTAGGTCTAGGGATAGGATTATGGTAGAGTTACTTTAGGGTTAGTGTTAGGGCTAGGGTTATCATTAAGGTTAGGTTTAGGGTTAGGGTAATGTATAAGGTTAGATATAGGGTTAGGGTTAGTGTTAGATTTTGGTTTAGGGTTAGGATTAGGGCTATGGTTATGTTTAGGTTTCTGGTTATGTTTAGGATTTCATTTAGGGTTAGGGCTATGCTAAATGTTAAATTTAGGATTATGTCTAGGGTCAGTTTTCTGGTTAGGGTTAGGTTTAGAGTTAGGGTTTTGCTAATATCATCAATAAGTTTAGGATTAGGGTAATGGGTAGGTTTAGAGCTAGTTTTAAGACTATGGTTGAGTTTAGGATTAGGGCCAGGGTTAGGGTTAGAGTCTGTGATATGTCTAGGTTTATGTTTATTGTAAGGTTTAAGCTTTGAGCTAGGGTTAGGACTAAGGTGAGGACTAGGTTTATGTTAGGGCTAGGGTTAGGTGAGGGCTAGGGTTAGGGTTAGTGTAATGCTTAGGGCTAGGTTTAGGCCTCGGATTAGTTCTGTGTTTAGTGTTAGGTTTAGGCCTAGAGTTAGGGCTATGGGTAATGTAAGAGCCAGATTTATTATTAGGGCTTGTTTTAGTGTTAGAGTGATGGATGTGTCTAGAATTAGGTTTAGGTTTTGATTAGTGTCAGGATTAGAGGTACGTTTAGTGTTAAAGGCAGGGTCAGTGTTCAGGTTACAGTTAAAGTTCAGGTTAAAGCCAGATTTAGGACTAGGTTTTGGTCTAGGGGTGGGGTTAGTGTTTGATTAGGTTAAGGGTTATTGTTAGGGTTATAGCTAGGTTTTTCTTTAGGTCTAGAGCTAGAGTTAAGGCTAGATTTAGAATTAGGTTTAGATCTAGGGCTAATGGTAGGGTATGGTTTAGGTATAAGGTTACCAGTAGGGCTAGTGTTAGGGTTTGGTTTAGGGTTAGGGTCAGGTTGAGACCTCGGGATTGTATTATGGTCAGAATGAGGGTCAGGGTTAGTGTTAGGGTTTGGGATAGGGTTAGAGCTAGAATGAGATCTAGGGTTAGGACTATTAATAGGGTTATTATTTGGTTAGCCTAAGGATTAGGGATAGGTCTAGGGTTACCATTAGGGTTACGGTTTTGCTTAGGGTAAGGGATATGATTAGAGATAGGTTTAGGGCTAGGGTTAGGGTTATGTTTAGGGTTAAAGCTAGGTTTAGGCTCAGATTAGGGCTAGTTTTTGTGTGGAGTTTAAGATTAGGGTTAGGGTAGTGACTAATATAAGAACTAGGGTCACAATTAGGATTAGTTTTAGGGTTAGGGTTAGGGGTAGGTCAGTGTTAGGGTTAGGTTTAATGTTAGATTGATATTTATAGCTAGAGTTAGTGTTAGAATATGAGTCAGGTCAGGGTTAGTTTTAGGGTTAGGGTTAGGACTCGAATTAGGGCTAGGGTTACTGTTAGGGTTTGGTTTTAGTTTAGGGTGCTGTTTAGAGCTAGGGTGAGTGTTAGGATATGAGACAGGGTCAGGGATATTTTTAAGGTTAGGATTAGGTCTTGAATTAGGGTTAGGGTTAGTTCTAGGTGTAGTGCTATTGTTTGGTTTAAGTTAAAGTTTAGTATTAGGCCTGTTGTTCTGTTTTGTTTTAGTGCTATGGTTAGGGTTAGGGCTAGTTTTATGATTAGCTTTAGGGTTAGGGCTTGGGTTAAGTTTTGGGATAGGATTAATGCTAGGTTTAATGCTAGGATTAGGGCTGGGTTTTGTGTTAGGTTTAGGGAAAAATTAGGGCTAGGCCTAATGTCAGGTCTAGGTTTACAGTTAGGGATAGTCTTAGGTTTAGGTTTATGGCTAGGTCAAATTTAAGTGTAACTGTTAGGGAAAGGTCAGGTTTGGAGCTAGGGGTATTATTAGTGGAAGGGTCAGGCTTTGGGTTTGGGTTCGGTTAAGGTTTAGGTTTAGAGATCAAATTAGCATTAAGGTAAGAATTAGGGTAAAGGTAATGGATAGGGTTAGGTTTAGGTTTCTGATTAGGTTTAGGGTAATGGATATGGTTTTGATTTGTGATAGGTTTAGGGTAATGGATATGGTTTTGGTTTGTGATAGGTTTAGGGTTAGGCCTAGGGTTAGCATTAGTGTTATGGTTATTTTTAAGGTAAATTATAGGGTTAGACCTAGGGTTAGGGCTAGGGTTAAGTTAGGATTAGGGCTAGAGTTAGTGTTAGGGTCAGGGTTAGGGTGAGGGTTAGAGTTAGTATTAGGTTTCGGGTATGGTTTAGGGTTTGAGCTAGGTTTAGTGCTAGGGCTAAGGTTAATTTACTCTTTGGCCTAGGTTTATGGTCATGGTTATGCTAATATTAGTGTTAGGGTTATGGCTAGAGTTACCATTAGAGTTAGGGTAATAGGTTTAGATGTCAGGTTAAGTTAGCGTTAGGTTTAGGTTAGCTTTAGGATTAGGTTTAGGGTAAGGATTAGGGTTTGAGCTAGCTTAGGGTTAGGTTTAGGGTTAGGTTTACTGTTAGTTCCAGGGTTAGGTTTATGTTTAGGGTTAGGGTAGGTTTATCTTTAGGTCTAGTGTTATCATTAGGGTTAAGGTTAGGGTTAGGTAATGAATGGGTAGGGATTGAGCTAGGGTTAGGGCTTAGGTTAATCTTAGGATTAGGGCTAGGGTTAGGGTTAGGGTTAGGCCTTCATATATTTTGGGGGTTAGGTTATTTTTAAGGGTTAGGGATTGAGCTAGTATTAGGGCTAGGACAAGGGTTAGGGTTGCAGTCAGGGATATAGGGTTAGTGTTAGGATTAGGGCTACAGTTAGCATTAGGTTTAGGGTTATGGTTAGGATAATTGATAGAGTTAGAGCTATGGTTATGGGATATGGTTATGGTTAGGATTAGGGCTAGGGTTAGGGTGAGATTTGGGGTTTGGTTTAGGTTTATGTTTAGGGTAAGGTTAAGGGTTTTATCTAGGTATAGGGCTAGGATGAGGGTTAGGGAGAGGATTAGGGCTAGGTATGTGGTTAGAGTTTTGCTTAGGGTTAGGTTTAGGGCTACAATTAGGGCTAGGTCTAGTGTGATGTTTAGGGCTAGTGTTAGGTGTATTAGTAATTTAAGAGCTAGAGTTATGGTTATGGCTAGATTTAGGGTTCATGTAGTGTTAGGGTTAGTTTTTGGGTTAGGATAAGGTTTAGAGGTCGGGTTATTTTTAGGGTAAGTGTTGAAGTTCAGGTTAGGATTAGGTTTAGGGTTAGGTCCAGAATGAGAACTAGGGTTAGGTCTAGGTGTAGGGTTAGTGCTTGGGTTAGGTTAAGGGTTGTTGTTAGGGCTAGGGCTAGGGTTATGGCTATATTTAGGATTAGGTTTAGGTCTAGGGCTAGAGTTAGTGTTAGGTTTAAGTATAGGGTTATTGGTAGGGCTAGTGTTAAGTTTCAAATAAGGGTTAGGGTCAGGTTTAAACCTAGCTATAGTGTTAGAGTCAGAATAAGGGTCAGGGTCAGGGTTAGTGTTTGGGTTAATTTTAGAGCTAGAATGAGGGCTAGGGTCAGGACTAGTAATAAAGTTAGGGCTTGGAGTAGGCTTACAATTAGGGTTAGAACTAGGGTAGCAATAGGGTGAGGGTTTGGCTTAGGGTAAGGGATAGTGTTAGAGCTGGTGTTAGGACTAGAAATAGGGTTAGGGTTAGGGTTAAAGCTAGGGTCAGGCCTTGTATTAGGGCTAGGTTTTGTGTTAGGTTTAGGGCTATGGCTAATGTAAGAACTGGCATTATGATTAGGGCTAGTTTTAGGGTTAGGTTTAGGGCGAGTTCTAGTGTTAGGATTAGGTTTTTGGATAGGGTGATGTGTAGATCTAGGGTCAGTTTTTGGGTCAGAGTCAGGGTTAGTATTAGTTCTAAGGTTAGGGTTAGTACTTGAATTAGGGCTAGGGTTAGGGCTAGGTGTAGGGTCAGGGTTTGGTTTAGGTTAAGGGTTAGGGTCAGTGCTATTGCTTGGTTTTGCTTGAGGGCTAGGCCTAGGGTGGGAGCTATTTTTCAAATTAGCGTTAGGTTTAGAGCTAGTGTTAGGGTATGGTTTAGACTTGTGTTTAGGGTTAGATTTAGAATTAGAGTTAAATCTAGGTTACTGCTAGGGTTAGTGCTAGGGTTTGGGTTATCATAAGCGGTAGGGTTAGAACTAGGGATGGAGCAAGGGAGAGAGTTAGAGTTAGTCTTAGGGTTATGGTTTGGTAGGGTTAGGGTTAGGGCTTTAATAGGGCTAGGATTTGAGCTAGGGTTAGTATTAAGGCTAAGCCTAGATTTAGGGCTAGTGTTAGGGTTATGATTATGGTTAGGCATGGTTATAGCTAGGCTTAGAATTAGGGTGAGGGTTAAAATTAGGGTAGGGCTAATGTTAGGTTAGGGTTAGGATTAAGGCTATTTTGGGGCTAGGATTAGTTCTAGGGTTTGTGTTAGGATTAGAGCTTCATGTGCTAAGGCTAATGTCAGGTCTAGGATTATGGTTAGAGATAGTTTTAGGGTTAGGATTATGGCTAGGTATAGTGTAAGTTTAAGGTTAAGGTTTAAAGTAAGGTTTAGAGCTAGGGGTATTATTAGGATAAGGTACAGGGTTCCAGGTTGGATTAGGTTAATGTTTATGGTTAGGGCTCAAATTAGCATTAGGGTTAGAATTAGGATTAGGTCTATGGATATGGTTAACTTTAGGGTTCAAGTTAGTTTTAATGTAATGGAGAGGTTTAGGGTTAGGAATAGGGTTAGGGTTAGCATTAGGTTAGGGTTAGGGTTAGAGTAAGGGTAATGGATAGGATTAGAGCTAGGGTTAGGGCTAGGGTTATGGTTAGGATTAGGGCTAGGGTCAGGGTTATTTTTGGGTTATTGCAAGGGATAGGGTTAGCGTTAGATTTGAGGTAAGTGTTGGGGCTAGGGTTACGGTTATTGTTAATGTTAAAGCTAGTGTTAGGGCTCTGATTAAGATAGGTTTTGGATTAGGTTAGCATTAGGGTTAGGGCTACAGCTAATGTAAGAACTAGAGTTATGATTAGAGCTAGTTTTAGTGTTAGTGTTAGGTCTAGGTCTAGTGTCATGGTTTGGTTTAGGTTTGGGGTGATGTTTAGAGCTAGGGTTAGTGTAGGGTCAGAGTCAGGGTCATGGTTAGTTTTAGGGTTAGGGATAAAATTTGAATAAGAGCTAGGTTTAGGGCTATGTGTAGGCTTAGGGTTTGGTTTAGGTTAAAGGTTAGGGTTAGGTCTATAGTTCTGTTTTGTTGTAGGGCTTGGGCTAGGTTAGGGTTAGTTTTAGTATTTGTATTAGTGTTACAGCGTGTGTTAGTGAGAGACTAGGTAAACATTTAGAGTTAGAGTTAGATGTAGGATTAGGGCTAGAGCTTGGGTTAGAGCTAAGGTTAGGGCAAGTTTTAGGGCTATGGTAAGGGTTGGGGTTAGAACTAGGAATAGGACTAGGGTGAGAGTTAGAGTTAGTCTTAGGGCTAGAGTTAGGTTAGGTTTCAGGCTAAATTAGGGGTAGGATTAGGTCAAGGGTTTGTGTTAGGGTTAGGCCTAATTTTAGGCTTAGGGATAGGGTTAGGTTTATGGGAAGGGATGGGATTATAGCTAGTTTTAGGGCTAGGTCAAAGGTTAGAATTACAGTTAGGGCTTGGATTATGTTTTCGGTTAGTAATAAGGCTAGGTTTAGGGCTACATGAGGGCTAGGGTTGTTTTAGGGTTATGGCAAGAATTAGGGCTAGGGCTAGTGTCAGGTCTAGTGTTATAGTTAGGGATAGACTGAGGGTTAGATTTATGGTTAGGTCTTAGGGTAAGGGTTAGGTTTAGGGTAAGAGTCAGGTTTAGAGCTAGGGTTATTATTAGGGTTAGATTCAGGTTTCAGATTTGGTTTAGGTTAGGGTTTAGGGTTAGGGCTCAAATTAGCATTAGGGTTAGGGATATGGTAATGATATGGTTAGGTTTCGGGTTCAGATTAGGTGTAGGTTAATTGATAGAGTTAGAGTTAGTGGAAGATTTAGGTTGAGGCCTAGGATTAGCATTAGGGTAAGGGTTATGTTTAGGGTAATGGATATGGTCAGAACTAGGGTTAGGGCTAGGGTTATGGTTAGTATTAGGGCTAGAGTTAGGTTTAAGGTTAGGGTTTGGCCTAGGGATAGCTTTAGGTTTAGGTTTAGGGTACAGTTTAGGGTTTGAGCTAGGGTTAGCACTAGGGCGAATGTTAGGTTTAGGGTTATGTCAAGATTATAGATATGGTTAGGGTCAAGGTTAGTGTTAGAATTAGGACTAGGGTTATCATTAGGTTTATGGTATTGGATAGGGTTTGATGTCAGGTTAGGGTTAAGGTTATAATTAGGTTTCAACTTAGGTTAGTGTTAGTGATACGGTAACGATTAGGGTTTGAGCTACGGTTAGGTCTATGGCAAAGTGTAGATTCATGGCTATGTCTAGGGTTAGAGTTAAAATAGATTTAGGTTTTGGGCTAGGGTTATCATCAGGATTAGGTTAGGGTTAGGGTAATGGATAGGGTTAGAGCTAGGGTTATGGCTAGGGTTAAGGTTAGGATTAGAGCTACGGTTAATGTTAGGGTTAGGTTTAGGCCAAGGGTTAGTGTTAGGGTTAGGTTAGGTTTAAGTGTTAGGGATTGACCTAGGATTTGCACTAGGACGAGGTTTAGGGTTAGAGTCAGGGTAAGGGTTAGGGCTAGGGTTAGCATTAGGGTTAGGGTTATGTTTAGGGTAATGGGTAGAGTTAGAAGTAGGGTTTGGTTTTGGTTATGGCTAGTTTTAGCGTTAGTGATATGGCTAGGTCTAGTTTAGGGTTAGGTTTTAGGTTAGGAAAAGGTTTCAAGCTAGAGTTTGTGTTAGGGTAAGGGTCAGTGTTCTGGTTAAGGTTAGGTTTATAATTAGGTCCAGCATTAGGACTAGGGTTAGGTTTAGGGGTAGGGTTAGTGTTCTGGTTAGGTTAAGGGTTATTGTTAGGGTTAGGGCTAGGTTTTTGTTTAGGGCTAGGGCTAGAGTTATTGCTAGTTGAAGGATTAGGTGTAGGTGTAGGTCTAGTGTTAGAGTTAGGTATAGGTATAGGGTTACAGGTAGCGTCAACGTTATGGGTTGGTTTAGGGATAGGGTCAGGTCTAAACATACAGTAGTGCTAGGGTCAGAATAAGGGTCAGGGTTAGTGTTAGAGTTTCGGATAGGGATAGAGCTAGATTGAGGGCTAGTGTTAGGACTAGTAATAGAGTTAGGGTTTGAGTTAGGCTAAGAATTAGGTTTAGGACTTGGATAGCTTTAGGGTTAGAGTTTGGCTTAGGGTAAGGGATAGGGTTAGCACTAGGGTTAGGGCTAGGGCGAGGGCTAGGCATAGGGTTAGGGTTAGGGCTAGATTTAGAGTTAAAGCTAGCATTAGGGCTTGGATTAGGCCTAGGTTTTTTGTTAGCTTTAGGTTTACAGCTAATGTAAGAACTAGGGTTAAAACTAGGGCTAGTTTTAGGGTTATTGTTATGTCTAGGTTTAGTATTAGGTTAGGTTTAGGGTTAGGGTTATGTTTAGGGTAATGGATAGGTTAGTTTTAGGGAATGTGTTATGGTTAGGCCGAGGATTAGCATTAGGGTTAGTGTTCAGGTTAGTGTAATGGATAGGGTTAGAGCTAGGGTTAGGGTTAGGATTATGATTAGGGTTAGAGCTAGGGGTAGGGTTAGGTTTAGGATTAGTGTAAGGATTAAAGTTAGGGTTAGGTTTAGGTTAAGGGTTAGAGTTACATTTAGGGTTAGAGATAGGGTTAAATCTAGGGTTTGGGTTCAGATTAGGGCTAGGTTTTGGGTTTCATTAGGGCAAGTGTTAGGGATATGGCTAATGTAAGAACTAGGGTTATGATTAGGGCTAATTTTAGTGTTACATTAGGGCTAACTCTAGTTTTAGGGTTAGGTTTAAGTTTACAGAGATGTTTTGAGCTAGGGTTAGTGTTAGGTTTAGAGTCAGGGTCAGGGTTAGATTAGGTTAGAAATAGGACTCGAATTAGTGGTAGGCTTAGGGCTAGATGTCCGGTAAGGATTTGGATTAGGTTAAGGTTTAGGGTTAGTGCTATAGCTCGGTTATGTTTTAGGGCTAAGGCTAAAGTTAAGGGTAGTTTTATGATTAATGTTAGTGATATTGCTAGTGATAAGGTGAGTTTAGACTTAGGGGTCCATTTAGAGTGATGGTTAATTCTAGGTTTAGGGCTATGGCTAGGGTTAAGGCTAAAGTTATGTCTAGTGTTTGGGTTATGTGTAAGGGATAGGGTGAGAACTCGAAATAGGGCTAGGCGAGAGTTAGATTTAGTCTTAAGGCTAGGGTTAGGGCTAATCTAGGCCTAGGAATAGGTCTAGGATTAGTGTTAATGTTAGACCTAATGTTAGGGCTATGTTTAGGGTTAGGTTTAGGGAAAGAGATGGGATTATAGCTAGGTTTAGGGCTAGGGCAATGATTAGAATTAGGTTTAGGAATAAGGTTAGGATTGGGTTAGGATTAAGGCTAGATTTGGTGTTAGGATGAGGGCTAGTTTTTGTTAGGGTTAGGGCAATTTTAGGGATAGGGATAATGTCAGGTTTAGGGTTAAGGCTATGGATAGTTATAGGCTTAGGTTCATGGCTAGGTCTTGTATAAGGGTTAGGTTTAGGGTAAAAATTAGTTTTAGAATTAGGTGTTTTTAGGGTCAGTGTCAGGTTTTGGTTATGGGTTAGGTTAAGTTTTAGGACTCAAATTAGCATTAGGGTTAGAGTTAGGTTTAGGATAATGGAAAGGTTTAGGTTTAGGATTCAGGTTAAGATTTAGGGTTAGGTCTAAGATTTATGGTTAGGGTTAGTGATAGGGTTAGGGTTAGGCTTAGGGTTAGTATTTGGGTTATGGTCATTATTAGGGTAATGGAAAGTGTTTGAACTAGCATTAGGGCTAGGGTTTTGGTTAGGATTAGGGCTAGGGTTTTGGTTAGGATTAGGGCTAGAGTTATGGTTCGGGTTAGGGCTAGGGATAGGGTTAGGTTTTGGTTAGGCTTAGGGTACAGATTAGGTTTTGAGCTAGGGTTAGTGCTAGGGTGAGAATCAGGTTTAGTGTTATGTCGAGGGTTAGATTTACGGTTAAGGTTAGGGTTAGTGTTAGGGTTAGGGCTAAGGTTACCTTTAGAGTTAGGTAAATGAACAGGGTTAGATGTCGAGTTAGGGTTAGGGGTAGTTTTAAGTTTAGGGTTAGTGTTAGGGTTAATGCTAAGGTTATCTTTGGAGTTAGGTTAATGGGTAGGGTTGGATTTTGGGTTAGGGGTAGGAGTAGTTTAGGTTTAGGGTTAGAGTTAGTGTTAGGGCTAAGGTTATACTTAGATTTAGGGAAATGGATAGGGTCAGATGTCAGGTTAGGGTTAAGGGTAGTTTTAGGTTTATGGTTAGTGTTAGGGTTTGGGCTAGGGTTGGGGTTAGAGTGTAGTTTAGAGTTTGATCTAGGCTTAGGGCCCTGATGAGGGTTAGGTTTAGAATTAGGTCTAGGATTAGGTGTACAGTTAGGGTTAGAGATAGCGTTATCATTAGGTTTAGGGTAAGGTTTATGGTAATGGATAATTTTAGAGACAGTATTAGGACTAGTATTAACATTATGATTAGGGCTAGGCTTAGCTTTAGGTTTAGGGATAGGGATAGGATTATATTTAGGGTTAGGGTTAGGGTTTTATCTAGGGTTAGGTCTAAGGTGTGGGTTAGGGTTAGCATGAGGGATAGGGTTAGGGTTAGTGTTATGCTTAGGGGTAGGTTTAGGCCTAGGGTTAGGGCTAGGTTTTGTGTTAGATTTAGAGCTAGGGTAAGTGCTATGGATATGTAAGGGCTATGCTTATGGTTGGGGTTATGGTTAGGTCTAGTGTTAGGCTTAGGTTTTGGTTAGGGTCAGTTTTAAAGCTAAGGTTAGTGTTAGTGTCAGGATCTGTGTTTGGATTAGGGTCAAGGTTAAATTTAGAGCCTAAGTTAGGATTGGTTAGGTCTAGAGGTAAGGTTAGTGTTTGGGTTAGGTTAATGGTTATCATTAGGGCTGGGGCTAAGTTTTTGTTTAGGTCTTGGTTGAGAGATATGGCTATATTTAGGATTAGGTTTATATCTAGGGCTAGTGTTAGGGTTAGGTTTAGGTAAAGTTTTATGGGTAGGGCCAGTGTTAGGGTTTGGTTTATGATTACGGTCAGAATAAGGGTCAGGGTTGGGGTTAGTGTTTGGGTTATGGTTATAACTAGAATGATGGCTAGGGTTAGGACTAGTTATAGAGTTAGGTTTTGTATTAGGCTAAGGATTAGGGTTAGGACTAGGTTTAGTATTAGGGTTAGGGTTTGGCTTAGTGTAAGGGATAGGATTAGTGCCAGGTTTAGGTTTAGGGTTAGGGCTAGTGTTAGGGTTAGGTTTAGGTATAGATTACTTGCTAGTGTTAGTGTTAGGGTTCAATTTAGGGTTAGATTACAGTTAGGGTTAGAATAAGTGTCAGGTTTGGGTTATGGTTAGTGCTAGAATGAGGGCTAGGGTTAGGAGTAGTAATATGATTAGGGTTTGGGTTAAACTAAGGATTAGGGTTAAGAATAGTGTTAGTATTAGGTTTAGGGTTAACTTAGGGTATGGTATAGGGTTAGAGCTAGGGTTAGGGCTATGTTTAGGGTTAGGGTTAAGGCTAGTGTTAGGGTTAGATTTAGGGTTAAAGCTTGGTTTAGGTCTCGGTTTATGGCTAGGTTTTGGTTAGAGTTAGGGCTAGGTTTAAAGTTACAGACAATATATGGACTAGTGTTATGATTTGAGCTAGTTATGGGATTAGGGTTAGGACTAGGTCTATTGTTAGGGTTAGGTTTAGGGTTAGGGTGATGTTTAGAGCTAGGGTTAGTGTAAGGGTCAATTTCAAGGTCAGGGTAAGTTTTAGAGTTAGGTTTGGGACCTGAATTGGGGCTAGAGTTAGGGCTAGGTGTAGGTTTAAGCTTTGGTTAAGGTTAAGGGTTAGGGTTAGGGCTATGGCTCGGTTTTGATTTAGGGCTAGGGCTAGGGCTAGGGTTAGGGCTAGATTTTGGGTTATCATCAGGGTTAGAGCTAGTGTTAGGGTGAGGTTTAGGCTTAGGGTTAGGGTTAGATTTAGAGTTAGGTTTAGATCTAGTGTTAGGGCTAGGGCTAGAGTTATGGCTAGGGGTAGGGTATGTAAGGATTATGATTAAAACTAGGGTTTTAAAGGCTAGGGTGAGAATTAGAGTTAGAGGTTTAGTGTTAGGATTAGGTTTAGGGCTAAATTAGTGCTAGGATTAGGGGTAGGGTTAGTGTTAGCATTAGGCCTAGGGTTTGGGCTAGGGTTAGCATTAACATTGGGGTTAGGGTTATGTTTAGGGAATGGGTGGGGTTATAGCTAGGTTTAGGTGTAGGGTTAGTGTTAGAGTTAGGCCCAGGTTTGGGCTAGGGTTAGGGTTAACATTGGGGTTAGGGTTATGTTTAGGGGAATGGGTAGGGTTATAGCTAGGTTTAGGGCTAGGGTGAGGGTTAAAATTAGGATTTGGCCTAGGGTTCTGGTTCATTTAGGATTAAGGCTAGGATTAGGGCTAGGATGAGGGGTAGGTCTTTTGATAGGGTTAGGGCTAGGACTCAGGCTAGGTCTAATATCAGGTTATGGTTAAGGATAGTTTTAGGGTTAGGTTATGGCTAGGTCTAGTGTAAGGGTTAGTTTTAGGTTAAAGGTCAGCTTTAGAGCTAGGGTTATTGTTAGGATTAGGGTCAGGGTTAGCATTTGGTTTAGTTTAAGGTTTAGGGTTAGGGCTCAAATTAGCATTAGAGTTAGGTTTAGAGTTAGGGTAATGGATAGGGTTTAGTTTAGGTTTCAGTTAAGGTTTAGGGTAATAGATGGGTTAGATATAGCGAACGGGTTAGGGTAAGCATTAGGGTTAGGGTTATGTTCAGTGTAATGGATAGGTTTAGAGCTAATGTTAGGGCTAGGTTATGGTTTGGATTAAGTCTAGGATTAGGGTTACATTTAGGGATAGGGCTAGGGTTCAGTTTAGGATAAGTGTTAGGGTTAGTGTAAGTGTTAGGTTTAGGGTTGGGTTATGGTTAGGTTAGGGTAAGGTTTAGTGTTTGAGCTAGGGTTAGGGCTAGAGTGAGTGTTAGGTTTAGGTTTACGTCTAGGTTTACATTTATGGTTAGAGGTAGGAATAGTGTTAGAGATAGGTTTTTAATTAGGGTTAGTGTTAGGGCTAAGGTAATGTATATGGTTAGAGCTAATGTTTGGGCTAGGGTTAATGTTAGGATTAGGGCTAGGGTTAGGGTTAGTGTTTAGGGTAGGGCTAGGGTTATGTTTAGTATAAGGGTTAGGCTTTGAGCTAGGGTTAGGTCTAAGGTGAGGGTTAGGTTTACGGTTAGGGTTAGGGCTAGGATTAGGCTTAGGTTTATGATTAGATCTAAGTTTAGGCCTAGGATTAGGGCTAGGTTTTATGTTAGGTTTAGGGTTATGGCTAGTACTATGGGTAATATAAGAGCTAGGGTTGTGTTGAGGACTAGTTTAGGGTTAAGGTTATGTCTAGGTCTAGTTTAAATCTAGGTTTAGTGTTAGAATAAGGTTTAAATCAGTGTTATTCAAATGTAAAGCTAGGTTTAGTGTTAGAATCAAGGTCAGTGTTTGGGATAGGATTAGGGTTAGGGTTAGAGCCAGATTTAGGACTAAGTTTAGGTCTAGGGATAGGGTAAGTGTTTGGTTTAGGTTAAGGGTTATTGTTAGGGCTAGTGCTAGGTTTTTGTTTAGGTCTAGGGCTAGAGTTGTAGGTATATTTAGGATTATCTTTGGGTCTAGGTCTAGTGTCAGGATTAAATATAGGTATAAGGTTACTGGTAGGTCTAGTGTTAGGGTTTGGTTTAGGTAAAGGGTCAGCTTTAGAACTAGGGTTATTGTTGGGATCAGATGAGAGTCAAGGTTAGGATTAGAGCTAGAATGAGGGCTAGGGTTAAGACTAGTAATGCAGTTAGAGTTTAAGTTAGGCTAAGGATTAGGGTTAGGACTATGGTTAGCATTTGGTTTAGGGTTTGGCTTAGGGTAAGTGTTAGGTTAGAGCTAGGGTTAAAGTTAGGGTTAGGGCTAGTGTTAGAGTTAAGATTAGGGTTAAAGCTAGGGTTAGAGCTTGGAATAGGGGTAGGATTTGTGTTAGAGTTAGGGCTAGGTTTAGGACAACTACTAATGTACTAACAAGGGTTATGATTAAGGCTAGTTTCAATATTAGGGTTAAGGCTAGATCTAGTGTTAGAGTTAATTTTATGTTAGGGTGATGTTTAGAGATAGGATTAGTGTTAATGTCAGCTTCAGGGTCAGGGTTAATTTTAGAGTTAGGATTAGGGCTAGGTGTAGGGTTAGGGTTTGGTTTAGGTTAAGGGTTAGGGTTGGGGTTATGGATTGATTTTGTTTTATGTCTAGGTCTAGGAATAGGGCAAGTTTTAGGATTAGTGTTATGGTTAGGGGTAGTGTTAGGGTTTAGTTTAGCCTTATGTTTACAGTTAAATTAAGAACTAGGTCTAGATTTAGAATTAGGTTTAGATATAGGGTCACGGTCACAGCTAAGTTTTGGGTTAGGTTAAGGTTAAGGGTTAGGGCTCTTATTAGAATTAGGGTTAGGGTTACGGTTAGGGTATTGGATATGGTTAGGTTTAGGGTTCAGGTTAGGTTTAGGGTAATGGATAAAGTTAGGGTTAGAGATAGGGTTAGGGCTAACCTAGGGTTAGCATTAGGGTTAGGGTTATGATTAGGGAATGAATATGGTTAGAGCTAGGGTTAGGCCTAGGATTATGGTTAGGATTAAGGCTAGGGTGAGGTTTAGGTTTAGGGCAAGTTTTAGTGTTAGGTTAGATTTAGGGTAATGGTTAGGGCCAGGGTTAGGGTTAGGGTTAAAACAAAGCATAGAGCTCAAATTGGGGCTAGGTTTTGGGTTAGGCTAGGGCTAGGATTAGGGCGAACACTAATGTAAGAATAGGGTTATGATTAGGGCTACTTTTAGGGTTAGGGTTAGGGCTAGGTCTACTTTTAAGGTTAGGTATATTTTTAGGGTGATCTGAGAGCTAGAGTTAGTGTTAGGGTGAGAGTCAGTGTCAAGGTTAGTTTTAGGGTTAGAGCATGACTGGAATTAGGGCTAGGGTTAGGGATAGGTGTAGGGTTAGGTTTTGGTTTAGGTTAAGGGTTACAATTAGGGCTGTGGCTCAGTTTTGATTAGGGCTAGGATTAGCTTAGGGCTAGATTTAGGATTAGCGCTAGTGTTAGGGCTAGTTTCAGTGGAAGGTTTACACTTAGGGTTAGGGTTAGATTTAGAGTTATGGTTAGATCTAGGGTTAGTAATAGGGCTAAGTTTAGGGCTAAGGTTAGAGCAAGTGTTAAGGTTGTGGTAAGGGATAGGGTTAGAACTAGAAATAGAGCTAGGGAGAAAGAGTTAGTCTTAGTGCTAGTGATAGGGTTAGGGTTAGGGCTAAATTAGAGCTAGGATCAGATCTAGGATTAGTGTGAGGGTTAAGTCTAGGATTAGGGTTAGGGTTAGATTTAGGGGAAGGGATGGGGTTATATCTAGGTTCAGATATAGGGCAAGGGATAAAATTAGGAATAGGGCTAGAGTTAGGGTTAGGATCAAGGCTAGGTTTAGGGCTAGGATGAGGGCTAGCATTTGTGTTAGGTTTATGGCAAGAATTAGGGCTAGGGCTAATATCAGGTCTAGGGTTATGGTTAGGGGTAGTTTTCAGGTAAGGTTTATGGCTACATCTAGTGTCAGAGTTAAGTTTAGAGTAAGGTTCAGGTATAGATCTAGGGGTATTATAATGGTCAGGGTCAGGTTTTGGGTTAGGTTGAGGTTTAGGGTTAGGGCTCACATTACCACTAGGGTTACAGTTAAGGTTATGGTAATAGATAGGTTTAGTTTTAGGCTTCAGGTTAGGTTTAGGGTTAAGGTTAGGTTAAGGTTTAAAAATAGGGTTAGGGTTAGGCCTATGGTTAGCATTAGGTTTATTGTTACCATTAGGGTAATTGATAGTGTTAGAGCTAGGGTTAGGGCTAGGGTTATGTTTAGGATTAGGGTAGAGTTAGGGTTAGGGTTAGGGTTAGGGTAAAATCTAGGCTTAGGGTTAGGATTAAGTTTAGGGTACTGGTTAGAGTTTGAGTTAGGATTAATGCTAAGTCTAGGGTTAGATTTAGGGTTAGGTCTAGGGATAGTGTTAGTATTAGGGTTAGGGCTAGTGTTATCATAAGGGCTAGGGTAATGAACAGGTTTAGATGTTGGATTAGGGTTATGGTTAGTGTTAGGTTTAGGTTCAGAAAAACAGTTAGTGTAAGGTTTAGTGTAACGTTTAGGGTTTTGAGTTAGGGTTAGGACTACAGCAAGGGTTAGGTTTACGGTTAGGTCTAGGGTTAGGTATATGGCTATTAGAGTATTTTAGGGTTAGGGTTAGGGTTTGTGCTAGAGTTATAGCTAGGGCTAGAATGAGGGTTAGGTTCAGTGTTAGGTCTAGGAATAGGATTATGGTAGGTTTAGGGTTAGGGCTAGGGTTATAATTCGGGTTAGGATAAAAGTTAAGGTAATGGATATGTTAAATGTAGGTTTGAGTTTATAGTTAGGATTAGGGTTAGATTTAGTTTTAGGGTTAAGTTTAAGGTATGGTTAGGTTTAGGGTTATGGTATGTGTTAGGGTTTGAGCTAGGGTTAGGGCTATGTTGAGTGTTAGGTTTACAGTTAGGTCTAGGGTTAGTTTTTTTTTTTTTTTGTTAGGGTTATGGTTACGGTTGGGGTTATGGATAGAATTATCAATAGGGTTAGGGTTAGAGTAATGTGTAGGTTTAGAGCTATGTTTAGGGATAAGGTTAAGTTTAGGGTTAGGGCTAGGGTTAGTGTTAGATTTAGGGATAGGTCTAAGTATATATTTAGGGTAAGGATTTGGCATTGAGTAAGGTTTAGAATAAGGCTAGGGTTGGGGTTGAATCAAGTCTAGAGTTAGGGTTAGGGTTACGCTTAGGGCTAGGTTTCAACCTAGGATTCGCTCTAGGTTTTGTGTTAGATTAAGGCGTAGGGTTAGGGCTATGGGTAATGTAAGAGCTAGGATTATTATTAGGGCTATTTGTAGGGTTAGCATTATGGATAAGTCTAGTGTTAGTGTTAGGTTTTCGGTTAGTTTCACGTTTAGAAATAGCTTAGTGTTAAATGCAGGGTCAGTGTTCAGGTTAGAGTTAGAGTTAAGGTTAAAGCCAGAATTAGGACTAGGTTTATGTCTAGGGGTAGGGTTAGACTTTGTGTTAGGTTAAGGGTTATTATTATGGCTAGGGCTAGGTTTTTGTTTAGACCTAGGGCTAAAGTTAAGGCTAGATTTAGGATTAGGTTTAGGTCTAGGGCTAGGAGTAGGGTCAGGTTTAGATATAAGGTCACTGGTAGGGATAGTTTTAGGATTTCATCTTGGGTTAGGGTCAGGTTAAACCTAAGGTTAGTGTTATGATCAGAATAAGGTTCAGGGTTAGGGTTAGGGTTTGGGATAGGGTTAGAGCTAGAATGAGGTCTAGGGTTAGGACTATTAATAGGGTTAGGGTTTTGATTAGGCTAAGGATTAGGGATAGGTCTAGGGTTACCATTAGGATTAAGGTTTTGCTTATGATTAGGGATAGGGTTAGAACTTGTGTTAGGGGTAGGGTTATGCATAGGGTAAGGTATGATGTTACAGCTAGGTTTAGAGCTAAAGGGTTAAAATTATGGTTAGGAATAGGGTTAAGTGTAGGGTTAGGATTAAAGCTAGTGTTAGGCCTAGTGTTAGGGCTAGGGATTGTGTTAAAGTTAGGGCTAGCATTAGGGCTAGGGCTAATGTCGGGTATAGGGTCAAGGTTAGGGATACTTTTAGGGATAGATTTATGGCTAGGTATAGTATAAGGGCTAGGATGAGGGTTAGGGTCACCATTAGAGGTAGGGGTATTATTATGGTCAGGGTCAGAATTAGAGTTTGGTTTAGGTTAAGGTTTAGGATTAGAGCTCAAGTTAGAATTAGGGTTAAGGTTAGAGTTAGGGTAATGATATGATTAGGTTTAGGGTTCACGTTATGTTTATGGTAATGGATAGGTTAGGGTTATGGATAGTGCTAGGGTCAGGCTGAAGGTTAGCATTAGGTTTAGGGTTAGGGTTAGGGTAATGAATAGCGTTAGAGCTAGGGTTAGGGCTAGGGTTATGATTAAGGTTAGGGCTAGGTTTAGGGTTAAGTGCAGGGTTAGTGCAAGGATTAAAGGTAGGGTTAGGTTTAGGGTAAGGATTAGGGCTAGGTTTAGGATTAGAGTTAGGGTTAAAGCTAGGGTTGTGTCTTGGATTATGGCTAGGTTTTGGGTTACCTTAGGGCTCTTGTTAGGGATACGGATAATGTAAGAACTAGGGTACAATTAGGTCTAGTTTTAAGGTTATTTTGGGCTAAGTCTAGTTTTCTAATTAGGTTTAGATTTAGGGTGATGTTTTGAACTAGGGTTAATGGTAATATCAGAGTCAGGGTCAGGGTTAGTTTTAGGGTTATGGATAGGTCTCAAATTTGGGTATGCTTAGGGCTAAATGTAGGGTTAGGATTTGTTTTAAGTTAAGGGTTAGGGTTAGTACTATGGCTCATTTTTGTTTTAGGGCTAAGGCTAAATTTAAGGGTAGTTTTATGATTAGTGTTAGTGTTATTGCTAATGTTACGGTGAGTTTAGGCTTAGGGGTACATTTAGAGTTATGGTTAATTCTAGGATTAGGGCTATGGCCAGTGTTAGAGCTAAGGTTAGGGCTAGTGTTTGGATTATGGTAAGGGATAGGGTTAGAACTAGGAATAGAGCTAGGGCAAGAGTTAGAGGTAGTATTAGGGCTAGGGTTAGGGTTAGGGCTAAATTAAGGCTAGGAATAGGTCTAGAATTAGTGTTAGGCTTAGGCCTAGGATTAGGGATACATTTAATGTTAGGTTTACTGTTAGGTTTGGGGAAGGGATGTCTTTTGTTTGATTTCCACCTCCATTTCCATTTACCCATATAGGTCAAAATGAAATGAAAACTTCAAATACAAAGTATTCATGATAGCGAACCATTTAATTGAGAAGAGCATACCTTGGGAGCATATTAAGACTAGATAAAAGATGACTCCTTCCCAGTATCAAAGAAATTTGAACAAAACTAACTTTCATCCTAACATTACCTCTAATCCTAGCCCTAGCCCTAACCCTAAACCTAACCCTAACCCTAATGTGATTAGAAAACCAGTGATCCTAGTATTCCCACACGTGTGGAGCCTTGTGGGGCAAGCTAAGTGATGAATCCTACTCAGCATCAAACAAATATGACAAAATATAATGGGAGGTATTTCAGTTCATGCATATTTCCCTGTTTTCTCCTAAAGGGCTCTCAGATAAAGTTGTTTTTGCATGCTTAAGCTTAGGCTTACTTTCACAAGGAACATATCAGAGTCCCTACAGAGAACTGATGGAGTGTGTGAAGTTTCGAGAAGCTAGCACAAACCCTATTTGATTTTTAGCTTCATTAACTTACCCGTATAGGTCAAAATGAAGTGAAATCTTAAAATACAAACTGTTCCTTACAGCAAACATGTGAACTGAGAAGGCCTAAACCTGGGGAACAGAGTAAATCTAGCTAAAAGATGAATCCTGCCAAGTATCAAAGAATTTTGAATTAAACTAACTCTAACCCTAAAACTAGCTCTAACCCTAGCCCTTCCAAAACCCTAACTTTTTAAATGGGACCTTTGACCTTAGAAGTTCCAAATGTGGGCAGCCTAGTAGGGCAAGCTAAGGGATGAATGCTGCACAGTATCAAAGAAATCTGACCAAATAGTTGATGGAGTATTTCAGTACATGCATATTTGCCTGTTTTTTCCTAAAGGACTCTCAGATTAAAGTTGTTTTTACATGCTTCAGCTTAGGCCTACTTTCACAAGAACACACCAGAGATTTCCCACAGAAAATTGATGGAGTGTGAAGTTTCAAGCAACTAGCACCAAAACTGTTTGATTTCCAGCTCCATTTCAATTTACCATAATAGGACAAAGTGAACTGAAACTTTAAAAATAAAATATTCCTTACAGTGAACCATTGAACCTAGGAAAACCAAACGTGGGAAATATAGTAAGGATAGGAAAAACTTAATCCTGCCCAGTATCAAAGATATTTGAACAAAACTAACTCTAACCCTAATACTAGCCCTAACACTAGCCCTAACACTAACCTTAAGACAAACACTAACTTGTCTAAAAAAACTATTGATCCTAGAAGTATCAAACTTGGGGGGCCTAGTGGGCAAAGCTATCAGATGAATCCTATGCAGTGTCAAAGAAATATGACCAAATAATTGAGGTGGTATTTCAGTTCATGCATATTTCACTGTTTTTTGCTAAAGTGTTCTTGAGTAAAGTTGTTTTTTGCCATCTTCATTTTAGGGCTACTTTCACAAGGAACAAATCAGAGAGTGCCCTCAGAGAACTAATTCAGTGTTTGAAGTTTTAAGCAGCTAGCACCAACCTGGTTTGATTTCAACCTCCACTTTCACTTAACTCTATAGGTCAATATGAAGTGAAACCTTAAAATACAGAGTTCTCCCTGATAGTGAACCATTGAAATGAGAAGGCCCAAACCTAGGGAGCATATTAAGGCTAGGTAAATGATGACTCCTTCCAAGTATCAAAGAAATTTGAACAAAACTAACTCTTACCCTAACACTACATCTAACCCTATCCCTAACCCTAAACCTAACACTAACCCTAACTGGATTAGAGAACCATTGATCCTAGAAGTCCCACACTTGGAGAGCTTTGTGGGGCAAGCTAAATGATAAATCCTATGCAGTATCAAACAAATCCATCAAAATAATTATGGGAGGAATTTCAGTGCATGCATATTTCCCTGCTTTCTCCTAAGGGGTTCTCAGATAAAGTTGTTTTTGCATGCTTCAGCTTAGGCCTACACTCACAAGGAATATAACACAGTGTCCTCACAGAGAATTGAGGGTATATGTGTAGTTTCAAGCAGCTAGCATAAACCCTGTTTGATTTCCATGTCTATTTCCATTTACTCATAATAGTCAAAATGAGATAAAATGAAAATACTAACTGTTCCTGAATCCAAACATTTGAGACAAAAGGCCTAAACCTGGGGAACAGAGTAAGGTTCGTTAAAGATGAATCCTATATTGTATCAAAGAAATTTGAATAAAGTAACTCTAACCCTAACACTACCGCTAAACCTAGCCCTAATCCTAACCCTAAACATTAACATAGTCCTATACCTAACCATAACTTTAACCCTAATTTTAACTGTAACCATTGTCCAAACCCTAGTTCTAACTTTATCCATTACCATAACCCTAATCCTAACTTTAATGCTAACCATAGCCCTAACCTTAACCTTTACCCTAGACCTGCTCTAACCCTAACCCTGCCCTAGCCCTAAACCTAACTCAACCTTAACCTAACCCTAACCCTAACCCTAACCCTCCCCTAGCCCTAAAACAAAACCGAGCCATAACCATAACCATAACCCTTAACCTAAGCCAAACTCTAAATTTACACCTAGATCTAAATCTAGCCCCAATTTGAGTCCTAACCCAAAACCTAGAAATAACTCTAACCCTGATTTTGACCCTAAGACAAATCCTATCTCTAGACATCACCCTAACACTAACCCTAAAACTAGCTCTAATTGGAAACCTAGTTCTTACATTAGCTGTAGCCCTAATGTGAACACAAATCCTATCCCTAATTTGAGTCCTAACCCTAGGTTTAACCCTAACCCTAACCACAACCCTAGCCCTAAGCTTAACCCTACCTCTAACCCTATTCTTTCCCTAACCCAAAGCCTCACCCTAATGCTACCCTAGTCCTAACTCTAATCCTTAGCCTACCCCAAAACCCTAATTCTATTACTAGTTCTAACCCTATCCCTCATTCTACCTCTAACCCTAACCCAAACCCTAACCCTAACCCTGACATTATTCTGACCCTAACACTAACCCTAGGTCTAAACCTGACCCTAAACCTAAACCAAACTCTAACAGTATCCCTACCGGTAAAACTATACCTAAACCTAACCCTAACATTAGCACTAGACCAAACCTAATCCTAAATAGAGTCATAAATCTAGCCCTAGCCCTAAACAAAAACCCAACAATAGCCCTAACAATAACCCTTAACCTAACGCAAAGACTAACCCTATCCCTACAACCAACCATAGTCCTAATTCTGGCCCTAAACCTAAACCTTACCCTAACCTGAACAATGACCCTTACCCTAACACAAACCCTAGCTCTAAACCTTATCCTAACCCAAAACCTAACCTTAAACTAGACTGATCCCTAATGCTAACCCTAAAACTAGCCATAATCATAACCCTTGGTCTTACATTACCCATAGCCCTAATGCTAGCCATAAACTTTACACAAAACCTAGCCATTATCCTAGCCCTAAACCTAGTCCTAATTGTAACCCTAAAAGTAACCCTAGACCTAACAAAAAGTCTAAGCATCACCCTAGCCCTAAGGCTAGCTAAAACTTTAACACTTATCCTAAACCTAACCCTAACACTAACCCTAGGCCTAACCCTAACCCTAGCCCTTACCTTAACCTTAACCCTAGCCCTAATCTTAGCTCTAACCCTATCCATTACCCTAAAGATAAACCTAACATAAATGCTAACCCTAGGCCTAATGCTAACACTATCCCTAACATTAACCTTTTCCATTACTCTAAACCTAATCTGAACCCTAAACCTAACCCTATTCATTACCCTAACCCTAACATAACACTAACACTAATTCAAGCCTTAACCCTAAACCTTAACCTAAACCAAACCATACCCGGACCCTGACAACCCCCCCCCAAAAAAAAAAATCCTAGCTCTAAACCTGACCCTTATTCTAAACCTAACCCTTACACTAGACATAGCCACAACCTAACCCTAAAACTTACCCTAACCATAAACCTAGACCTGACATTAGCCCTAGCCCTAATACTAGCCCTAAACCTAACACAAATCCTAGCCCTCATTCTTGCCCTAAACCTAGCCTTAATCCTAACCTGAACCCTAACCCTAGCCCTAGCCCTAATTTTAACCTTCGCCCTATCCCTGAATCTAGCTATAACCCCATCCTTTCCCCTAACTCTAACCCTAACCATTGCCCTAACACTAAACCTAATTCTAGGCCTAAACATAGGCCATAATCTAACACTAACCCTAGCGCTAATCCTAGCCTAATTTAGCCCTAACCCTATCCCTACCACTAACCCTATGCCTAAAACTAACTCTAACTCTTGCCCTAGCCCTATTTCTAGTTCTAACCCTATCAGTTACCATAATCCTAACAAAAGTCCTAACCTTAGACCTTATCCTAGCCCTATACCTATTCCTAGATCTACCCATAACTCTAAATCTAACCCTAAACCTAAGCCTAAACCTCAACCTACTACTAGACCTAACACTATCACTAAAACTAAAACTAGCCCTAACCCTAGCTTTAGCCCTAAAATAAAACAGAGCCACTGCCCAAACCATTAACCTTAACCTAAAACAAACCCTAACTCTACACCTAGCCATAAACTCCTTGGTCTAATTTGAGTCCTAGGCCTAAAACTAACCTTGACCCTGACTTATATCCTAACACTAACCCTAGCTCTAAATATCACATTAACCCTAAAGATAATGCTAAACTAGACCTAGACCAAAAATTAACCCTAAAACTAACCCTAATCATAACCCTAATTCTTACATTACACATAGCCATAATCCTAGGCCTAAACCTAAGGGAAAAACTAGCCCTAATCTGAGGCCTAAGCCTAGATGTAACCCTAACCCTAACCTAGACCTAGCCCTAACCCTAGCTCTAACTCTATAACTTACCCCAAGACAAACCCTATCCGAATGCTAACCTTAGTCCTAATCTTAATCCTTAGCCTAACCCAAACCCTAACCCTATTACTAGCACTAACCTTATCCCTCATTCTAGCTCTAACCTTAACCAAAATCCTAAGTCTAACACAAACCCTTGGTATAAACCTGACCCTAACCCTAAACTGAACACTAAAACTAGCCCTACCAGTAAACTTATACCTAATCCTAATCCTAACACTAGCCCTCGTCCTAAAACTAATCCTAAATCTAGCCATAACTCTAGACGTAGAACTAAAAAAAACTTAACCCTACCCCTAACCATAACTGTTAACCTAAAGCAAACATTAATCATACCTCTAGACCTAAACCTAGTTCTAATTCTGGTTTCACCATAACCCTAACTCTAAACTGAAACTGCCCCTACATAAAAACTAAACCTAGCTCTAAACCTGACCCTAATCCCAAAACATAAACCTAACACTATACCTAGCCATAAACCTAACACTAAAACTAGCCCTAATCAATACGTTAGATCTTACCCTGGGCCTAAACCTAACATAAAACCTAGCCCTAATCCTAGGCCTAAACCTACCCTAAGCATAACCATAACCCTAAATGTATCCCTGACCCTAACCCTCACCTTACTCCTAATTCTAGCTCAAAGCCTAACCCTTAGCCTAAACCTAATCTTATACGTATCCCTAACCATAAACCAAACTCTAGCCCTAATTCTAACCTTAACCATAGCACTAACCCTAACTCTAACACTAGCCATTACCTTAACCCTATCTCTAACCCTAATGATAACCCTAGCCCTAAACCTAACCCTATTTTTAACCCTAATCATAAACATAAACCTAGACCTAACCCTAAACTTAACCCTTGTCATAACCTTAACCCTAACTCAAACCCTAAGTTTTACCCTAAACCCAACACTATATCTAGGACTAAACCTAAAGTTAATCCTAAACCTAACCTTAATCCTAACCCTAAATATCTAACCTAAACAACTAAACTAAACATCTAACCAACCCTAAACCTAACCCTAAACCTAATAAAAACCATAGCCCTAACCCTAACCATAATCATAACCATAACCCTAGACCTAACATTAAACCTAACACTCGCTCTAGTCCTAACCCTAGCTTAAACCCTAAACCTTACCCTAACCCTAACCCTACCCCTAGTCCTAACTGTAACCCTAACTCTAACTTTAGTCCTAACTCTAACCCTAAAACTAAACCTAACCAAATCCTAGCCTTAATTTAGCCCTATTCCTAACCCTAAACCTAACCATAGAATTAAGACAAAATATAACTTTCACACAAGATCTATCCCTAGTTCTAACCCTATTCATTACCATAACACTAAACCTAGCCCTAACGCTAGTCACAGATCTTGCCCTATCCTTAGCCCTTGCACTACCCCAGATGGAAACCTAACTCTAAATCTAAACCTAACCTGATCCCTAAGCCTAACCCTGTAATGAGCCCTAACCCTAAAGCTAATCCTAAAACTAGCCCTAACCTTAGCCCTAGCCCTATAACAAATTCAAGCCATACCACTAACCCAAACCCTTAACCTAAACCAATACCCTTACCCTACTCCTAGCCTAACCCCCTAGACCTAACTCGAGTCCTAACCCTAACCCTAAACCTAACCATGACCCTGACTCTTATGCTAACACTAACCCTAGCTCTAAACATCACACCACACCATAAACCTAACCCTAACACTAGACCTAGCCCTAAACCTAACCCTAAAACTAATCCTAATCATAACCCTAGTCCTTACATTAGCCATAACACTAACACTAGCCCTAACCCTAATACATAACTAGCCTTAATCTTAGCCCTAACCTGAGCTTTATCCCTAAACATAAGCTAACCTTAGCTCTAAACTTAGTCTAACCCTAGTTCTATTTCTATCTTTTACACTAAGCCAAAACCCTCATCCTAAACCTCACACTACAATAGCCCGAACCCTAATGCTAATCCTAAAACTAGCCCTAACCTTACTCCTAGCCCTAAAACAAAACCAAGTCATAGTCCTAACCCTAACCCTTAATCTAAACCAAACCCTAACCCTACACTTAGCCCTAACCCTACCCTAATTCTAGTCCTAACCCTAACCCGAAAACTAACACTGACCCTGACTCTGAGCCTAACACTAACCCCAGCTCTAACCTTAGGTCTACGTAACCGTAAACCTAACCCTAACACTAAATCTAGCCATAAACCTAACCCTATAACTAGCACTAATCATGACCCTACTTCATACATTAGCCATAGTCTTAACCCTAGCACTAACCTAACCAAAACCTCGCCTTAATCCGAGTGATAAAACTAGATTTAAAGCTAAACTTAAACCTAACCCTAAGCCAAACACTAGCCCTAATCCTATACATAACCCTAGACCTAACCTTAGGTCTAACCCTATCCATTACCTTAACAATAACCCTAACCCTTATGCTGAACCTAGGCCTAACACTAACCCTATCAATTACACTAAACCAAACCTGATCCTAAACCTAACCCTGTCATTACCCTAAACCTAAATCTAACACTAATTAGAGCCCTTCACTTAAACCCTAATTTTATCCAAATACTAACCCTGACTCTGACCCTAAAAAACTCTACATCTAAGCCTGACCCTTACCAAAAACCTAACCTTACACTGTGCAAGCCATAAACCTAACACTAAATCTATCCCTAACTGTAACCTGACATTAGCCCTAGCCCTAATACTATCCATAAACCCTAATCCTCATCCTAGCCCTAAACCTACCCTTAATGATAACCCTAGCCCTAACTCTAATACTAACCCTCACCCTAAACCTAAACCTAGCTATGACCACATCCCTTACCCTAAACAAAACCCTAATTCTAACCCTAACCATAGTCATAAACCCTGCATTATTCTTACCCCTAGCACTAACCCTAGATTGAAACCTAACTCTAAATCTAACCCTAACTCAATGCCTAAGCCGAACCATAAAACTAGCTCTAATCCTAATGCTAATCCTAAAACTAGCCCTAATCCTAGGCCTAACACTAACCCTAGCCGTAATTTAGCCCTATTCCTAAACCCTAAACCTAGCCCTAAGACTTACTCTAATTCTTATACTACCTTATCACTTGTTCTAACCATATTCCTTACTGTAAACCTAACCTTAGCCCTAAACCTAGTACTAACCCTTGCCCTATCCTTAGTGCTAGCACTAAACTTATAAAAACCTAACTCTAAATCTAGCCCTAACCCAAAGCTTAGCCTAACCCTAACACTAGCCCAAACCATAACACTAATCCTAAAACTAGCCCTAACCCTAGCCCTAGATCTAATACAACAAAGCCATAGCTCTAACACTAACCCTTAACCTAAACCAAACCCTAAACCTACACCTAGCCCTAACCATAGCCCTAATTCGAGTTGCAAGCTAAACCCTAAAACTGAGCCTAAACCTGACACTGACCCCTAACACTACTCGCTCTAAACATTACCCTAAACCTAATCCTAACACTAACCCTAGCCCTAAAACTAGCCCTAATCATCATCCTAGTACTTACATATGGTTATAGCTGTAACCATAACCCTAGCCCTAACTTAACCCAAAACCTAGCCCCTAATCTGAGCCCTAACCCTAGCTTTAACCTTAACCTAACTGTAGCCCTAATCATAACCATAACCCTAGTCCTAAACTGATCTCTAACTCTATCAATTACCATAACCATAACCATAACCCTAATGCTAACCCTAGGCATAAACCTAACCCTATCCTTAATCCTAACTCTATCCATTGCTCTAAACTTAACCTGGACCCTAAACCTGACCCTGTCATTATCCTAACCCTAACCCTAACACTAATTTGAGCCCTAACCTTAAACCCTAACCTATCCCAACCTTAAATCAGACCTTGAACCTAATAATATCCCTAGCTCTAAACTTGACTTTAACACTAAATTTAACACTTACCCTAGAGGAAGCCAAAATGCTAACCTAACACTATCTTTAACCATAATTCTGGACCTGAAATTAGCCCTAGAACTAATCCTAGCCCTAACCCTAAAACAAATGCTAGCCATCAGCCCTAAATCTAGACTTAATCATAACCCTAACCCTAGCCCTAACCCTTGCCCTATTTTAGTCTTAGCCCTAACCCTATATCTAAACATAACTCTAAATCTAACCCTAACCCTAAGCCTAAGCCTAACACTAACATTAACCCTAACCCTAACACTAATCTCAAAAAAATAGCACCAACCCTAACCCTAGCAGTAAAACAAAACCAAGAAATAGCCCTATCCCTAAACCTTAACTTAAACTAAACCCTAACACTACATTTAGACCTAACGTGAACTAAATTTGAGTCCTAACATTAACCTTAAAACTAACCCGGACCCTGACTCATATCCTAAACTCACCCCAGCTCTAAACGCCATCCTAACCTTAAACCAAAATCTAACAATAATCCTAATCCTTATTTGAGTCCTAACCCTAACCCTGACCCTCACTCATATTGTAACATTATCCCTAGCTTTAGATATCACCCTAACCTTAAACCTAAACCTAACACTAGACCTACCCCTAAACATAACCATAAAACTAATCCTAATTGTAACCCTAGTTCTTACATTATCGATTGCCCTAACCCTAGCCCTCACCCTAACACAAATCTAGCCCTAATCTGATCCATAAAACTAGCTTTAACCTACCCTAATCCTAACTCTAGCCCTAACCCTAACTCTAACCTACCATTTACCTAAGTGAAACCCTAACCCTAATGGTAATCCTAGACCTACACCTAACACCTTAGCCCTCATTCTAGCCCTAAACCTAGCCTTAATCATAACTCTAATGAAACCCTAGCCCTAACTCTAATTCTAAACTTTGCCCTAGACCTAAACCTAGCTCTAACCCCATCGCTTACACTAAACCTAGCCCTTATATACGCATAGCACTAACCTAGCTCTAACCCTAACACAAAATCTAGCCTTAATCCTAGGCCTAAACCTAGCCCTAAGCATAACCCTAAACCTAACCCTATCCCTCACGCTAATCCTAACCCTCACCTTAGACCTAACCATATATAAAACACTAACCCTAACCCTAAACATAACCCAGCCCTGTCCCTAAACCTAACGCTAACCCTAGCCCTAATCATAATGTTAAAATTAGCACTAATACTATCTCTAAAATTATCCAATACCATAAACTTAACCCTAAACCTAATGATAACCCAGCTCTATTTCTAACTGTAAACCTAATCCTAGACCTAACCCTAACCTAACCCTCATCATAGCCCTAACCCTAGATCAAACCCTAAACTATACTCAAACCCTAACCCTAGCCCAAACTCTAACACTAATCCTAAACCTAAAACTACCCCTAACCCTACCTGACATCTAATCCTATCCATTAACCTAATTCTTAAGTTCACCTTAGCCCTAACCCTAACTCTAACCTAACCTCAACTGTAAATATAACCCTAGACATAACACTAAACCTAACTCTCACCCTAGCACTAACCCTAGTTCAAAACCTAGCCCATACCCTAAACCTAACCCAAACACTAACCCTAGCCCTAGCCCTAACCCTAACCCTAACTCTAGCCCTAATCCTAATCAAAATGCTAGCCCTAACCCTAGCTCTAATGCTATCCATTACCCTAACAATAACCATTACCCCAAATGCTAATTCTAGGCCTAACCCTAACCCTGTAAACCCTATCCATACCCATTATCCTAATCTTAACCTGAATCCTAAACCTACCCATTACCCTAAACCTAACTCTAACCCTAATGCTAATTTGATCCCTAACTCTAAAACTTAACCTAACATATAACCGAATCCTGATGCTGACCTTAAAATACACCTAATTCTAACCTGATCCTTACCCTAAACCTAACCCTTATACAAGACCTAGCCATGAAACTAACCCTATAACTACCCTTAGCCGTAACTCTAAACATGATATTATCCCTATCCCTAAAATTTGCCCTAACCCTAACAAAAACCCTAGCCCTCATCCTAACACCAAATCTAATCTTAATCCTAACCCAATACTAACTCTATCCCTAAACCTAATTCTAATCATCGCCTTAGCCCTAAACCTAGCTATAACCCCATCTCTTTCCCTAAACCTAACCCCTAAACCTAACCCTAAACATAGCCCTAACATTAGGCCTAACCCTAACCCTAATCCTAGACTTATTCCTTGCCTAGTTTAGCCCTAACCCTAACACTAACCTAGCCTTAAGACTAAATCTAACTCTTGCCTAGCCCCTATTTCTAGTTCTAACCCTATCCCTTACCATTGCCACAGTCTGGCTGGGCAAAATAATCAGGGGGAGAGGGCCAAGGAACTTGTGAAGATTGATACAGCTGGGAGCGGGAGCCACTTTATTACGAGACAGAGATGTATATATTCATAACTGAATACACAGCTTAACTTAATTAACTTAAACTAGATACAGCAGTCAACCAATAAGAAATCCTCATCATCTTAATGGTTACACACAGCTTAACTTAATTGACATAATCTAGACACAGCAGTCGGTCATTAAGGAATCACTATCATCTTAATGTCTCCCTGGTGTTGGCTCAGAAACCACTCCTCCTAGCATACTGCCAGGCGCCATTTTAACTTGGTTGTGGTCCTCATCAACTCCCCTTTTGTTTAATTTAAATAAGTATGTGGCTTAGGGACTGTGCCTGTTTTAGGTTGTCAATACTACATATGGTCCTTACCCGTCATTGGATGGTCTGACCTCAAATCGTCAGACTCCTGTCTTAGGTTGGTACCATTGTAATTGGATCTTACCCATCTTTGACTACTGGCCCAACACACTCAGACATACTTGTGGATAATGACCATAGTGGTTTTTACACAAAACCATAAATAATCTGCTACAAGCAGAAGGGGAGGATACAAAATGTCATGGTACCAATCCACCATTACAATTTGTTGTCTCAATTGAAATCACAGTCCAGGTAAGTTCACAGTCCAGGTAAATTCACAGTCCAGGTAAATCACAGTCCAGGTAAGTTCACAGTCCAGGTAATTAAATCACAGTAAGGTAAATTCTGCAGGCAGCTAGCTTAAGCTGTAGCAGCAGAAACAGCATCATCTCTGAAGTCTCAAAGGTTTTCAGCAACACTGGAAATCCCTCCACCCTTGTCCTCACCTTGCACTGGGACAAAGGCAGGAACTCTGGCAATGATGACTAAAGAAAATCCTGTTAGTATTCCAGCAGGCACTTAGAAAACAACCCTCTGAACAATTTAGTACATTATCTCAAGGTTTTTACATTTGAAATAGGCCTTAATGGTGCTCATTATTCAATAGCCTCAGGATGTGGGAGAACCATTGTAGTGATTGACATTGGAAATGATCAAACTTCAGGGCCAGGCGCCTTCTTCACCAGCTGTAGCATACCAAGGCAGCCCCAGAAGACTCTGGGGAGTGTCCCGGACTCAAACTGCCACCAGGCACAGGGAGCAAGAGCATGTGAGACCGTGCCTCCTGGTCAGGTCTGGGTTTGGACTCCAGGCAATGGCGTCCTGCACCCCAGGCAGAGGGCGGGAAAAGCCGGTGGCAAACAGGAAGCCTACATGTGTAGGTTAGGAATATCTGTAGGCCTTAAACTAAAAGCTTCTGTCTCTGGCAGCTCCTCTTGATAGTCTCTTTTTATAGTTATCAGGCGTTTCTGTCTGAGAATCCTTCCTTGTAGCCTCCAGTCTTACTTATTTTGGGAGGCTAACATAAAGTGTATACCTTAAATAATAATAATAATAATAATAATTATTATTATTATTATTATTATTATTATTATCATCATCATCATCATCATCATCATCATTATTTAAAATGCCCAGGAATGGCTGTATTTTGGTTTTAACTGTCTTTGCTAAGTGTTTAAGATGAAGCAGTCAAACTGACTTTTGTTTCTATCTATTGTTAACAGTCAGCTGAGCTTTTATGGGAGTCATTCCTGGGGAAACTTCTCAGTTCTGCTAGTGCCATTTGCGCTAGGATGGGTCTAGTCTTGCTTGACCATGTGGCTTCCCTCAGAAGCATCAGGGATGTCTCCCTTCTCTGATGACTCTCCTCTTCATAGCAAATGCACTGACTGGCTTTTCTGTTCTCCAGTGGTCTCATTAGTCTCCCTGATCGGAAGATTATGTGGCCCAGAGTTGCAAAGCTCTTTAGAGAGGTCCCCTGTTCCCTGGATTCAGACTGACTCAGAGGGCAAGAGCCAAATATTGGTTTTTCTGGCCCTTTTAATTTGACTTTAATTTTAAAACTTAATCTTAAACATCCAGCAAATAAATTTTAACAGCCTTATATTAAGAGTACTGGGCTTTAATGTCTATAACTTTATAATTATTCATCTTTTTATTAATTGGGATCTGTATTATCCTATCTGTCTTGTAGGTGATGGCTTATTATCTTAAATTAACCCATGTTGTGTTCTTAAAGCAACACTTCTGTAAAACACTAACAGGGAATCTTTAGATCACTTATAAGGAAATTACAAAATAAAATTAACAAGATTAAAAACATTTAGTTCGTGCAATAGCTACCCTGAATTTTTGGCTGAGTTATACATTATATCCCCTGTTTGAGATCCTAGTAATCTTGACAGAAAAAAAACAACTTTTGAACATAACTTTAAATGAACTAAAATCTGGCCTATGGCTTTCGTAGTCATTCTCACATGTAGTAAGATGGGACACAGAGCCTTATCTCAGGTAAGGCAGGGCTCTTTATAAATCTTAGGTGTTTTAGTTCTAAAGCTGACCTTTGTTTTTTTAAATATCATTTTACAAAGTTTACATAAATTGTTTGAGGTCACATGAACATTAGCTAACAAAATATGATATCACATTTAAAACATGAATTAAAGAAAGGCTGAAAGTTTTTAACCTTTACATAGATTAGGCTCTCATTAACTTAAAAATACATTTAAATTGTTCCCCAATGTGAAAAGTAACATAAAACTTTACATATATTATTGATAACAGGTAAATAAATCCCCAATATATTTTTTACCATACAACTTCAGTACACCAGCTTGATATAATACTCTTTTAAAGTTTCTACCTTACAGATTTGTATACCTGGAAGATATGAGCACATTAATAGCATCACAATTACATTGATGTTTCTACATTAACCAAGTTTAGCTTTTAAAGAAATGGCAGTGCAGTGCTCTAAAATAACAGTTCTTATTTAACCAGTTGTTTAATTTTTATGGTTGCTTGCTCTAGAAAAAAATAAAACTTAATAAACACAATGTTATGGGTAAATTTATGTTTTAAGAATTTTTTGTCTCTTTAACACATGACTGATTTTTACAATCTTATACAGACCTTAGTACAAATTTATACAGACCTTAGTAAATCAATCAGATATCTAACAAAAGTACTCATGAATGAGTAATCCCATATCAAATTTACTTTACTTATTTTATCAAAATATTAGACAAGTGTATTGAACAGTGCTAGCCATTTTTTTGTTGTTGTTGAAGGAAAAGTCCTAGAACCAAGGCATATTAGACATTGTATAAACATTAATATTTTATGAGTTTTTTCTTGAACACCTAGGAAAACTTGTAAGCTTAAATTTAAAAACATTTATTTTTATCTGTTTATCCAATTTAAATTGAACCATTTAAATCACATTAATTAAAGATCTTTGGATCCATTTTTTAAAAATTTGTTTTTATGAGTGCTCCTTATATATGTTAATTTGTATATCATATATATGATATACGGACATAGTATATATAGACATACAACACATAACAAAAGTGTGCACACATAACAATAGTAAAGGCCTTAGTAGCTTTTCGCAGGTGAAATCTCCATTGCAATGTTTCAAAAACTCCACAGTTGGTCAAAGATAGAACTGATCAGAAAAACATTAACCTAGGTCTGTAGGATCAAAATCATGAGCTCAAAAAAATACAGAATATAAGGAAAAAACAAGAGTCCTAGAAAAAATGACTGGCCAGTAATTAGTAAATACCATAGGATTTACTTTTTTTTTTCTTTAGGCCTCAGATCAGACTCCTACTGAGCTTGCATGCTTCTTTCATTTGCATTTCAACATAAGTCCTGGCTGATGTCTGAAGGAGCAGGGAAAAACTGCTATTCTGAGCAGACACCTCAGGCCTAAGGCATTTTAACCATAAGTCATAATTTTCAGGTTCGGATGTTGAAAATTATGATACAAATTTAAGATACAATTCACAAAATTTTATATCTTTACATCTTGTTTTGTCAAGAGATACCATACTATGATTTACTACCTTGTCCAAATTAATGCACTGGTACACACAGTGACATTTTCCCAGGCTACTTAACTCAAAATTGGTGAAAAAAGACTGAATGATTGGGAAGTTACTTGCCAACTTGGAAGTAGAGTTCTTTAGTTTTCCATCCTAAGTATTTAAGTTCTCTGGCATAAATTATCTGAAATCATAAACTAAACAATTAACTAAACCCAACTTTTAACTGCAAGATTGTGCAATGCTTCAAAAACCCATTCAGATACCAGATTGTTACAATAAAACATCATCTTTTAGACATTCACAAGAAACAATTTATAATATCAACACACTATTGCACATGTCTTAAAGGACCAGAAACAAAGACACAAGAGAGACAGAAAGAAAGGAGTTCCAGACTATGGCTGACAGAAACCTTTAAAACAGAGCAGATAAGAGGAAAATCTCCTACACCAGTGGCACCGTAGATGTCCCCACAAGGGGACCAGATGTTTTCACAAAGGGGCAACCTGAAATGTAAAATCAAGGGTCTCAATGGTGACTTTACTGCATTTAGTGTCCTTTTTTCTTTTTCTCTTTTTTTAAAGAAGACAGAGGTGGTATAATCCTTACAGTGCAGGGAAGGAAGGAGGGAATTCCCCAAAGCAACAGGGCTTCTGCAGCTGCTGGGAGTCCCTCAGTCCCTCCTTTTACTTACAGGATTAGCTCCTCTGGTTCGGTCCCACCCCAGGCACACTCCATCTCCTAACATTTCAGTAGTCAGTTCTCAAAAATTCTGAGGGGGGGGGGTATCAAAATTTGTAACTGAAAGTTCGGTTCCTGACCTTAGAGCCAATTAATGCAGATTTAATAATGAGGACAGGGTTTTGAGAAAAAGAAAAAGGGAGTTTTATTGCTTTGCTAACAAAGGAGAAACACAGGGGACTCTGCCCAAAGGTTGTGACTCTCTTGGTCTGGGGGGACAAGGGGTTTTAAGGGAGTCTCACTTGTTAACCTGGGAGATACTCAGTTCTTAGATCCCCAGCAGGCATTGCCCTCTGCAGTGGATGTGCTCCAGCAGCCAGCTAGGGGCTTCTCTCATCCTGCTTAACAAAGGGGGGTAAAGTTCATCACAGTTCTTTAAAACACAGTCCAAAAGGATGTCAGGCTTACTTGCTTTATTACCCATTTTCACGTCCAATATCCTTAAGTTTTTTAACCACATAAATCACACAACAAAATGCACAAAAACAAACAAACAAAAAACATATAGAACACAGAACAAAACACAAGAAAACAGAAACCCAGCGCCGAAACAGAAAAACAGAGGAGCAATGCAACGTCTTGCTAAAGCTCTGGGGTAGGAGTGTGTGCGTGCCTGTAGGCACCTCTCTACCCTTCCAGAGGAATTCCCTACAGAACAGAACAGAAGACAGAACGATTTCTCATTACAGTCTAGACAGGAGTATATGTGAGCCTCGCCAGGCCACCTCTCTGTCATCAGAAGAGATCTCCCTTAACCGGATATCAGATGTTATAAAGGCGCCACTTACCTGTGGAGGCCTCCTCCACCAGGTGCTTGCTGATAGTTTTAGTGTGGCAGTTCACTGCAGTGCTCCGGGGACCGAAGGCTCACTCCGAGGCCTTGGAACGTCTCAAGTTGCGCACCCCCTAGAGTGGCTCTCCAGCCCGGAGCCCTGGAGTGAAGGCTGGCTTCAGAATTTCCAGCAGTCTGGTCTTGTGATCTGGTCGGGCAGGGTCATCTCACTGGGGCCTCCAAAATGTTAGACCAGGGTGCAAGAAAAGACCACTGACTCCAATTAAAATCAAATTAAAGCAAGCTTATTATTTCGACCTTCCGGGCTGCCTCTCCCTCCCAAAACAGCGAGAACAAGATAGCACCCCACCTTTCCTACAGCCCAGCTTTATAGCCCAGAAAGTTACACAAAAGGGGGGTTACAGATAACAGAACTCTGACAAGCATCACACTAATGGTAGTTTACATTTTTTTTTTTTTTTTTTTTGCTGGCCCCAACATCAGAATTTATGAGGACCATTAGAGCCTCAGAGAGGGTTGTTGTCTGGCCAGGGAAGGCCAATATTTATGGGGTGTCACTAAGTTTCAGAGAGGGCTGCTATCTGGTCAGAGAGCCAGGCATGGGTGAGTTCAAGGCATGGGCAGGCATTCCAAGCAGGTTCAGAATTTGCAGTAATTTATAGTAAAGCCGAAATTATCTTTTCATGGTTTTGTGGCGAGATGCCCAATTTTAAGAAAAGATCAGGTTGGGTCTATCAGAATCTCTATCATCTTAATGGATCACTGGCATTGGCTCAGAAAACACTCCTCCTAGCATACTGCCAGAAGCCATCTTAATGTGGTTGTGGTCCTCATCAATCATAACCTTAGCCTTAGCCCTAAAACATAACCAAGATACAGCACTAACCCTAATCCTTAACTTAAATCAAATCCTAACCCTACATCTAGCCCTAAGCCTGTTCCTAATTCTGTCCTATCCCTAACCTAAAACTAACCCTGACCTTGACTCTGAACCTAACACTAACCCTAGCTCAAAATATCACTCTGAACTTAAAACTAACCCTAAAACTAGACTTAGCCCTAACTGAACCCTAAAATTAGCCCCTAATAATAACCCTAGTTCTTACATTAGCCATATCCCTAACACTGGACCTAACGAAACCCAAAACCTAGACCCAATCTGACCCCAAACCCTAGCTTTAACCCTATCTCTAACCCTAAATGTAGCTCTAACCCTTACCCTAAACCTAACCCTAATTTTAATCCTTACACTAACCCTAAACCTAACCCTAAACCTAGCCCTAACCTTAACCAAAACCCTAGCCCTAAACCTAGCTCTAACCCTATCCAATACCCTAACACAAACCCTAACCCTAATGCTAATCCTCAGCCTAACTCTAACACATTTCCTAACCCTAACCTATACATTATCCTAAACATAAACCTAACCCTAAACCTAACCTAATACTAGACCTAGACATAACCAATAACCCTAAAACTAGCCCTGATTGTAACCCTAGTTCTTATAATAGCTGTAGACCTAAAGCTAACACAAAACTTAGCCCTAATCCAAGCCCTAATGCTAGCTTTAACTCTAACCCTAGCCCTAACCCTAACCCTCACCCTAAGCCTAGCCCTAATAATAGAACTAAACCTATCCCTAACCCTAAGCCAAACTCTAACCCTAAAGCTACCTAGGTTTAAACCTAATCCTTAGCCTAACCCAAACCCTAACTCTATTACTATTCCTAACACAAGCCCTCAATCTAGCTCTATCCCTATCCAAAACCCTAAATCTAATCCTGTCCCTTATTCTGACCCTAATACTAACCACAGGTCTAAACCTGACACTAACCCTAAAATGACCCCTAACATTGGAGGTACCTGTAACCCTATAACTATATCTAACCGTAACATTAGACCTAGATCTACACCTAATCCTTCACCTAGCAATAACTCTAGCCCTAGCCCTAAACAAAAACCTAGACCTAACCCTAACAATAACCCTTAACCTAACCCAAACACTAACCCTACCCCTAGATCTAACCCTAGTCCTAATGCTGGACCTAATCATAAACCTAACCCTAACCAGAATAC
The DNA here is from genome assembly GCF_047511675.1 of Marmota flaviventris. Taxonomy (NCBI): domain Eukaryota; kingdom Metazoa; phylum Chordata; class Mammalia; order Rodentia; family Sciuridae; genus Marmota; species Marmota flaviventris. The sequence goes on from NC_092499.1 coordinate 129,854,265, forward strand.
TGACTCTTACCCTAACACAAACCCTAGCTCGAAACCTTTCCTAACCAAAAACCTAACCATAAACTAGACCTATCCATATCACTAATACTAAAACTAGCCATAACCATAGGCCAAACCCTACCTATAACTCTATCCATTACCCTAACCATAACCCTAACCCTAATGCTAACCCTAGCCCTAACCCTAACCCTGACTATAACCCTAAACCTCATCCTAGTGCAAATCCTAGCTCAATCCCTAACACTTAAATATAACCTAAACCTAACACTAACCATTGGCTTAAACCTAACCCTAACCTTAACCCTAGCCCTAATCCTAACCTTAACCCTAGCTATAACTCTAGCTCTAACCCTACTCATTACCCTAACACTAACCCCAATGATAACCCTAGCCCTAACCCTAAATCTACCCTAACCCTAACCCTAGAAATAGCCATAAACCTAAACCTTGTCATAGACCTAACACTAGCTCAAACCCTAACCATTACCCTAAACCTAAACCTACACCTATCTGTAACACTAACCTTAAGCCGAAACCTAATCTTAAACTTAACCCTAACCCAACATCAAACCCTATCCAATACCCTAAACCTAATGATAACCCTAGCCCTAATCCTAACACTAACCATGACCCTAACCTTGACCCTAACAGTAAATGTAACCTAGGCCTAACCATAAATTTAACATTCGCCCTAGTGCTAACCCTAGCTCAAACCCTAAACCGTACCCTAAACATAAACCTAACCCTATCCCTTGACCTAACCCTAACCCTACCCTAACTCAAGCCCTACTACTAACCATAACCCTTGCCCTAACCCTAGTTCTAACTCTCTCCATTTCCCTAAACATAACCCTTACCCTAATCTAACCCTAGGCCTAAACCTAATCCTTTCAGAAACTCTAACCCTCTCAATTACCCTACACCATACCTGAACACCAAACCTAACCCTATTATATCATATCCCTAACACTAATGCTAATTTGAGCCCTAATCCTAAACCCTAACCTAAACCAAATCCGAAACCTGATTCTAACCCTAATAATACCCCCAGCTCTAAACCTGACCCTTACTATAAACCTAACCATTACCCTAGACCCCGCCATAAATCTAACCCTCAATCTATCCCTAACACTAACCCTAGACCTGACACTATCCCTAGCTCTAATTCTTGCCATAACCCTAAAACAAACCCTAGCCTTCATTCTAGCCCTTAACCTAGCCTTATTACTAACTCAAAACATAATCCTAGCCCTAACCATAATTCTAACTTTTGACTTAGCCCTAACACTAACTATAAACCCATCACTTCCCCTAAACCTAACCCTATCCATAAACCTAAACCTAAGCCTAAAACTAGGCCTAATCCTAGCACAAACCCTAGACATAATAATAGCCCTAATTTAGCCTTAAACCTAACCTAACCCTAGCTCTAAGACTTATTCTAACTCTCGCCCTAGTCCTTTCCTTTGTTCTAACCCCAACCCTTACAATAACCCTAAAACTTGCCCTAACCTTAGCCCTAACCCAAGTCCTAGCCCTAATTCTACATCTAACCCTTACTCTAAATGTAACCCTAAACTTAATCCTAAATCTCTCACTAACATAAAGTGTAACACTAATGCTAATCCTAAAACTAGCCCTAACCTAGCCCAAGCCTTACAACAAAACAGAGCCATAGCCCTAACCCTAACATTTAACCTAAATCAAACCTTAAGCCTACAACTAGCCCTAAACCTAGCTCTAATTCGAGTCCTATCCCTAACCCTAAAACTAACCCTGACCCTTACTCTGACCCTACACTAACTTTAGCTCTAAACATCACCCAAAACCTAAACCGAACTCAAACACCAGACCTAGCCCTAACCCTAACCCTAAAACTAGCCCTAATCGTAACCCTAGTTCTTATATTAGCTGTAGCCCTAACCCTAGCACTAATACCTGTAGCCCTAACCCAAAACTTATCCTAATCAGAGCCCTAACACTAGCTTTAACACTACCAATAACCGTAACCCTAGATCTAACACTTACCCTAAATCTAATGCTAAATTTAGCCCTTGAAATAACCTAACCCTAATCCTAACAAAAAAGCCTAGCCCTAAACCTAGGTCTAATCCTATCATTACATTATTCCTAACCCTAACCTAATGCTAACCCTTGGATAACTAAAACTAACCTGAACCCTAAACCTAACCATGTCCATAAACCTAATTCTAACCCTAACCCTAATGCTAAGTTGAGCCCTAACTTTAACATTAACCTAATCCAACCTGGAACCCTGTACCTTACCCTAATAATGTCCCTAGCTCTAAACCTTAACTAACCCTTACACTATACCTAGCCATAATCCTAAACCTAAAACTATCTCTAACCATAATCCTAGACCTGACATTAGCCCTAGCACTAATGAAACCCTAACCCTAACACAAACCCTAGCCCTAATCCTACCCCTAAAGTTATCTTTAGCCCTAACCCTAATTTTAACCTTTGCCCTAGTTCTACACCTAGAGATAACATCATGCCTAACCATAACCCTAAACCTAGTCCTAAACCTAGGCTTAGCCATAATGCTAACCCTAGCTCTAATCCTAGCCCAAATAAAGCCCTAACCCTAACCCTACCAAACCCTAACCCTAAGACTAACTCTAACTCTTGCCCTAGCCCTAGCCCTATCCCTAGTTCTAACCCTATGCCTTAGGATAACCCAAACCCTGGCCAGAACCTAGATTTAACCCTAAATCTAAATCTAACCCTAAACATAAGCCTAAACCATACCATAACTCTAGCTCTAAACCTAATGCTAATCTGAAAACTAGCCCTAACCCTAACCCTAGCCCTCAAACAAAACCGATCCATAGCAGTGACTCTAACACTTAAGCAAAACCATAGCCTCACCCTACACCTAGCCCTAACCCTAGCCCTAATTCAATAACTAACCCTAACCTTAGAACTAATACTAACCCTGACTCTGACCCTAACACTTACCCTAGCTCTAAACATCACCCTATCCCTAAACCTAATCCTAACACTAGACCTCGCCCTAAACCTAACCCTAAAACTAGCCCTAATTGTAATGCCAGTTCTTACATTAGTCATAGCCCTAAACCTAACACAAAACCTAGCCCTAATCCAAGGCCTAACCCTAGCTGTAACCCTAACCCTAAGCCTGGCCCTAACCCTAATCCTATTTCTAGTCCTAACCCTAGCTCCAACCCTATACCTTACCCTCAGCCAAACTCTCACCCTATTGCTACCCTAGTCCTAACCCTAATCTGAAGCCTACCGCAGAACCTAACTTTATTAATAGTCCTATCCCTAGCCCTAATTCTAGTTCTAAACCTAAACCAAACCCTAACCATAACCCTGACCCTTTTTCTGACTCTAGCACTAAAGCTAGGTTTAAACCTGACCCTAAACCTTATCGAAAAACTAACACTAGCCCTACCAGTAACACTATAACTAAACTTAACACTAACACTAGCCCTAGATCTAAACCTAATTCGAAATATAGCCATAACCCTAGCCCTAGCCCTAACAATAACCCTTAACCTAAACCAAACACTAACCCTACCCCTATACCTAACCCTAATCCACATTCTGGACCTAACCCTAAACCTAATCCTAACCTGAACCCTGACACTTACCCTAACAAAAACCCTAGCTCTAAACAATATCCTAATGCAAAAACTAACCCTAACACTAGATGAAACCTAAATCTAGCCATAACCATAACTCTAGCTGTTAAATTACTAATACACCTAACACTAGCCCTAAACCACACACAAAACGTAGCACTAAACCTAAACCCTAAGCAAAACTCTAACCCTAAACCTAGCCCTAAACCTAACCCTAACCCTCGTCCTAGTTCTAACCCTAGCTCAAACCCTTAACCTTACTGTAAACATAACCCTAGCCCAAACCCAAAACCTCACCCTAATCCTAGCCCTAATCCTAACTGTAATCATAGCACAAACCCTAGCTCTAACTCTATCCATTACCTTAACCTTAACCCTAAACCTAATGCTAACCCTAACCTTAACCCTAATCCTAACCCTACCCTAGCCCTGACTGTAACCCTAACCCTCACTCCAGCCCTAATCCTAGCTCAATAGCTAACCCTTAAACTTAAGCTAACCCTAACTCTAACAGAAGGCCTAACCCTAACTCTAACCCTAGCCCTAATCCTAACCTGAACCCTAGCCTTAACCCTAGCTCAAACCCTACCCATTACCCTAACCCTAAACTTAACCCTAATGATAACACTAGACCTAAAGCTAAACTTAACCTAAACATAAACATAAACCTAACCCTAGAACTAACAGTGAACCTAATCCTAATCCTAACCCTAAGCTAGCTCATACAGTAACCTTAACCCTAAACATAACCCTAATGCTAACCTAAACTTATCCCTAACTCGAACCTGACATCTAAATGTATTACCTTAACCCTAATGATAACCCTAGCCCTAACCCTAACAGTAACCATAACCATAACCCTAGCACTAACCTTACCCTAGTACTAACCCTAGCTCAAACCTTAAATCATTCCCGAAACCTAATCCTAACTCTAACCCTCGCCCTAACCCTGACACTAACCCTAACTCTAGCCCTAATACTAACCATATCCCTAGCCCTAACCCTAGGTCTAACCCTATAAATTACACTAACGATACCATAACACTAATGCTAACCCTAGGTCTAACCCTAAACCTATCACAAACCAAAACCTTATCCATTGCTCTAAACCTAACCTGAACCCTAATCCTAACCCTGTCCATTACCCTAACCCTATCTCTAACGTTAATGCTAATTTGAGCCCTAAACCTAAACCTTATCCTAACCCAAACCCGAAGCCTGACCATGACCCTAATAATATGCCTAGCTCTAAACCAGACCCTTTCCCTAAACATAACACTTAAATTTGACCTAGCCATAAACCTAACCCTAAGACTATCCCTAACTGTAAACCTAGACCTGACATTAGCCCTAACCTTAACTGTTGCCCTAAACCTAACACAAAACCTAGCCCTAATCCTAGTGTTAAACCCAGGCTTAAATCTAAACCAAACCATAACCCTAGCCCTAACCCTAAAGCTAATCGTAAAACTAGCCCTAACTCTAACCACAGCACTAAAACAAAACTGAGCAACAGGCCTATCACTAAATCTTAACTTAAACCAAACACTAGCACTACACCTAAAACTAACGCTAGCCCTAATTCAAGTCCTAATCCATCTTAATAATAACCCTGACCCTGACTCATATCCTAACACTCACCCTAGCTCTAAACAGCACACTAAATTTAAACCAAACCCTAACAGTAACCCTAGCCCTAATTAGAGTCCTAACCCTAACTGTAAAACTAACCCTTACCTGACTCATATTCTAACACTATCTCTAGCTATAAATATCAATCTAACTTTAAACCTAACCCCAAAACTGACCTACCTCTAACCCTAACCCTAAACTAACCCTAATTGTAACCTTAGTTCTTATGTTTGTCATTGCCCTAACCCTAGCCTTAAACCTCACACAAAAACTAGCCCTAACCTGAGCCTTAAACCTAGCTTTAACCCTAACCCTAACCCTAACCTGCCGCAGTCTGGCTGGGCACAATCAGAAGCCACTTGTCAAAAGAAACTAACTTTATTTTTAGAACCACACACGCCAAACAAAACAGCCTCTCAGGAAAAATCCTCAGAGCCTCAACTGCCACCACCAGCTTTCCACAAGCCTGTCTCTCCCCACACAAGCTTCTTTCCACTTCCCACAATCCTCCTGCTCTTGAGGCCGATTGGCTGGGTCACGTGGGCAGAGCCAAAAAGTCCCCCAATGAGCAGCTCCGTGGTCTGAAAGGGCAGGGAAACAGTCCAATGAGCATCACCGCAGAGGAGCCAATCAGCTAGATGTTGCTGGGGCCGAGGAGCCAATCAGCTAGATGTTGCTGGGGCCGCTGTGAGCCAATCATCACCCGGCAGCTGGATTGCTGGCAGCTGGAAGTTTGCTGGGGCCCCTTCGGCTGTGGCTCTCAACATCTCCCCCTCTCTGTTTAAACAACAAGCATGTGGCTTAGGGACCGTGTCTGTTAGGCAGTCCAATTCAACATATGGTCCTTACCCGTCATCGGATGAACTGACCTCTAGGCGTCAGCCTCCTGTCTTAGGTTGGTACCACTGCAATTGGATCATACCCGTCACTGACTACCGGTCCAGCATACAGCTATACTTGTGGATAGGCCTTTGCACCAGTGGGGGGGTGAGGTTCTTTGCCTCACCTCTGTTGGCCCCCAAATTTTAGACCATCACTAGTAGAGGAGGATGCAAAATGCCATGACATTAAGCCAATTGAGGGCTCCTTTGAAAAATTGTACCACCGGTGACATCATCAGCAAAAATACCCCAACACTACCACAAGTCGCTGCACCAACAGATAGTTCACAATGCATACAGGTGAGCTCACAATGTGTCCAGGCAAGTTCTGCAAGCAGTTCAGTGATGGCTATTGTAGAAGCTGTAGATTGGTTTTATCTTTGACTTCACCAGCACTGGGATGAAGATAGGAATTCTGGCAATAATGGCTAAAGAAAAAATTATGTAACATTACAGAAAGCACTAAAAGAAAACAATTTTCTTAACAATTTACATTGTCTTCACCGGCACTGGGATGAAGATAGGAATTCTGGCAATAATGGCTAAAGAAAAAATTATGTAACATTACAGAAGGCACTAAAAGAAAACAATTTTCTTAACAATTTACATTATCTTTAAGAGAATTATTAAATATAATGAAAAGGAAAGGTGAAAGTAAACAAACAGATCTGTTAACCTTCTTTTTTGTTTACATATTAAAACAATCCTCAACAGTTGTTTACCCAATTTAAATTAAACCATATAAATCACATGAAAAAAAAATATTTGGATCCATTTTATCATGAGCGCTCATCATATATGATATATGGACATACGTACATTCAAACATATAACACAAAACACAAGTGTGCACACATAATATAATACATACAACACATAACATTATAGTAAAGGCCTTATAACTTTTTACAGGTGAAATCTCCATTGCAATGTTTAAAAACTCTATAGTCAAAAAATAGAACTGATCAGCAAAACATTAACCTAGGTCTGTATGAGCTCAAAAAACAAAATAGAACTTCATGATATGGCAAAGGGCAATAATAAAATAGATATTGAAAAAAGCATCCTGGTTCTGTTGCAGATGTAAGAATAGCCAAACTGGAGTTTTGGATATCAGTTGTTATGGATTTGAGCCAAATCATCTTCTTTTTGGTCTGTAGAAATCGCTTTAGTTAATCTTTCTGGAATCCAAATCGGCTGCTGTTCTCCCTGTGGAAACACATAAACAGACCCCCGACTCCAGACAATCACTGGGTCAGGACCTTGGTTAATCTCTCTGGAATCCAAATCGGCTGCTGTTCTCCCTGTGGAAACACACAAACAGACCCCCGACTCCAGACAATTACTGGGTCAGAACCTTTCCATTGTCCTGTTAGAATATCCTTCCAAAGTACCTTGGGCTTATGCACATTTTTTGGACACATATGCCTTTCCGCAGCACTAAGTCCTGTTGAATCCAAATTTAAAAAGTTTAGAGTAAAAAGGGTTATTTTAAGTTTATCTTTGGGGAATATATACCCCTTCCCAATTCCTTCTTTTTGCTTTAATAAGTACATTTTAATAGTTTGATGAGCTCTTTCAACTATGCCTTGTCCCTGTGGATTGTATTGGGATTCCTGTTATATGAGTAATGCCAAATGTTGAGCAAAATTGTTTAAAAGAGGTAGAAGTATAACCAGAGGCATTATCTGTTTTTAACTGTTTTGGAACGCCCACAGTGGCAAAATTTTGTAAGCAGTGAGCTATAACATCTTTAGTTTTTTCTCCGGCATGAAGGGAGCCCATCAAAAATCCAGAAGAAGTATCAACTGTAACATGCAAATATTTTAATTTTCCAAATTCTGGCAAGTGTGTGACGTCCATCTGCCAAATATGGTTAGGTATCAATCCTCTAGGATTGACTCCAAGATTAACTTGTGGTAAAAAGGTCACACAATTTTGACATTGTTTTATATTTGTCTAGCTTGTTCCTTAGTTATTTTAAAACGCTTTTGTAAAGTATTAGCATTGACATGGAACTTTTTATGAAAATTTGTAGCTTCTTCTAGTGTAGAGAAAATATGTATGTCATGTGTAGTTTTATCTGCTAAATCATTGCCCAAACTAAGGGCTCCAGGCAATCCTGTATGTGCCCTGATATGTCCTATAAAGAATGGATCTTTTATGTCCCAGATTAGACTTTCTATAGTGGAAAGCAAAGAGAAAACAGTAGAAGAAGGGGAAATCCTACCAGCATCTTCAAGAGATACTATAGAATTAACTACATACTGACTATCAGAAAATAAATTAAATACAGAATCTTTAAACATCACAAAAGCTTGTAAAACTTCATTAAGCTCTACCTTTTGAGCTGATTGTTTGGGTACTAAAAATGTAAAAGTTTGATCAGGGGTAACTACTGCTGCTGTACCATTATTTGACCCATCAGTGAATATATTTGGAGCATTCATGATAGGTGTTTTTCTTGTCATTTTTGGAAAAATTACAGGATGCAATGACCAAAAAGACAAATAAAGGATTAGATGTTAAGTGGTTATCAAATGAAACATTAGATTTGCACATGATTATTGCCCAAGTATTTAACTCATTAGCTAACTCATCAATTTGATTCATAGTATATGGAGTAATAATTTTATTGGGAGAAATTCCAAACACTCCCTTTGATGCTTTTATTCCTTTGAGTATTAATTGTCCTACAGCCTCAGGATACCTAGTAAGAATAGTGTTAGGAGAATAAGATAAATGTATCCATAATAATGGAACTTCTTGCCAAAATACTCCTGTAGGAATATTTTTTGTTGGTAGTACAATAAATAATAAAGGCAAACTTATATCAATTCTATCCAAATGCATATTTTCCATATATGTTTCAATGATTTTTAATGCCTTTCTTGCTTCAGGCGTTAACATTCGGGGTGAATTTGGATCTGATGGACCTTTTAGGATATCAAATAAAGGTCCCAACTCTCCTGTTGGTATACCTAAATAAGGCCTTATCCAATTTATGTCTCCTAATAACTTTTGAAAGTCATTAAGTGATTTGAGTTGATCTACTCGTATTTGAATTTTTGGTGGACAGACCATGGTTGAGGATAATAGAACTCCTAAATAATTGATTGGAAAATTTAATTGTACTTTATCTATTGCTATCTGTAGATTATAATTTTTTAATAAGTTTGTAAGTGTGGCATAACATTCTAGCAATGTGTTTTTATCTTTGTGTGCTAATAATACATCATCCATATAGTGAAATATTTGTAGTTCAGGATTTTGATTTCTAAGTGGGCTGGATTGCTTTGTTAACATAAATTTGACACATAGTTGGGCTGTTAGCCATCCCTTGAGGGAGTACTTTCCATTCATATCTCTGATCAGGACCTTCATGATTCAGTGCAGGGATAGTAAATGCAAAACGTGGACTATCCTCAGGATGAATTGGAATTGAAAAAAAACAATCTTTAATATCTATAACTAAAACATACCAGGTTTTTTGCAAAGCAGACAACTGAGGAATCCCTGATTGAGCAGGTCCCATAATAACCATCTCATTATTAATGGCTCTTAAATCTTGCAATAATCTCCATTTACCAGATTTCTTTTTGATGACAAAAATGGGAGTATTATGGGGAGATACAGAAGGTTGTATATGTCCTTCTGCTAATTGTTGTTTGAGCAGGTCATGGGCTGCTTGTATCTTTTCTTTAGTCAGGGGCCACTGAGGAACCCATACTGGTCTTTCTGATTTCCAAGTAATTTTTATTGTCTCAGTGGCCCCTTTCTGAAAATCCAACCCATGTCTTTCTGTTCCTTGATCTATTTGTATTGGTGCTGCTATACCTTGTTCTTGTTTTTCTAATCTTTTTCCTTTCCTAAAACCTTGTCTAGTCATAATAGTGGGTGCATTTTGGTTGATGTTATTTGTTAATGTCAAACCTAATTGATCTAGGACATCTCATCCCCATAAATTTACGGGAAGATGATCCAATACATATGGCTGTATAGTTCCTTCACATCCTTCAGGATCCTTCCAATCTAATACCATTGCACTTCAATGGGGATTAGTCGCCACTCCTAGGCCTCGAAGCGTTTGAGTGGCTTGTTGTAATGGCCAATGTTTTGGCCATTCTTGACGAGAGATGATGCTAAGGTCTGCACCTGTATCCAGTAGCCCATTAAATTCATGTCCTTGAATATTTAGTTTTAGCATGGGGCGAGAATCTAAATTTAAAGAAAGCATAGCCCAATCTACACCTGTGGAGCCTAATCCCTTGGAACCTCTTTCTACAGTACGACTGGAAAATTTATCATGTAGGCTGGGTATTATTAGTAACTGTGCTATTCTATCTCCTGGTGAAATTACTGATATACCCTTTGGAGAACTGGCTATAATTTTTATTTCACCTTCATAATCTGGATCAATTACCCCAGGACTTATCATAAGTCCTTTTAGAGTAGAAGAGCTGCGTCCCAATAATAAGCCTACTGTTCCTTTGGGAAGAGGTCCTTTCACCCCTGTGGGAATGATTTGAACTCCCATCTCTGGAGTTAGTACTGCTTTGGCGGAGGCGCAGATGTCCAACCCTGCGCTCCCTCTGGTTTGTCTGATGAGGGATCTGATGTACAATGTGTCCTGGGCACTACCCTGATGGGGTTGCTGGGTTCCTCCAGTGCTCCGTATATTTGTGGTTTTGGGCCCCGGAGCATTGGGCCCCCCTGTCCATTTTTTGGCAATGGAGCCCAATGCCTTTCTCCACGATATCGTGGATAAACACCTGGTCCTTGTTCGTTTTTTGATAATGGAGTACCCTCTATGGTGGTTTGAGAACGGCATTCATTAGCCCAATGTCTCCCTCTACGGCATCGTGGGCAAATACCTGGTATTCTACTCCTTGGATACCTAGTTTTGTTAAACCCTCCTCCAATGGGGCAATTCCTTTTAAAATGTCCTGTTTGTTCACAATTGTAGCATGTTCTTGGCCTGGCATCTAAAGCCTGTTTTACTGCAGCTGCCACAATTTCCCCTTGTTCATTAATGTCTCTGGCATCTAAAGCCTGTTTTACTGCAGCTGCCACGACTTGCTCTTGTTCATTAATGTCTCTACATAATTTAATATATGTGTTTAAATCTTCATGTTTCCATGGTCTAATGATATCTCTGCACCAACGATTCGCTTGCTCATAAGCCAGGTGTTTTAGTAATGGCATTGCTTGTTCTGTATTCCCAAAACTCTGGTAGCTGTTTGAATAAGCCTATCTACAAATTCAGCATAAGGTTCATTAGCTCCTTGTATTACCTTAGATAATTGACCTTGTAAACCTCCATGTCCTTGTAAAGTCTTCCATGCCTTAATTGCATCTGCAGCAATTTGTGCGTATACGCCAGGATCATATGCAATTTGTTGCTGCTGATCCTCATAAGGTCCCTTTCCTAACAACATATCTAGATTTCTCTGAGGATAACCAGCTGCTGCATTTCGCCTAGCCGTCTCCTTGCAAAATTCCTCATTGGCAACCTTCCATAACAGGTATTGTCCTCCATTTAGCACAGCTTTACACATATTAGCCCAATCTGCTGGCGTCATGTTCAAGTTGTTAATGGATTCGACCATGCTTACAGTGAAGGGTGCTTGAGGACCATAGGTTGTTACAGCCTCTTTTAGCTGCTTCACTGTTTTGAATTTTAAAACTTGGTAAAATCGCTGCCCTCCTGCCTCAAATACAGGGCATGTTAATATTTGAGATCTTGTCTCAGGATCCCAACTATCAACTGCGGGGGTTGGGTACCTCCCAGCATATGGAGGTGGCCTTGTTAGTTGGACACTTACGTCCTCTGGTGATAGAAAGGTGTTAGTAACAGTCTCCTGTTGTAACTTTCCCCCTGATGGCTTTTTCTGTTTTACACTTTCTTTCTCTGTCTGACTAGCTTGAGAGGCCTTCTCTTTTACTTGAATCTTTTCCTCTGTCTGACTAACTTGAGAGACCTTCTCTTTTACTTGAATCAATATGTCTTCTCCTTCCTCTACCATTGTCTGAACTGAAGGCTTTGGACTAAGCAAACACGATATGAACATCCACATTGGCAATGTGCCAACTGGCAGAGTCCCTGGGCTTTTCTTTTCTATTCTTTTTAAATCTTCACCATGATGGTTCCATTGTGATATATTTAACAACTCCTCCTTAAAAAGCCATGGGCTACATTTTTGTATTGTATCAACGTATGCCCTGACTGCTATTGATTTTACTGGGATGCCTCCTTCCTCTAACAATTTACTTAACACTCTTTCAGTTTGTTTTTTTACTAATTTCTGATCCCGTATTTGTACTATAATACAACCCAACAAGATGATGCCTAACAAAACTGAAACAGAGTGAAACAAATTTGAAACAACACAAAATCATTATAATAGCCTCCTGAAATGTCCATCCGTCCTTTCTCCCTAACTGTTCCTCAGATGTGATCGGTTTTTCTTCCATCTTACACATCTCCAGGGACAGGCAACTTAAAACAAATGTGAAACAAAATAACAAAAGAAGAATCTTAAAATGGCTACCCATCCTCTCGCCCTGCCCTCAGGGGCGAGCAGTTTCACTTACCCTCAGTCGCTCCCCGTGCGAGCCACCAAATGCCGCAGTCTGGCTGGGCACAATCAGAAGCCACTTGTCAAAAGAAACTAACTTTATTTTTAGAACCACACACGCCAAACAAAACAGCCTCTCAGGAAAAATCCTCAGAGCCTCAACTGCCACCACCGGCTTTCCACAAGCCTGTCTCTCCCCACACAAGCTTCTTTCCACCTCCCACAATCCTCCTGCTCTTGAGGCCGATTGGCTGGGTCACGTGGGCAGAGCCAAAAAGTCCCCCAATGAGCAGCTCCGTGGTCTGAAAGGGCAGGGAAACTGTCCAATGAGCATCACCGCAGAGGAGCCAATCAGCTAGATGTTGCTGGGGCCGCTGTGAGCCAATCATCAGCTGGCAGCTGGATTGCTGGCAGCTGGAAGTTTGCTGGGGCCCCTTCGGCTGTGGCTCTCAACACTAACCTTAGCCCTAAACCTATGTCTAACCCTATCCCTTACCTTAAGCAAAACCGTAAACCTAATGGTAACCCTAGACCTATCCCTTATTCTTAGGCTAAACAAATACTAACCCTATTAATAGTCCTAACCCTAGATCTCATTCTAGCTCTAATCCTATCCAAATTCTAAACCTAACCCTGACCCTTATTCTGACCATAAAACAAACCCGAGGTCTAAACCTGACCCTAACCCTAAACCAAACCCTAACACTAGCCCTACTGGTAAACTTATACCTAAACCTAACCCTACCATTATCCCTAGATCTAAACCTAATTCAAAATCTAGCCTTAACTCTAGCTCTAGACCTAAAGAAAAACCTAGCCATAGCCCTAACAATAACCCTTAACCTGACTCAAACACTAACCCTACCCCTAGACAAAAACCTAGTCCTAAATCTGGCTTTAACCCTAACTTTAACTCTAACCCGATCACTGATCCTGTCTTTAACACTAAACGTAACTCTAATCCTGACACTAATCAAAACCTAAACCTAATTCTAGACACATCCATAACTCAAACACTAAAACAAGCCCTAATTATAACTCTGGCTCTCATATTACCCATAGCTCTTACCCTAGGCCTAAACCTAACACTAAGCATAGAGCTAATCCAAGGCCTAAACCTAGCCCTAAGTGTAACACTAACCCTAACCCTAGCCCTAACCTAACCCTAGCCCTAACCTAACCCTAGCCCTCACCTTAGTCCTAAACCTAGCTCAAAGCCTACCCATTACCCTAACCCTAAACTTATTGATAATCCTAGCTGAAACCCTAACTCTAAACCTAACCCTAACCGGAAAATTGACCCTAAACATAACCCTAAATTTAACACTCGGTATACTCCTAACTCTAGCTCAAACCTAAACCTAACCATAAACCTAAGCATACTAAAGCCCTAATCCTAACCCTAAACCAAAAGCTAACCCTAACCCTAACCCTATATCTAACCCTATCCATTACCCTAACCCTAAACCTAATCTTAATGATAATGCTAGACTTAACCCTAACCCTAACACTAACCCTACCATAATCCTATCCTTAGACCTTACCTTAAAACTAACCCTCTCCCTAGCACTAACCCCTAGCTCAAAACGTAACCCTTACACTAACCATAACCCTAAACCTAACCCTAGTTCTAAACCTAACCCTAACCATAACTCAAGACCTATTCCTAACCATAACCCTAATTCTAACCTAAACTCTAATCCAATCCATTACCATAACCATAACCCTTAACCTAATGCTAACCCTAAGCCTAACCCTAACCCTATTGCTAACACTAACCCCTATCAATAACCCTAAACCTAACCTGAACTCTAAAGAAAAATCTATCATTACCCTAAATCTAACCCTAATGCTAATTCGAGCCCTAAACCTAAATCCTAACCAAAAACAAACCCTAAACTTGAATCTAACCCTAATAATCCCCCTAGCTCTAAATATGACCCTTACCCTAAGCCTAACCCTTACACTAGATTTAGCCATAAACCTAACCTTAAAACTATATTTAACCATAACCCTACACCTGATATTAGCCTTAGCCCTAATACTAGCCCTAAAACCTAAAACAAAAACTAGCCCTCATCCTAGCCTTAAACCAAGCCTTAATCATAACCCTAACCCTAAACTTAGCCCTAACCCTACTCTAAACCTCACCCTACCTCTAAACCTATCTATAATGCAATCCTTTATCATAACATAACCCTAACCCTAACCCTATTGCTAGGCCTAAACTGAACACTAACCCTAGACCTAATCCTAGCCTTAATTTAACCTATCCCAAACCCTAACCCTAATCCTAGCCTAAGACAAACTCTAACTCTCACACTAGCTGTATTCCTAGTTCTAACCCTATCCCTTGCTGTAACTCTAACTCTAGCCCTAAACCTTGCCCTAACCCTTGTCCTATCCTTAGTCCTAGCCTAACTCTAGATCTAAGCCTAACTCTAAATGTAACCCTAACCTAGCAAAACACTAATCCTAGCGCTAATCCTAGCACAAATTTAGTCCTAAACCTAACCCTAACTTTAACACTAACCCTAACTCTTACCCTAGCACTAATTCTAGTTCTAAATCTAGCCCTTACCATAACACAAAACCTAGCCCTAAACCTAGCCCCAATCCCATTCCTACTTTCGCCCTAGCCCTAAACCTAGACCTAACCCTAACCCTAAATAGAACCCTAACCCTAAGCCTAAACCTCATCTTAACACTAGCCCTAACCCTAGACCTAGCACTCAAACAAACTGAGTCATACACTTTAACCCTAATCCTTAACGTAAACTAAAACCTAAGCTTATACCTAGCCCTAACCATAGTCCTAATTTGAATCCTAACCCTAACTCTAGAAGTTACCCTTAGCCTGATTCAGACCCTAACAATAACCCTAGCTCTAAACATCACACTAACACTAAACTTAACCCGAACACTAGACCTAGCCCCATCCCTAACCCTAAAACTAGCCCTAATTGTAATGCCAGTTCTTATATTAGCCATAGCCCTGTGCTAACAGAAAAGAAAGCTCTAATCTGAGACCTAAACCTAGCTTTAAACCTAACCCTAACCTTAACCTAGACCTATCCTTAACCCTCACACTAGCCTTAACCCTAGCTCTAACCCTATACTGTACCCTAAGCCAAATCCTCACCCTAATACTACCCTACTCCTAACCCTAATCCTTAGCCTACCACAAACCATAACTCTATTACTATCCTAACCCTAGACCTCATTCTAGCTCTAACCATAACCCAAACCCTAACCCTAACCCTGACCCTTATTCTGACCCTAATTCTAACCCTAGGTTTAAACCTGACCCTAACCCTAAACTGAACCCTAATACTAGCCCTATGGGTAACCCTATACCTAAACCTAACACTAACACTCGACCTAGACAAAAACCTAATCATAAATCTAGACATAAATCTAGCACTAGACCTAAACAAAAAAAACTAGCCTTAGTCTTCAAAATAACCCTTAACCTAACCCAAACACTGTCTCCACCCCAGACCTAAACCTAGTCCTAATTCTGGCTATAAAACCCTAACCCAAACACTGACCCTTCCTGTAACACAAATCCTAGCTCTAAACTTTATGTCATAATCTTGCCAAAACCCTAACACTAGACCTAGCCATAACCCTAACTCTAGGTCTTACATTACCTATAGTCCTAACACTAGCCCTAAACCTCACACAAAACCTAGCCCTAACCCTAGCCCTAAGCATAACTCTAACCCTAAACCTAGACCTAACCCTAAAACTAACCCTAGTCCTAACCGTAACCCTAGCTCAAACATTAACCCTTACCAAAAACATAACTCTAGCCCTAACCCTAACACTAACCCGAGTCCTATTCACAACCATAACCAAGGCCATACCCTAGCTCTAACTCTATCTATTACCCTAAACATAACTCTAACCCTAATGCTAACACTAGCTCTAAACTTAACCCTAACCCTAAGCCTAGAAATCACACTAACCCTAACCATCACCCTAGCCCTAACCATAGCTCAAAACCTAACACGTACCTTAAACCTAACCCTAACACTAACCCTAGGCTTAACCCTAAACTTAAACCTAACCCTAGCCCTAATCCTAACCATAAACCTAGCCCTAAACCTATCCATTACCCTAAATATAAGCCTAACCCAAATGCTAACCCTAGGCCTAACTCTAAACCTATCTCTAACACTAACCCTATCCATTACCTAAATTTAACCTAAACACTAAACCTAACCCTATTAATTACTCTAACCCAATCCCTAACCCTAATGCTAATTCGAGCCCTAAACCTAAACCAAACCCTAAACAAGACTTTGACACTAATAATACACCTAGCTTTAAACCGGACCTTTTCCCAAAACCTAACCCTTACAAAAGACCTAGACATAAACCTAACCTTAACCCTATGCCTAGAACTGACATTAACCATAGACCTAATACTTGCCCTAAACCTAACACAAACCCAAGCCCTCATCCTAGCCCTAAACCTAGCCTTAATCCTAACCCTAACCCTAACCCTAGCCCAATCTCTAATTTCAACCCTCGCCCTAATTCAGAACCTAGTTATAACCACATCCCTTCCCCTAACACTAACCCTAACCCTAACACAAACACTAACCCTAAACCTAGACCGAAACCTAGGCCTAACCCTAACACTAACACTAGCTCTAATCCTAGATCTAATTTAGTGATAACCGTAAAGCTAACTCTAACCCTACCCCTAAGACTAACTCTAACTCTTGCCCTAGACCTCTTTCTAGTACTAACTCTATCTGTTACCATAACCCTAACACTAGCCCTAACCTAATCCCTAAACCTAGCCCAAGCCCTAACCCTAGATTTAAACATATCTCTAAATATAACCCTAACCCTAAACTTAAACCTCACACTACCCCTAGCCCTAACATTATCACTAATTCTAAAACTAGCCCTAAACCTAGCCCTAGTTCTAAAACAAAATTGAGCCATAGCCCTAACCCTAACCCTAATTTAACTGTAACTCTAGACCTGACATTAGCAATAGCCCTAATACTTACCCTAACCATAACACAAAACCTAACCCTACAACTATCCTTAACCCTACCTCTAATTCGAGTGTTATCCTTAACCCTAAAAATAACACTGACCCTGACTCTTATCCTAATACTAACCCTATCTCACCCTAATACTAAACCTAATGATAACACTAAACCTAGCCCTAACCCTAACCCTGAAACTAGCCCTAAACATAACCCTAGTT